>NW_017971440.1:949912-1404156 GCF_001907595.1 Talaromyces atroroseus | reverse complement strand
TCCTCTGATCCGTAGATCATAGCCATCATAGAAATCCTCTGATTCCTCTGATCTGTAGATCATAGCCATCATAGAAATCCTCTGATTCCTCTGATGCTCTAACCCTAAGGCTTCACGGGTAATTCTTTGTTCTGGTGTGCATTAGTCCCGTAGTGACTAACCTGATCTATTGGCTGTGACGTTCTGATTCTCTGACAATCCCCTCCTCTGAAGGCTGGCGTCTCGACAGCTTAATAAATAGCTTATGTCCCTCGAAGTGTAGGTAACTAATCCTAACTCTCTAAATATTCTAAATGTGTGATCTTGTGGCTTTGTGTTAACTATGTCTTTAAAGAAAACAATCTTAAAGAACTCTTTTCTTTTGTGTGTTGAACAATTTGGCGTCATTTGTTATTTCCTGTGTAACTGGTGTGGTGACTTAGGAAAAACTTGCATTAAAGCGGAGTTCTTTAAATGTTGTAATGAGTGTATTTGTGCAAATAATTGTTGTTGCGTTGACATGTCTGTGTTTGAGGCGGTGTGGAAGTGCTTTTCTGAAGCTTAGGAGCGTCTTTAAGAGGAAGAAGAGTAAGTCTTGGCTAAAATTCTTTGTTTGTGGAAATAGCAAAAATTATTAAAGAAATGGGCTGGTGAATTCCTTTAAAAGGATATAAAGGACGTTGAAGAGTTGGAAAGATTAGAGAAAGTGGAAGGAGAGGTGAAAGTAAAATAAGTGAAAGAATAATAAGAGGCTGATGAGCTTCTGGCTGCTACTTTTACTTTGCAAAACGACGACCTTGTCCTTGATACTAACTTTGATCCTTCTGTCTTTCTTGATCATACTTCTGTCTCTATTCCTGAATCTTCTTGGGGTAATTCAAGTGCTTAATAGGTTCTCATGTGTCTTCTTCAGGTCTGTATCCCTTCTATCTCACAAGGTAGTAGATGTGTCCTTTTTTTAACTTGCGCTGCAGTATTCTTTTGACTTTGTATTCTTTGTTGTCTGCTGCTTCATCTTTATTTATTGGGTTGGTTGTTGGTTTTAATAATGAGATATGAAATATTGGGTGTATTTGTATTCTTGCCGGTAGCTGGAGTTTGTAATTGTTATTGGTGAGTTTTTCTTTAATAGTGAATGGTTTAAATTTAACTGTGTTGAATTTATTACTTGGTCTTGTGTTTTTGATGTTAAAATCTTTTGATCCTGGTGTTTGTTGTAGAAGGTAAATTCTCTCCCCCTTTTTGAGTGCTGGCGCGTCCTCGCGCTTCTTGTTGTAATATTTCTTCATTCTTATTTCTGCTTATTCAATATCTTTTGACAGGTTGCTATGCATCAATTATATATGTGTTGCTTGGATGTTTGCTTCGTTCGATGCTCCTTCTCGTTTGATGTTTTCCCAACTCATCCTTGGAATCCTTCCTAGGTTGGCGAAATGTGGTACTTGTCCTGTTGATGTGTTTGTAGTATTGTTTATTGCAAACTAAGTAATTGGTAGTAATTCTACCCAATTATCTTGGTTCCAATCTAAGTAATGTCTTAGATATTGTTTAACTGCTTGAATCATTTGTTCAGTCTGGCTATTAGTCTGTTGATGATGTGTGGTTGATAGATTGTGTTCTATTTTACAATTTTTTGTAATTGTCTGTTAAAATTTAGATGTGAATAACTTGTCTTTGTCGGATGTGATTTCACTTGGTAATCTGAATATTGTGAACACTTCTCGTAATATCAGTGTTGCGCATTGTTGTGCTGTTAAATTCTTTGGCGTTGGCTTTAGGATAATATATTTTGTAAGCTTATCTACAATAACAATAGTTTCAGTGTACGTGATTCCTGAAATAGGATCTTTCGACTCTGGTAAGCCTTGTATAAAATCCATTGTGATCTTCTGCCATGTTTTTGTTGGTGTTTCTGGAATCTGCATTTTTCCATAGGGTTGGTGGTTGATTGGTTTATTGCGATTGCAACTGTTGTATTTCTTGATGTAATCTTTAACCAATTTTCTCATTCTTGGAAAGTAATATGTTTGTTGTATCTTTTCTACTGTTTGGTTGATTCTGTGATGTCCTTCGATTGGCAAGTTATGGTTCATTTGAATGACTTCTGTAATCATTGAAAATGGTATCAATATTGATCCTCTCTAAACGGCTAATCTGTTCTCGATTACTGCTTCATTGTTGTGTAGTGCTGTCTGCAGTATTTTGTTGTTCCTGGTAGCTTCTACCATCTTTTTATGAAAACCTTTGCTTTCTATCATAATGGTTGTCGCTAGTATTGCCTTGTCGTTGTAGCGGATTCCATCTTCATCTTCCACTAGTATATTTGTTCGTGGCTGTTGTATTCCAATTGCATAATCTGCTCTTCTGCTTAACGCGTTGGTGATAACGTTTTCTTTTCCTTTGATGTGTTCAATCCGAAACTTGAACCTTGATAGGTACTCTGACTATCTAACTTGTCTGCCAGTAAGCTCTTTTGTTGTCGTGAAGTACTTTAGATTATGGTGATCACTTTTCACAACTGTTTCTTCTTTAACTTCTTGCAAGTAGTGTCTTTATTGCTTAAATGTTTTGACTACTGTGAGTAGTTCTCTGTTGTGAATATTGTAGTTCCTTTCTATGGTGGTAAATTGCCTGGAGTAGAAGGCAATGGGTCTTAATTTTCTATTATCTTCTGGTTGTTCCAAAACAATTCCTAATGTATATCCTGATGCATCTGGTCGAATTATATTTGGTTTTTCTGGATTATGAAGTATAAGAATTGGTGCTTCTCTGACTAATTCCTTGACTTTCTCAAATGCTTGCTGTTGTCGTTCTGTCCAATTGAATTCTTGATCTTTTCTTAATAATTCTGTGATTGGTTGTGTTGTTTCTGCGTAATTCTTCAAGTATCTTCGGATGTATCCTGTTGCGCCTAGAAACTGCTGTATTTTGTTGACGTTTGTTGGGATAGGCCAGTTGAGTATTGTGTCTTTCTTTTCTGGTTGGATCTTTAATCTTTCTGGTGTATAAACCATTCCTAAGTAATTGACGGTTGTAGTGTCGAACTCACACTTTTTGATCTTGAGCGTCAATCCTTCGTTCATGAGTGCTGTCATGACTAGTCGTACGTGTTCTTCATGTTCTTCCGGGTTTTGTGAGTATACAATGATATCATCAAAGTAGACTGCAACAAATTTGTTCAAGTATTTCTATAGAACGTGTGTCATGTATTGTGCAAATTGTGCCGGTAGGTTTTTCAAACCTATTGGTGCAACTACCTATTCAAACAGTCTTTTATCTGTAAGGAATGCTGTTTTCTAAATGTTATCTTTAGCTATTTGTAGGTTGTAATAACCCTATTGAATGTCAAAGACTGTTATGATCTTTGCTCCCTGCAAGAGATCTCTCTTCTGTTCTTGATAAGGCGCCTTATTTGCGTTATCTATTGTTTCATTATTCAGTGCTCTGTAGTTGATAACTATTCATTTGGTCATATCTTTCTTGTTGACAAACATCGATCGTGCTGATGCTTTTCCGTGTCCTGGTCGTATATACATTGCTTCGTAAAACTTGTCGGTAAACTCATTCTCGAGTTCTAACTCATCTCTTGATTTGTGGTATTGCTTGACTGAGGGTGGTGTAAATCCTTCTTTTAGTTCGATTCGTATTTCAAATTCTTTGTCATATGTTGGTAATCGCCATTCTTTTTTCATAAATAGTTTAATAAACTCATGGTATTTTTTAGGCAACTTTGCTAGTACTTCTGCAAGTTCCTTTTTGTATAATTCTTTCGGTTTTGGTTTTATCTTCTGCGTTCTTTCTGTAATTCTTATTTTTTCGACTGTTTGTGCTTGTTGGATCGTCCTGATCTCTTTTGTTCTGTTGCTCTTGATTCGTATTTCATTTTCATCATTTAAGTCTTTCTGACTGTTTTGTGGCTTTTTTGTGTTTTGTGCTTTATTTTCTTTGTTGATATATTCAATATCTTCAGCGAATGTCACCTTCCGTTCCTGTTCTTTTGCCTTCTGTGCTGACCTTTCAGCTTCCGGTAGTGTACTGAGGATTTTCCCTGATTCCTCATGTAGCTGTGCAATTTCTTCAATACTCTTTTTGATCATTTGTGTATTCAGCTTTGTCTTATCAATGATCACTATTCCTTTTGTCCAGTCGATTATCGGATTTTGCGTTTGTAATCATGCCATTCTGAATATAGCGTCATAATATTCTTTTGATACTGGTGTGATGTCGAGCGTAACTGTTGTGGTGTATTGTCCTGATTTCACAACAATATTCGATGCCTGTCTCTTGTAGCCTTGACTGATTGTTTCTCTACTAATAGAGATGATTGTTGCCTATTTGTCAGTCTGGGTTGTGGATAGTCCTGCTTTTTTTATAAATTCTTTTCTAATATAATTGTAGGCTGCTCCTGAATCTAATAAGATTCTTGCATCTTTTCTATTGATCTTTGCCAGTATCATCACTGTTTGACTGATTGCTTTTTGTTTTGTAGTTGTTGCAATAAATTTGGTTGTGATTATGTGCCTTTCCTGGTATCTTTGTTGATATTTGAAATATTCTTCGACACTATGGTAATGCTGTTCGTGCGGTCCTTCTGCCTTGCATTCGGTGATTGTGATGTTGTCGTGATAGGGGTGTGCGGGTTCTTGATAGACACACTGATATTCTATCCATTCCTGTGGACATTCGAGTCTTGATTCTTCAATCACTTCTGGGATTCTTGGAAACCATCCCTTTTGTTCTTTTTCTGCAAGATGCATTTCACATGATGAGTCGTAACACATTGTCCAATGTACTTCCCAATGCAAATTTCCTCCTAGTGCTGGATAGTGATGACAAGAGCAATTCCTCACATGTCCAGTCATTCCATTGCAAAAGCGTCGTCCTCGCTCGTGCGATATATGTTCGTACATGTTCGCTAGGGGTGCATGCATTCGTCCATGTCGTTGGCACACATGATATGTCCATTCTTTACAGTGTTTGCATTCTTCGATGTGATCTTTCCATTTCTTTTGAGACCTCTCCCAGCAAGTTGCGTTTGCCGACGTGCAACTACACCGGTCATTCTCTTGAGGCCAAGTAGCATCGTCCCATGCTTCTTTTGGTTTTTCCTCAACAGGGTTTTCGTCTGATTCTCGGTACAGGTCCTCATGAGTTATCGTCGTTGGCCCATCGTCCTGCAACGTTGGTTGAGTATAAAGCGACTCTTCCAATGGGGATTTTGCTCGAGTATCTTCTATACCAAAGTCTTCTGCGTCAATTTCTTCTGAATCGGCGTCTTTACTGCATTCTTCTGATGAGTCTTTCGTATTTTCGAGGTGATGTACGAGAAATGCCTGGCCGATTGATTCTTCCCCCGAATCGTAAGGTTGGCGTCCCTTCCTTGTATCGGTGCTAACTCGTCTTGCTTGTTCAACACTCCTTCTGAGGCTGAATCTCTTCTGTCTTTTACCTTTCTTGCTTAGGTTGTTAAGTATTTCTTTCAGTTGTTCTGGAGCCTTCTGCTCTTTGGTTTGTCGTATCCATTCTGCTCGGATTTGTTTGTAGTTCATTATCCATTCTAATTGTCGTTCTTTGTTTTCAACTGATTGCTTTAAATCTTTATTGGAATCGATCTTGTTGTTAGCTGTTCTGTTAGCTTTGCTGTTATTAATTGAAACTAGTGGAATCATTGTTGCGACTTGTTCCTTTGAACCTGAAGTGGCTGGTTTCTGGTTCTTTTTTGGCTTTTGGCATTGGTTCGCAAAATGATCTGGTTTTCTATAATTGAAACAAGCTTTGTTTTTTTTTAATTTGTTTTTTTCTTCTTTAGACAAGGTTGCGTTCAGTTGCATTATTGTATCTCTATCTTTGTCTTTAGTTTGTTTTTGATATGAGTTTGCTTTGTTCCTTCTGAATTCTCTCTTTTCTATTTGTTGGGTGTAGATGGTTAAATTAATCTGGGATGCTGCTTTTATCATTGCTTGAAATGTTTTAGGTTGTGGTGTTATCATTGAGATTTGGTCTTTAATGTTGTCTTTTAGTCTTTTATAAAACTGGTCTCTGAATCTTTGGTTGTTCTATGATAGTTCTTCTGATGTCTGCAAGAATTTTGAAATGTATTCTCTAACTGAGGTTTATTGTTTAATATGTTGTATTTTATTGATGGTTTCGATTTCCTTATTGATGGTTCTCCATAACTGGTTAAGTTTTTCTTTGTAGTATTGGTAACTAGAAAACATTGTGATTGTCTTAGGGTTTCTTTGTTCTTTGTTGCTATTTGCGTGATATCAGTTGGTGATGTATGGAGCAAACTACTTCATGGCTTCTCTATTGAGAAAGCTTGATGCTGCTAGTATTTTGTTGGACTCACTCACAATTTGTTCATTGTTGTGCATAAAATAGAGTTGTATCTGAGCAAGGTACATCTTAAGGGTTCTATGTTTTCTCTTGAATGGAGTTACTGTTCTGATCTTGATTTTTTGAGGTGTTTGGCTTGTTCTTCCTTTGTTGTTAACTACTGCTTGTTTTAGTTCTTTAATGTGTTGCAATAATGCTGCTATGTCTCTATTATTAGTAGTCGTGGTATTCCTACTGCTAGTGTTAGTAGTTTGTGAGTTGGGACTTGGAGTTGCTGGAACTGGGGTTTGAGGTGTTATTGTTACTTATCTTTAAGACTTCTCTTTTGACTGAGGGTCTTGAATTGTTGGAAACTTTGGTTAATTACTGTTGAGTATAGCTAGGATAGCTATTAATGGGCGAAGTTAATAGGCTTCTAAGGTCGAAAGGTCTTGGTAGATGAAAGAAATAAGAATAAGACTATGAATATCCTGATCGATAGAAGATTGTATACTCAAGTTATCACAGTTAATTTAAGACGATAGAAGAAAACTAAATACATGGTAAATGAGCGTCCTTATATAGCTTTCCTCCATCATAGTCTTTATAGAAATCCTCTGATTCCTCTGATCTGTAGATTATAGCCATCATAGAAATCCTCTGATTCCTCTGATCCGTAGATCATAGCCATCATAGAAATCCTCTGATTCCTCTGATGCCCTAACCCTAAGGCTTCGCGGGTAATCCTTTGTTCCGGTGTGCATTAGTCCCGTAGTGACTAACCTGATCCATTGGCTGTGACGTTCTGATTCTCTGACAACCCTTTTTAGACTACTTTTTTAATTTATAAGAAGTAGATTTAATAAAATAATCTTTTCTTTTATAAGTTTTCTTATATAGTAATATATGGCCATCTAAAGATTTATATTACTAGAATAGTATAAACTTATATTAAATATATTTTATAATAATCTAAAGATAATATTTAATCTTATTAGAATTTATAAAATAAAATCTAAAAAGCTTATCTATATAATTAAGATTTCTTTATAGAATTTAGTGTATAAAATATATATAATAATAAATATTATTCTAGTTATCTTTATTAATATATTTCTTATTAAAATTCTTTATTTTAATATATATAACTAAAAGAATCTATTTAATATTAAGATTATAATATTACTTTTTCTATTTAAAGAGCCAGTAATTTCATAATTCTTTCTAATAAAAGAGAAAATTTAGGCTTTATAATTAGATTTTTTATTTTTTATTAGATATAAGCTTAAGATATTACTATAAAATTAAAATATTCTTATTTAAATTCTTAAAAATTTTTTTCATTATTCTTTATATTAGTGGAAAATTAAATCTAAAAATAATAAAAACTTATAAGTAATATCTTTCTAAACTATTATTATCTTTTCTATAGGCTTTTTCTTAGGATTTATCTTATTATCTAACTTATTATTTAGTAATAGATTAGATAATTTACTATCTAAAGATAGATCTAAAATTTTAAAACCATTTTTTAGTAATTTAAAAGGATTATTAATAAAATTCTTAGATCTTATATTATTAAAGTTTATTTTATTATTATAGCTTTTAGTTATTAGTCTTTTTATTATTTAAAGTATCATTATAAAAAGGATTCTAAAATTCTTATATCTTAAAATCTTTTTTTTAATTTATTTAAAATAAATATTTACTTCTTTAATAGATAGAATAAATAAGAAAAGAGTTTTATTTATATATTAGCTTTTAAAAAGAATTACTTAAGAAAATACTATTATAAAAAGAATTTTAAAATTCTTATATCTTAGAACTCTTTTTTTAATCTAATTATCTAGAATAAATATCTACTTTTTTAATAAATAAAATAAATAAAAAAAGAGTTCTATTTATATATTAATTTTTAAAAAAGGATTATCTAAGAATAATCTTACTAATTAAATAAAATATAATTATAAGAATTATCTATTACCTTACTTATTACTTAATAATTAGTAATTTTTAGTATTTTAAATTAATTAATTAAATTAAAATTTAATTTTAAGTTAATAAACTGAATATAATTTAATTAAAATAAAATAATTATATTATATTGCTTACTCTGCTTAATAAAGAAGAATTTTTAGTAGGTTATAAGAAAGATAAAAAAAGACAAATTAATAGGTTTAAAGAAATTAGATTAAGTCTTAATAAGTTTATAAATTAAAATATTTTAATATACTAAAAATTTATAAGAGTGTTTATAATATTAATAAATTTTAAAGTTATTAAAGGACTCTATATAGAAACAAAATTAGATTATATAGTTCTATATATATATAGATTAATCTATAAATAGATTAGCTCCTATTATAAGCGAGCTATATAGGCATTGTTTTATTTTCTATAGCATTATCATATTTCAATATATTACAAATTTTGGCAAGGTTGTACGAATAGGCTGCCGTAGGATTACATGCTGTATTCGGAATAGCGGTCATAATCTGCTGTCACTTAGATGCAACGTAATTGAGTAAGCTGCACAATAACTAACTATAGTACATCTAGGTACTCCGTAGAATATTATGTATGTATGCATAAATAATAGGTAATAGCGGCGCTATTTTAGACCATATAAGAATATTGCAAGTTATCGGGATCCCTGCATTAGGTAGCATTCACGCCATTCAGATAGCCTGCTAGTTCCATACCTATATTGGTATGCACCTATTTCACATCTACTTCAACTTCAACTTCAACTGGCGAACGTTGAAGGCCTCTAAGATTCTTTGATGGCGAAAGCTTCCCTCTGCCCCCCGGGCAGTGACAATACATTTGGCCCCCGTGTCAACTCCTCTTGTCGGGCTTTTGACTTCACTCTCTTGTTCGAGGATGCCTTCTTCAGTGTGCTCCCGACATCGTTGTTTTTGATTGTTGTGCTGCCGCGTCTGCAATTTCTGCGCAGTGCTCCAGTGAAGTTGGCGTCCTACAGACTCGCCGTCTGGAAACTGGTACGCATATGGCCATTGCTGATACTGCACTTTCCACTGACAATACATGCAAAAAGTCACTCCTCGTCATCTTATTCGCTCTCCAGGTTGTCTTCACCGCACTTCAAACAACAACGTCGGCCATCCATACGAAACTGTCCCTGGCATCGGGACTCCTTGATATCATTGCCACTTTCTCAGCGGCCGTCCTGTCTTTTGCAGAAGATCAGCGTACCGTGCGACCGTCAGACGTTCTTGTAATCTACTTTTCGGCTGCAAGCATTCTATACATACCCCGCCTGCGTACGTTATGGCTCATTCCATGCATCACAGCCTGCAAGAGTCTATGGACTGCCATCTACGTCTTCACCTTAGCAATTTTAATTGTAGAGTCCGCGAGGAAGACAAAGTTCTTGCGGCGACTACATCAGAACGTGACCCCGGAACAAAGTGGTGGATTTTGGAGCCAGAGCCTCTTCATCTGGGTCCTCCCGTTCTTCCACCAAGGCTACTTGAAACATCTCCAGCTTTCGGACATACCCGAGGTTGATGAAAGCCTCGCTGGATATACCGCAGGGCAAAAACTTCAAACAGCATGGGACATAACCACAGCTGATCGACGCCTGCTCTTCGCTACGTTTCGCGCGTATAGATGGTCCTTTCTGTCCGGCATTCCGCCTCGTCTGGCCTTGACTGCATTTACCTTTGCTCAACCATTTCTCATCACGACTCTCGTGGATTGGATGGGCGCAACTGCAGCACCAGCAAACTATGGTCCAGCGCTCATAGGAGCTGTTGTGCTCGTATATTCGGGCTTGGCGGTATGTATTGGCTGTCCGAAAGTAGGTTTCCAGTATTCTAATAATTCAAGGATAGGTTTCAACAGCAATATACTGGCGTCAAAGGTATCGTTTTATTACTGCCATTCGCGCAGGGCTTGTCTCTATTATCTATGCCGCGACGACGGGCTCGAAAAGCGTTCAGGCGAAAGACATGGCAGCCATCACTTTGATGGACACCGACGTGGAACGGATAGCATCGGACTTCAGATTCGTACACGAGATTTGGGCATCAGCCTTAGAGGTTGGAATTGCTCTCTGGCTATTAGAGCTACAGGTCTCTGTCGCGTGCTTGGTCCCAGCCGTCATATGCCTAGGTGACTGACATCCGTATCCGTCCATTTCAAGAAATTATTTTCTATGTACAGCTTACTTATTTTCTGCCTACAGCGTCAGTACTCGCTACCGTCCCGGTGTCACAAAAGTCAGGAAACGCTCAACGTCAATGGATCGAGAGAATACAGAAAAGACTGGCAGTTACCTCATATATGCTGGGTGACATGAAAGCTGTGAAAATACTCGGGCTTACGGATGTTATGTTCGTTGTTATATCAAGGCTGCGGGAAATTGAGATAAAATCTTCAGAACGATTCCGGAAATTATTTATATGGCAGATTTCTCTTTGTAAGAGGTTCTGTTTCGAAATAAAAGATTGAGTGGTCATTGCTAATGCTCAACAACCAACATTCCTACGGATTTTGCGCCCTTTGCAACCCTTACTACATATGCTATTATCTCGGTTGTAAAAAAAGACGATTCACTAAACATGGCACAGGCTTTCACTTCTCTTTCTCTGATCTCCCTTTTGACGAGCCCTTTACTTACCTTCTGTCAAGCCTTGCCATCCATCGTCCAAACACTCGCCTGCTTCGGACGCATTCAGGAGTACGTCTTTGATAAACTTACGCCTAGCCCCGATCCGGAATTATCTATGACAACTTCGGCCGAAGGGGTCTCAAGAGAAGCAATGGAACTGCAAGAGTATGATCAGTCCACTGCATCTGACCTGCATTTGGTGTCATTCAACAATGCGGACATTTCCTGGTCTCCGGAAACTCAGGTTGTGCTGAATGATCTGAACTTGAACATCCCCGAAGGAATCACTACGCTGATAGGCCCCGTCGGGTCGGGAAAATCAACCATACTAGAAAGTATTCTCGGGCAAACAACTCTCAAACGCGGCTCATTGAATTCAAAAATGACGAAAGTCGCATACTGCGGCCAGACGCCATGGATCATAGATGGTACCATTCAACAAAATATCACGGGAGGAACTGAATTCGAGAACAGTTGGTATCGATTTGTCATTTCGGCTTGTGGTCTGGAAGCAGACATGAAAGCAATTCCGAAAGGTGATATGTGTAGGACGGGGAGCAAAGGGGTGTCACTCAGCTCAGGACAAAAACAACGAGTTGTGAGTTCTTATTTCCAATCGCAGACGTAGAAGTATTCCTTTCGCACTGAGATTGATGATCATCTGTTTCCAGTCTCTTGCCCGTGCAGTATATTCCAAAAATCGGGTTCTAGTTCTGGACGATGTCTTTAGCAGACTCGATTCAAAGACGATCAGTGTAATATCCAGCCATCTCTTTAGCCGGGAAGGCTACATCAAGACCACTGGAAGATCGGTGATTCTTGCCACGCATACGCGTAAGTGTGAATCGATTAATGCTGCTATCCCAAGGAAACTGACGGTCATAAAGAGCAGATTCTTTCTTATGCAGACAATATTATCGTTCTTGACGACGGAAGGATTGTTGATCAAGGACCGTACGCAGAGATTTTGTCGCGAAGGCCAGACACAATTGCGAGATCCTTCATGCCTGTTCAGAATACCCCCATAGCATCACCTGTAAAGGAGTGCCTGACTGGCGAGAAAGCGGATGAATTTCAAGTCCTGATTAGCAGTGATGTAGACAGTATACATTCTGACGCTACAACACAAAAGCGTGGCGCCTGGTCTGTGTACATGTACTATTATCGCAGTGCGGGATTTGTCCCTGTTATACTTCTTGTATTTTTCTCTGGAATTGAAGCATTTGGAAGCAATTTTGCAAGTAAGTGGCTGTTCATCCCTTACCAATCACAGAAGATTCTAAGGTCCTGTTTCTAGCTATATGGCTTCAATGGTGGATGGAAGCAAACGAACAGCAACCAAATAAGGAGCTAGGGAAGTACTTAGGGGTGTACGCCTTTCTCTTCGGCTTATCTTTTCTCGGTGTCGTGGCCGGTTGTTGGTGAGCAGATGCGTTCATACAGGCGGAAAAAAATTGACAGATAGCAGGATTTTCCTTGTTAATATCATTAATAACACCGGATTGAATCTACATCGCCAGCTGTTGCAGACGACTCTCGAGTATATTCCACCCAAATGATCAATAGCGTACCGTGCTAATATATCTTTTGGTTCCGCAGGTCACCGTTCTCTTTCATTCACAAGACAAGCACGGGGTCGATAACAAACAGGTACCGGAATCTCATATAAGTGCTTTCAATCCTTTCAGGTCTTTAACCAGAATCTTTAGATTCAGTCAAGATATGCAGCTGGTCGATATGGAGCTTCCAATGAATGGAGCCCAATTTGTTACAAGTAGAGTTCACGTTCAATCTTGAGGAGTTTGTCCACTGACCTCTCCCAAACACATAGGTGCCTTCTCATGTGTTGCCACTTTGATCATTCTTTGTGTTATTGGGAAGTATCTTGCAGTATCTGTTCCATTCGTGCTGGGGATCTTATTTTTCGTCCAGCGGTATTATTTGCGGACATCTAGCCAAGTTCGAGTGGTGGATATCGAAGCCAAGGCCCCCCTTTACGCCCATTTCATCGAGACGATCCAGGGTCTCTCAACCATTCATGCCTTCAAGTGGGAGTCCCGATTTCGAGATCAAGGCCAATCATACCTGAATGAATCTCAGAAGCCATTTTACATGCTATTTTGCATTCACATCTGGCTACAATTGGTCCTGAACATGATTGTAGGAGCGATTACAGTCATTATAGTCGCTACCATGACTTCCATGAGAGACCGCTTTGCTGCTGGGTCCATCGGAGTTGCGCTCAATATGGTTCTCACACTCAATCAATCCCTTGCCCAGATGATCCGGTCCTGGACAATGTTGGAAACGTCCATTGGTGCCGTATCGCGAGTTCGGGATTTTGTCACAGGTACACCTTCGGAGTTAAGATCCTTAACTACTCCATCTCGTGTTGAACCTGAATGGCCTTCTCACGGTGCTATTGAATTTGCAGGCGTTACGGTTTCTTACAAGTATGTTGGGTTATACTAGACCATTCCTGAAAGACGATAAAACTCACCCATCTATAGTCCTACAAGCACGCCTGTTCTTCAAAACCTGTCTCTGAAGATCCGAGCAGGCGAAAAAGTTGCCATTTGTGGGCCTTCCGGCAGTGGAAAAACATCGTTAATCTTGGCTCTTCTCCAGCTGATTGATATCCAACAGGGTCGCATCATAGTAGATGATGTAGACCTGTCAACAGTGTCGCGAAACACTCTTCGCGCACGGTTAAATACCGTCCCTTCCGACCCTTTCTTTATGCCTGGCACTTTGCGATTTAACCTTGATCCCCACAGAAATGCGACCGATGAAAGTATTGAGTCGGCACTCAAGAAGGTGGGCCTATGGAAGCGCATCAGCAATGAAGGAGGACTAGATACGGAGTTATCCGCATCGGACTGGTCCATTGGAGAGAGACAGTTGTTGACACTGGCGCGAGCACTAAACGTCCGCAGCAGTATTTTGATCCTCGATGAAGCCACCAGCAGGTAAGTTGCCGTTCAAGATGTTCAGTACAATGGGCTCTTTCACATTGCTTGGGATTCGCCCTCCCCCTTTTCATTTTAAAATGTACATCTAGATCTGACAATTTACATAGCGTTGACTGGAAAACAGAGTCCATCATGCAAGATGTCATTGACACAGAATTTGCGTCCTCGCAAACAATCATCTCTATTCTTCATCGCTTCCGACATATCGATCGATTCGATCGGGTAGCACTACTGCAGGGTGGGAAAATTGTGGAATATGATAGTCCACAAGTCTTGCTTGCGCGAAACTCGGAATTTCGGAAACTGTACATGTCATTACAAGAGCATTGAAATTTGAGGCTTCGACGTTCCCTGTTGGGCAGGAGATAGAAAATTCAAGTTCCATAAGCATCGCCAAATTACGTTGTCTAATAATGGAAGGATTAATCCTTTTGCTTAGTGCTAGTTGAGACCAAGTTAGCCCTAAACACCCGATCAGGCAATATGCGTGTAGTACCTATATAGGCAATATCGCATTGCTATGCTCCTGTCTGCTCTAAAACTATCTCTGTAATAAAGAACTGATAAATACTTATAATAACAAAGGTTCATTATTGATTACCTTGTGGTTGCATGGCATTACATATATTTCAGGCACTGAGTGTTACGGACCTGGCGTGGCGAACGTCAAGAATGGCAGAGGTTCTTCCTTTAAAGACAATCTCTTTGTCGCAAATTTGTCCCACAGGCAACGAAACATTTGGCTGACCTAAACCAACTTGTATAAATGTTCCTCCAGTCATGAGCGCGTGCATACCAATATTTAAGCAAGTTTCTGCTCCAGTAGTATCCATCACAATATCAACCTGGTAGCCAACAAGGGCTTGGCTTTTTCTTCCATGGAGTCGAAATCCATTTTACATGCGTGAGTTGCGCTGTGCTTTGTCGCGGAACTCATCCGGCTTGGTACAACGGCAACAGTGACTACAGTTGAGGCGCCAAATGCCCCGTGCCACTGCACAGCAGAGTAGTCCAACGGGGCCGGTGCCGAAAACGACCACGGACTTATCCTGCACATCTTCAGCGAGCCTGCAGCCATGAACAGCGACGCTCAACGGTTCCAACAAGGTGCCGTCTCTCAACAATATATGTGGGGGCAGTTTATAACAGCACTCGCGAGGAACTTGGTAGTACATCGACAAGGTCCCGTTATATGGAGCTGTAGCAGCAAAGCGCATGGCACTACAAAGTTTGTATCGGCCACTGCGGCACTTCACACAGATATTACAAGAAATGCCAGGCTCAAGGGCTACTCGGTGGCCATCTGCGAGTCCGTCAGCATCACTTCCACACAGGCTACGACTATTCCCGAGGAGTCGTTTCTCAAGACGATAGCGCTTTCGACAACACATTGCCCTATACGGCCATGTTTCCAATAATGTACCTCGATCGATTAGGCTCTCGTACTTAATCCAATGAAATCTGGCTTAGGAGAGAAATACTTACATGTGAGCCGCATAGCTTGGTACCTACAATTCTGACAAGCACATCTTTTTTCGACTGGAGTGACGCTATTTCCCTTTTCCTGGTTGTGAAAAGATCCCTCGGGATGTAGCACGAAGGCTAGGTTGGAGCGCTAATAGTTGCATAAGAAATACTGTACAATATAGAGAGTAAATGCACTTTACCCACCTGGAAGCGTCTCAGACAGCCATGATTGCAAGCCTTTGACATAATTTATGCCGATGAGCTTGGGCTCTAACGTTGTTCTTTTAAACTTCAGTCTCATCCATTTCAACTTACCATTGAATGATTGTAAGTGTTAATGTATGAGACGATATCAGTCAGGTCGGTTCTGAGTGAATTTCAACTTTGTGTTTCTTCGCGAACGTTGCACAGCCTGAAAGTCCTCCATGCACCATATCGACGTGCAAGAAAGATTTAGAGCTGAATAGTGAGTGCTCATTGAACTTGGCAATGCTAAGATGAATCTAGCAAGAAAGCGGAATAAGATCCTGCAACAAATAACATCCAGGTAACATGGCCGAGCGGTCTAAGGTGTGTCCAATCTGAACTACGTATTCCTAAATGCTTCAACCAGCGAATCAATACAGTACTTCACCGCCTCCCGCACGCTACTCGGTTGTGGTGCCCACTCGGGTGCGGATTACGTTAGTAAACCGGCCACATGTAATCCCAATACAAAATAGCCATTTTGACTCCCCTGCAATCTTAATAAATTCATATATGAAGTCGGCCTAAAAAGTGAATATGAATAAGTCCACGTCAGGTCAACAAAGGTCAGGGTTCTCGGGGCCGAAGAAATAGGCAGAGAGGATGTGTTTTCTGCGGGAACTTCTGTTAATTGGAAAATATTCCGACCTTATTATACAATGTGACGACCGGACATATAAACCACATAAGGCGATTATTTGTTCAGTCCCCTTTCTTCAAATCAAACGCAGATTGAGAGAACCCTGATATATGAATATAAGGCAATAGAAATTCAGTAGTGACACAAATGGGCCTTATATCGTGAATATGAAAAAGACAAGCTATTTCCCTTTCTCAACTGTCTGGATGACTTCCCAGTGATTTGACATTTTTGCACATTCAAAGCTGTATGATCATTTGTATCTTATCTATATTTGTACCCAAGTACAAGAGACTTAAGCTTACTCATTGGCTGATTAATATTCTATCTATTTTGCAGGAAAACCTTCAGGGCATCTGTCCTCTTGATTTTGGCAGCCTCCAATGCATAGAATAGATCCATAGGTAAGCCACGATTAAGAAGTTCTTTAATGAACTGCATATCTTCTTGACTGGTAGCTTTAATTATTAATATATAGAAATCACATATGTTAAAGTCCTCTAATAATGAACTTTATGAGTCCAAAATCTCTTTAAATTCCTAGATATCACCATAGACAAAAGAAGTATAGAATTTTCAAGCGTGGCTAGAGGCGTTCGAGTCAGAATTCGAGGGTATTCGCTCAGCTAGACGGGAGGGTAGTCTGGAGGAGGTAGGACATCCATGGCGTTTTAGATAAGAAACCACCGCATCAATTACACAAGTTTAGATGAAGCGCAAAATATTTACCTAGCAGCTGGTGGGAGAGAAGGTAAATATACGTTATTGATTTCACGTCATCAGCCCCAATCAACAGCCTAAAATATCGGATTATACCAATTAGAAATTGTGTATGATATAGAGGCGGTGTTTCGCGGCATACCACTGTTCCACACCAGTCAGAGAAAGCTGGTTGGATAATGTCAAAATTTACGGCGAACAGTAACGCAAGTGGTTGAGACTACTACGAAGTAGGGAGCCTAAGCCATAAGTCACTCGCAGATAGTAGCTCACATGCATCATTGAAGACTCCTAAAGGCGAGTAGTAGTTTCTATATCACAATGGTACAATCACACCTGGAAATAACCCTTCCGAAGCTCTCTCTACTTAGCAGGCACTTTCTTCGACAATCCGAGAACGTGGTAGTCCTTGAGTCGTATCTCCTGTAGTATAAAAAAAACGAATAAGCTCTTTTACTTTCATTCCCAAAAAAAAAGCCGAAACAAGTATTGACAGGGCTAAACGAACCTCCGCAGAATAGTTACAAGGATCCTTGCGACCAAACTGGGCAGTGGACAGTCCATAAGATATGTGTTCGTAAACATTATGCATAGTGCTATTTGGATCTCTTTCATCCGCATAACCTGGCATGCCACTAGTCCCTCTAGAAACAACTTGCGCACTAGTTGGAATATACTTGAAATAAGAGAAGTCAACTGTTCCTTGTATGTAGATTGTCAGATTTAATCCAAAGTCTCATCATATCAGGGGAAAAAAAAAAAGAATATATATATCAACGTAAATGACTTGACATAAAACGACGAGTTGTACACGAGAAGACTATTTTGCATTACCTTTGTCGGCATCACTGCTCGAGTCGGTCTGATTCGGCTGTGCTGGAGTATTTTGAAAAGGGATGGATGCCCGCGGTGAAGTGGTCGCACCTGTAGACGCGAACCCCCCTATGCCACTCCTCGCGCCCAAAGGTGAAGTACTTCTACCAAATAAACCCTTGGAACCAAACCCTTCCGTGGAATCCAGCCCGTCTGTAGAACCAAAACCACCTCCGGTAGTCTTTGGACCAAATAGTGAAGGTGTTGGAGTGCTTCTACCAACTAAGCCTCCTCCGCTAGTCTTCGACCCAGAGGGTAAAGTGCCATTAGAACCTTGGTTGGTCGTTCCCACAGGAGATGCAGAAAGACCTTTCTGTGATGAAGCAAGATTAAATAGAGAAGCTGATGTTTTAGGCGCATCTTGACGTGTACCTGCACTTGGTGCATTACCAAACAAAGAGGAATTTGATATTTTAGGTGCATCTTGGCCCGTGCCTGCACTTGGTGCACCAAATAATGAGGCAGTTGCTGTCTGAGGTGCATTCTGGCCTCCGCCGAAAAGTGGTATCGGAGATAGCGAGACGCTCGAGGTCTGAGGTGTCATGTGACCTACGCTCGAACCTGTTGTAGTAAATAGAGAAGGACTAAATGCTCGAGGTGCACTTTGAACCTTTGTTGAAAAAGCATTTGAAGCTCGAAATGCCGCCGGACCTTGGGTCATTGGTTGAGAGGTAGTGTTGTTGTAACCTTGTGACTATAGATGAACAATATCGGCATTTATCGAAATTAATAAAAAAGCGGAGGTGATCAGGCACATACCTTTATAGGTGTTGCTACAGAGGCGGCTGGTGTAATATTCACCCTTGCAGACCCTTCCGTGACCGAAGTTAGCAAGGTCTCCGTCTTTTGTGTCTTCTTTTGTGCCTCTTCGTTGAGTCGATTTGATGCCAATTTTCTTGCTTGCCGACGACACAGCTCAAAACTTTTTTGAAGCGAAGATTGCTTTTCAAGCGTCTGACTGCGCAGTTCGTGAACATCCGGCGACTCAGATGCAATATCTTCGAGCTTTTCATCACTCATTTCAGAGACTGTGAGAGGAGATAGCAAGTCCTCAAGCGCAATCATAAGACAGTTCTCGACAGCAAGGCTAGATACATTGTCAACAAAGACGTCGAGGGCGACAGTGTAGTAAGCCTGCATTAGATGCAGTAGCTCTCGGCACGCATACGAATCGGCATCTTCAGTACCAGTCATTCCGAGTATGGTACCTGGCTGGGTAGACGGATTTTGGGCTTGTTGGGACCGTCGGTTCTCGAGCTCCTTAACAAAGCGAGGGTTGAGAGTTTTCAGAGAGCCACGAGCATAAGGTGAATGTAACTCGGTAACCTTGTCTTTGAGCTTCATCAAAATTCTGTCCATTTCTGGATCAATGATCTCTTCAAGTAGCGCTTCCCTCACGTCTTCATCTGCTACATGAACCAAGACGTCGTCCAAGAATTGCTTGGCAATATTCCAAACATCTTCAACAAAGTCTAGGGCAAAAGGCTTCCAATTTGTCGATTGGCGGATGAACAAGTCCCCGACGAGAAGCGGTGTGAAAGTACCGGGAAGTTCTCTTCCTTTGCTATCATTGAGAAGTTGACGAATTTCTTGAAGAAACTGTTGTTCACGGATAGTCGTCTGAACGTCTTCGGAGACAGATGACGGGGACGGGTTATGGGGTTTAATACTTTCTGTGTTCGAGCCTTCGGACACAATAACATAGCTGTGGCCATATCGGTGCATTCTGTCGAGAAACTTCTGCTCCGCTTTCCTCACAGTCGCGCGTAACCGTGTCTTTTGCAATTGAACTGTACCTAAAACCCCAGAATTCGTCGACCGAAAAAATGGATCTTGATAAGCGCCATCGTTAGCCGCTCGAACTAGTTCGAGAAATCGACCGGCAATTCCTGTTAAATACTGGCGTCGGCTACCAGCAGTGTCACGAGGCAAACCAAGTCGATCCATCGTCGTCTTGCAAGCTGCCAATTCAGCTTCAATTTCCTTGATAAGACTCGGAAGCTCTTTCTGAATTTGCTGGTACAAGACATGGCTCAGCCTAGTACGTAGGGCTTCTACTCCGCGTTTGTGGCTTGGTAAGTTCTTCCATAACGTCGATGCAAAGAAGGCCTTTTCCACCGCATCCCTATCGAAGGTAGAGTCCTTGCGCTCGTTAAAATCGCCGTTACGCAAAACATGCCAATCAAGCTTGAAATATGTTTCCTTGTTGCTAGCCAGAGCAAAGAAGTTTAACTCATTTGGACTGTCTTTGATCAAACAATCTGGTTTGGTGATGATACCCATCGTCCTATTTCCCTGAGGATCAGCCGCCTTGGCCATTTCTAGCACGACTTGGTTCGAAGTATCATTTTTCGCCGTGATGATAGCTAGCACGATGCTTCGCGACTGCGACATGTATTTTTGGACTAGTTCTTTCGGGATGTGGACATCTTCTTCGGTCTGTTCCTTGTTGGGATGATGGATCAAACCTGGAAGATCAACCAGGGTTAAATGAGGTAGCTTGGGACCAGAGACTTCCAGCTGCAAGATGTCTCGTGAGAAGGTACTGCTTCCAGTAAGATCCATAAAGGTCTTTGCCTCTGAAATCAGGTCTGGAATCTTCGCATGGCTGATGGAGCTTTTCTTGAATAGTAATAGCTTTTCTATGTGAAATGGAGGCGCGTCTTTGGCGGGGATGAGCTTGACGGTAGCCAGACTTTTGGTTGCGCGACGCAGGACGACTTCTGTGGTAAATCGAGTACATAAGCCATCGTTGACTGGGAACTGGACACCAGAGATGGCTTCCAGCACAGAGCTTTTGCCGGAGCTCTGGTCTCCGCAGACGATAAGTTGAGGCAGCGACACGTAACGGTTTACGCCATGACGACGAATCTCGTCGACCGTGTCGAGGAGTGCCGCTTGGTCCTTGGATTGAAGAGATTGTAGCTGTTCAATCTTCAAACCATCCATTTTGATGGATTTGGTTGATGAGGCAACAAGTAGAGCGAGAGGAAGGAGACAAAGTCGATAATGGGGAAGGAAGAGGGGACCAAAGATAAGACACTCATTACGAAACCAACTTGTATGGCACTAGGTAAGAACCTAGTACTAGTCTGAAAAGTGCTACGTGCTGTTACGAAACTAACTTGCATGACACTAGCTCAGGCTAGCACTATTCAGGAAGCAGAGACCACAACCAGTCATTACCATGCACTGGCATAAAGGAGGAAGCTAGGAACATGGTAAAGACCTGTAAGATATCTAACGAATTGCAGGACGTGTAGGATTCAGAGTGACAGATTGGGAAAATACAACTTCACTGGAATGCGAGATGTAGCATCAACGGAATATCCATATTTAAATCGAGAAAAGTTCACTTATTAGCGGGACGCAACATATATCGAAACGTATATTTACCTCAGACCCCAAGGTCATATTCGTAGTTCCCTAATTCTTGAAATCCTGCCTTGGTATACAAACGAAACCCGGCTGGCGAGGCGTGAGTTCAGCATGAAATCTTCTCTGCATCGGCCCTATCAACCCCCCACTGGATCATCTGGGACGCAACTCCCTGACGCTGGCAGTGTGGACTTGTCACAAGGGCCTGCAAAACATAGTATCGCCTGCCTTTCATCTGATCCTCCCATTTCATCAAATCATTGCGCATCTGCCGACTGACGAGTTGAGCTGGTGTTTTCAGTTTATCATTTTGTAGTTGCGATGCGTGATTTGTGTATTCTCCAGGCTCGTCCGTGGACACTCTCTCACCATGAAGAACAGGGGCGGATCCGACATTATTCGGCCAGTCACGTATATGTTCCGGTTTCATGAGGGGCTGGCTTTGATCTTCTCCCTTGACTAGCCAACACGCCCACCCAACGACGTTCCCGTCATCGGCCACGGCCTTTACCAGTTGCGAAGTGTGGGTAGAGAGCCATGTCTCGATTGACTGCTTCATAAGGTTACGATGCACATTTTCATCTCGACCTGCGAGCATGAAATTTGAAAATTGATCGCTTTTGAATGCAGATTTGTGCACGCGCAAAAGATCTGGGATGTCAACGGCGCTGGCTGGAACAATAGCAACCTCCATTGTTGTCTGCGATCTCCTCTTTTCCGTACGAATGGATGGCGAGCGTTCGGGTCTGTCAGATGCGAGACGTTGATATTGATAGCGACAATCTTTGTCGAAATTAACAATGTTCAAGTTAGCCGGACAAGCTCTCTGCATGTCAGAAGCAAGTTTCTTTTTATGAACTGTTTTTGCTCGGAGAGATATAACATGGCAGCCGCCCTTTTATCGTCCAAGTCTGTCATTGTCCTAATCTTCGGTATCCCTGCTTCCGAAGCCACGTATAGTGGGGTGCTACAAAATGTACCTTGGCGCAACTCGGTGATCAGTAGGCTGGTTTGATCCCCGTAAGAAGTAAGAAGTATATAATTTACATCTCTACGGACTAATCCTAAAGATCAGTACATAACTATACATATACATTCACCATATCCATCGTCGCAGTTCCCGGGTGGGAGCTTATATAAACATTCTGATTGGGTGTGCCAAGTATGGCAACTATACCTGACTCAGTCTAGTGCGGCTAGCTGTTTTGGGGCTTTGGTTCCCCTCCGCGCTGCCTTGTCAGGCGGAACGGATTCCCGCATCCGGTAGTATTCGATGAGGTATTCCGAATCCGACAGCACTTGGCCTTAGCGATGTAGACACCACTTCTATACTCTGAATGGCGTGGCCGTCTAGACAGATTATTGATAGCACAATACCGTGAAAATCTATCGCCGGGCCGCCTCGTCTAACAAGTCCTCGGTGTGCTTCCACACCAGCTCTGGAACCCCTTGCTCGCGATACTCCTTCAGAATCTGGGGACTCGATCGGACTTCCCCTTTCCAGTTCAGCAAATACACCCCACTGCCGGGTTCTCCCGTGGTGCCTGTCGCCACGTCTTTGACTTCCGGCTGCACGGAAACTCCCTGGATGGCTCCGGCGGGCTGCTGCTTGGCTGGATACTGAGCGGAGCTCAGGTGAAATAAATGCCGCTCGCCACTCTCTTGCAGGCTGACCGAGTGGAAAGGCCACATGGCAACGTTGTAGAAGGAGGCAATGGGCCAGGGAAAGCTGTTATTGTAGATGTTGGTGCCCACGAGGCCCGGGTAGGCATGGATAAAGCTGATAGAGGGGTGGTAATGGGCAAGATGTTCCATGCTCTCGGTAGTCATCGTGATGGAGTGCTTATAGGCGTTCAGTAATGAGAAGGTGTGCTTGAGATCGAGATCGTCGCGGTTGATGGCGAATTCGAAGCCGCCGCCATAGACGCTGACGACTCGGCTGGGCCCGGAGGATGCGGCGGTGGTCAGCAAGGGGAGGAGGTTCTGCAAAAAGCGCATGCGCGCGTAATAACGGAGAGAGAAGAGGTAGTCGATGCCTTCCCTAGTTTCTGCGGTGTTTCTTCTCAGTTCTGGACATATTGTGCGCTTGGTGGGCGCGGTTTGATCATACCATTTCGGCCTCCAAGAGAAATCCCACCGGGGGTCATGAAGAGGAAGTTGAGGTGTTCTACTTGGTCCAGGATCTGGCGGCAGGCAAAGTCGACATTGCGCACCAGGGAGACATCGGCCTCAATGAACTGGAAACGACCTTTGGGATTCAGGCTGCGCAGTTCGGCCAAGAACGGTGAGGCTCGTGCCTGGCTGCGACCTACAATATACGCGGTCGGGCTGTCGGCGTATCGGGCCAGGTGGCGCAGGGTGCTCTGGCCAATCCCGCTGGTGCCGCCCACGAATAGCGCGGTGATGTTCGATAAGGTCCGGAGGCTGGCATTGGATGCTCGGACGGCCTTGAGAGAGACCATGGTTGCTATGATATTTCGACCCGAGGGTTTTTAGCAATTGACCACAACGAAGAGTTTGTTTGCCCCAAGCCTGCGTAGTATAGACTCTGAGCAGTGCTTCAATTATATCTCTACTATTCGTAGTAAGTATATGTATTCAGCTTGACTGAGCTAGAAGTCGGTTAATAAATAATAGATACTTCCTAAACTTATAACACCGCGTATTTGTCGGATTCGGAATGGATTGCTACCGAGCAGTGGACACTGTATGACTTTGGAGGAGCAGTACGGAGTAGAACGGAGATGGACCGCAGATAAATTGCTACCCGGCTACCGGATACCGAAAGGGGTAATACAACACGCTTCAAGTTCAGCCTCACAACTCCACCTTTCGCTTCGGCGGGGCCACGGAGCAGGCCCGCGAGCAGATCGGTACGGTCATGCTTCACGTTGGGTATGGTGAGACGGCCGTTAGGTTCCTCAATGGTGTTGAGGCAAGAGCCCGATGAATCTCTAATGTTGATCCCCGGCAGATGCAGACAGCGATTCAGCTACTGCAAGATGTCATGCAGTCGGCGGCTCTGCATGCGATTCGTGTAAAAGAGGGGCGAGATTGCTCTATGCATGCCATACAGAGGTACCCCATTTTTGTTCTTAGGCCTGGGAAGATTCTGATAGAGCCGACGAGCTTCCCTTGATGAGACTTCATTGGTTTCTACGTTTGAGCCATGAAAGATGTATTCAGGACGTTTGAGAATGCCATTTGCGTACATAACAGCAAATTACTGACATAATTCTTATCGTCTAGGTGGCTGAATACTATACCCATTATAGTGGCTAAGGTCGTAGCCAGCTTGTTATTAAACAGTAATAAGCAATATCAATCCCTGCATTGATGAATATAGCACTCTCACTTTCTTATGAGAGAAAGAGTGTTTGTATGGTGAATTACTTGGTAAACAAAAACCAGTTTTTCCCTCCCCACTTTTATATGCATAGGACGTCGCGTTTGCAGAGTATCGCGGCAAGACTTCAGTATCTTCATTTTTAGGTTATAAGTTTTTTGTAGAAAGTACGAACTAGTTTAAGTTGTCCAGGGTAAAGAAAAAGACTGGAATTCTGATAAACCGATAACTGGTGATGCCTGGGTAATTATAATCTAATGGTCTTTCCTGCTATTTATCCTACAAATCCAACCTTCTAGCACATTCCATGAGACTTTTTTTAAACCGATCCTATACATGATTCTTTAGTGCATGCGAAGGCCTTTGTTCTATTATAAAGCCTTTTGTGATATCTCACACGTTGGCACTTTCTCTGGACTCGGCAGCACTCCTGAATGATGTCAAATTGTTCAGGTAGCTAGCGTTACATCACGCTTGACGGCATTTCTGCTGTTTAGACGAGTGGCACCACCACGCGCATCGAGTTGGACATCGCTGGACTCGAGAAAATTGCAACTGACTCGAAAGCTACGCCCCTGGTTTTGAACCGCCCGCATTCGATGTGTCGCCGAGAAGTACGATGATGATTAGAGATCTATACTGGAATACTGGACTCGGGAAAGAACTGAACATTTAGAACTTGAAGTTACCTTTTCTGTTTGTAGTGCGCATTGACATAGCCACCAAAGGCAGATTTTCTCTAGCAACTAGCAGTTTGAGATAGGGTAATTTCGATAGGTACGAGGTTTTAGGGCTAGGGATCACATTGCGGAAAGTGCTAGATAGGATAGTGATGGAGAGAAGTTGCAGCTCCTAGTTATATTACGTGTCGTTATATAAAAGACGTGTATTTTGCCATATCCCTTCGAGAATCATATTTTAGTGGCCAAGAAACAATCGCTAGGTGCATTTTTTAAGCCTCTCCTTCTCGCTGTTATCTGTACGTAGGAGATCGACTAATAGCAGGTGTCCAGAAAACTCTTCAGCATGGTATCCTCGCTAATGAACCCGGGTTGTCCTACGTCTTTGAGTATCCCCTCTGCTCGTTGGATAGCCTCGTTGGCATTCGAGAGATACTTTCCTCGCCAATGCTGGTCATCGCCCTTTACAAGATCCGGTCGAATCGCGCGGACCTTTTGACGAAGATCGTTCCAAGCAGAATGTTTATAGTAGGCGAATATGCGCTCATTCGACAGTGAAGACTTGGCTACTGCGGCAACTAGGAGGCGAGCTGTGTCTTCAACATCAATTAGGAAACCTTGCAATGGTAGTATTAGCAACTCTAGTGCCCCAAATTGTGGCGTGATAGGAAACTTACCCAGAGACATGAGAACAGTGTCCCATTTGCCAGCCAAGGCGTCCTTAAGGAGTCCATTTGAAGAAGTAGGGCCATTGAGTCCACGGCCAAAGTTCCCATCTGGTACCACACAGTTTGCCACGAATGGCGGTTTGTTTTCCGCAACCCAAGACCAGAAGCTCAATTCGGCAAGTGTCCTGCCAGCACTGTAGACATCTAACATCCACTCAAAGGTGTCTGTTTTCGGCCCACAACAGGCCTTGAGCACTGAATTCAAGTTATACACTGCAGTCGTGAGATTACGTGGCTTATCGTCATAAAGAGCCGTCTCAACGGCCTTCGAACTGGAGCTAAGAACGTAGCGCTGTACTCCTGCTTTGGATGCTGCCTCTAACGTGTTAATCGTGGACCTGACGTTTTGGTCGACAACTTTTGCAGGATCAGGATCAAAAATTATTGGGGTCGAGACGTAGATCACCCCCGCTGCTCCTGATAGAATGTGTTTTAGCTAACAGCCTTAAGAACTATGTATTAGATAACTGAGAGTAGCCCACCTCTGAAGGCTTCATCAAAAGCATCCGTCTCTTCGAAGTTGACCACCGTGACCAGCTCGAATTTCCCTGGCCACTTCTCACCAAACAGATTGCCCATCCACTTACAATGTTGGTTGAGGTCCCTAACAGTCCCACGCACTTTATAACCAGCGCTTAGTAGCTTCTCACAGGTCTCTAAACCAATGAAGCCATTGGCCCCAATGACCACTACAACAGAGTCAAACGGGATTGCGGGGTCCTTAATCTGCATCGTAGGTAGGCAGAAATTCGATAACTTTAGAAGAAAGTCACTCCTTTCCGCTGAAGTCAGTATTCTTATATATAAACATTATTGCGCGCCGCAGTAGGTTTCTAAAATAGGTACACTATTCAAGGTAAAAACAAGTTTCACTCTACTTCTACGCTTCTTTATTTGTAATCTAGTCCGATGAAATGAGGCTGCAAAGCACAAACGCGGAACTCCGAGTACCGTAGCTCTTTGCGGCTCGGATACTGAGTTCTATGGCACATATGGCTAGTGTGTATTAAATTGTCCATGGATATCGCGCATAATGCGGTTACCTGGGTGATGTTAAAGGATTGGATAATATGATGTAACAAGTGCACCTTCAAGAAAATAACCCTAAATAACAAGTTCCATTCAAGCATAATATGATGTAAACGCCATCCATACATTCCAACCTAGCAATCTTCATACAGCGAACGGAAGATGGATGGCCTGGCTAAGAGGGCGTCTGGACAGTCGAATTCTGCAAGCCGCCCAGCATCCAGGACAGCTATTTTGTCAACAGTATGGACGACAGTCTTGAGTCGATGCGCAATCAGGATGACGGTATGGTTGCTCAACTCCTTGGCAACGAGCCGTTGAACCAACGTGTCTGTCTCGCCCATATCTCGTTCACAAAATTCCATGTTTCAGTGATCCTCTCGACGTCTATACTCATCAGAATCAAAGCCGAAGAATTGCCCCCGATGTTCAATTCCAACATTATACTAAATATGACTCCGACAAGCCAGCCTCGAATCATGGCCACAAGGCGGAAGGTCAAATGCTAATACCAACCAGTAAATACCTGCTCGTGTAGTTTATTAGCATCCATTTGGTCCGAGTCCAAGCACTAGGGTTATCTTAATTGCGATGCAAATATACACCAAGCCATAGGCAGCAATGAGCTCATAATCGGTACCCCAAGTCTCGTAGAAGCGTCGATATAGCCAATAGATTCCCGAATTAAGAAGAAGGGCTGAGTGGGTTTCAGGGCAACACCACAACTTCGGGGGACCACCGTTCCTAGAAATGGCCACTTAAAGCTAAGGACTACAGCTTTCGCTAAAGTCATCCATGCACAAGCGAGGCTTGCCGCCGCTGAGGCAATGAAAGCCGATCGGGCGACGGTATGCCGAGACAGGCACCACAGAATCAGAAGTGCCAGGTGTAAGCATGCAAATACACCGATGGCAAGCTACCCAAGGTCAGCATATGTAAAGTGTTATAACCCTAAGAGTGCCAAACCAGCTTAAAGAGATGAAGAGCAGCCAGCTAAAGCTTCACGCTTTGGCCGTACAAATGCGCTATCCAAAGAGGGACATTCACTAGGAACAACGCTGCCGGAGCAAGAGAGAACATACTCTCTTTAAATAATACTTTGTAATGTTAGAGATTACTATGTCTACACATGGTAATGTGTATCCATACCAGTTAAATCAAAGCCGCCGCGACATTGTTCAGACTCGACTTGTGGCCCAAAGGAGTCATCGCCGTATATACTTTGCACTGAGAACATCTTCAGGACAAATACTGAAGTCAATCTCAAAGAAGACAGAAACTAAATTGATGTTACGAGAAAGAGAGCATTCTTGATTCATGTTCTCGATAAGTAGTAAATGGCAGTCCTATTTTAATGTGGAAGCCAGAAGGTAACAGCCAGGTAGGCTAGACTAGAGAACATTGATTCTTAATCTAATAGATGCAACTCATATTAAAATATCGATGCACAAAAGGCCACATTCTCTTTATCTTAAACCAAAAAGTCTTCCGTACCGTACAAGCGTCGCTCATAATCATTTTCAAAATCTCCCTCCAACTAAACTTCTTCCTGGAGATCTATTTCTACCACGTCGTTGGTGCCAGTCTCTTGGCCCCTTACGTGCCAGTAGAGTTTCCAACGATTGTCCCTTTTGAGCGTCGATTTGTCCAAGTTTCGAATTGAGAACCATTTGAAACAAACTTTACGATACTGCACGGCACAGATCTGCTCGCCAACTGCGACAAATCGTCTGCAAGTACCTTGTTAGTAAATGTTCTAGACTTTGACAGCCGGGTCAGCGATATCGCCCAAGGATACACCGACGCCTGTTGCGGCGAGCGCTTCTTGCATGGGGAGTTTAAGCCAAGCATCTGTATTGGTTGCATCCTCCGCGCCCTCAACAACTTTTGCGTCCGTTATAGTGTGATATCCAACTACGACATAGATATCATCACCCTGATCAATATATTCTCGGATCCATTCCCGGGTAGCTTCTGACTTCACTGCTGATCTGAACCACGCCCCTGAGTTACTTAGCCGATATGTTTTGGCCTGGTCCGAACAAATTTGAGTACACGCCTTGTTGCGTTTCGTGCGGGAAGCCGAGACCAGACTTGTCAACATGGCTGTGAAAGAAGATTTCTCCTTTTCATTCTGCTGCAACGCCGAATATTGAAGGTGGGTTTGGACAATAGTGGCCTCCTTGGATACGGGGAAATCTGGATCGAGGAAATCTGAATGAGGCTCCTCTATGTTTCGCACAAAACGCCCGAGTCGTATTGAGTCAGGTGACAGGAAAGAACGACTGATAAGAGAAAAATGCATTTTAGGTCTCTTGAATGATCGTACACCAACACAAGGTGCAATGAGAGAACATGCGATGTTTCTATCGAAGAGACGCGGGGCTTACTCTTGCCCCTCTTAAAACGCGCGTTTTGTGATGAACAAAAGCTACAAGGGTTACGTGTAGAATGAGGCTGTACACGCGGTGCCATAATAGTGAACATTTGTCCTTTAACGAGTACGATACTTAGATCTAAGTCGTGACAATCGCAAACGCAGCAAATCCGAGAAACACAGTGCGAATCACATCATCCCACCATGCCCGTACCCTCAGACAGCTCGTGGGGTCTACAGCCATTTGCTGCCCGAGCCCAGGCAATGGGCATACCTCCACCGTCTGCCCGTTCAATGCAGAGTAGTTGGACTTTACTTTACCTTGTCACGCCCCCGGTCTCCGACCATATTTCTGCTATCGAATTTCACATAGTTAGCCGTGTCCAGGGATGGTGTAGCAACCCGCAGGACGGAATTTGGTCCTGGTTCGAGATTTCGATTTTGAAGTCATGCCAGGAAAATGTGATTTCGAACATTGAGACCAGTTACTTGACGACGGATGTTGCATCGTGCCCAGAAGACTTCAAAGGTATGCTACAGGAGCAGGGAGTATGTTTCAGAGACATTTCCGAAGACCCAAACGTTGGGGAAGAGTTAAGTTCTCCAGTGATAAGCCAGCGGCTTGCGAAAAATGCCGTTCAACGTAATTGGTAGTATCATAGCATCAAATGGAGTCGGAATGACCCCAATTGTCGCGGCGAGGGTCTTTTGCCCCTTCTTCAGAGGGGTGACCGCCTGGCTATATGGGCGCGGGTAAAGGTATATGATATTCCCTTATTTTCTGCGACGAAGCTGATGCATGGTCCTCGCAGTATCCTGGTTGGGTGAGTATTATCAAAGAAATTCAGGTGAAAGTGTCGACTAGTGTAAGAATCTTAGATTTCGAGCCTCCTCTGGCTTCGTGGCCTTTCCTCACTGTTGTCATTTGTCTGTGTGTGGGCTTTGAGAACTGACTCCAGCTCTAGACCACACAAACCGTCGAGAACTTAGACAGCCACACTTTTGAAAATGTAGCGAATAAGACAATGGAACCCATGAAGAAGATCTGCCTGGCGCAAGGAGTTCCTGCCACTGCTATCGGCAGTGCATGGGCTAATCAGACATTCTCAGCATCGTTTGAGTCGTTACAGTTGGAACCACATCACACACAGACTCCCACCTACAAAATATCGAATCCACTTTCAGCAGTATCGCTTGTATTGGCGTTGGAAAACATATTCAGCCAGAAAAGCCTTCTCAAATCTCTCCAATCGATACGACAGAGGATAGAAATAAATTCACAGAGTGCTACCAGGCTAATGAAAGGCCTATTGCAGTTTAGCTGCGGTCTTCAGCTCTTTAGGAATCGCAAGTGACAGGAAAACGAGAGGAATTAAACAACTCGATTCATCAAATGCAAGAGGGATTAGATGAGATGTCAATTCTGGGGAATCAACCAGATGTTTTGTCAATTCTATCGCCCTTGCTAGGATCCACACTTGCGCTTCGTTGTCTGAGGACAAATGACATGGATGGCATGGACGAAGCAATACGACGAATGCAACGGGCTAGGATCATCAGTGGCGCGGACCGTGATGATGTTTTATCGTCCATCTCAATAGCTCTGATCGGACTTGCGTCTCAGTTTCAGTTTATGACGACAAGGAAATTGGAAAGTTTGGACGAAGGGATCCGCCGGATGCAGGAAGGCATCGGCGCGAATCAAGGAAATCCTCATGGCTTTCCACTCACATCAATTATCCTTAGCAGTCTCTTTCTATGTCGGTTCGAAAAAAACGGGCAACATTGAAGACATTGATGAGGCGATTTGGCGAGCAAGGCAGACGGTGGATAATCTCACCCCAGAGTGGCATGATCAAGTATCCATGTTATCGGCTCTTCTAGGATACGTACTTTGTTATCGATATGAGAGAAAAGGAGTCATAGACGACCTCAATGAAGCAATTCAACGAAAGCAACAGGCCGTGGAGGCTCCAAATGGCCAGTCTGATCTGGTGATCAATTTAGCCAATCTGGGAAGAGGGCTTCTTCTTCGTTTTGAAAGACAGAACCGAATGGATGACCTCCGCGAAGCAATTAGGCGAACCCAACATGCAGTTGAAATTTGTCGGAGTGAAAGTCTCAAGATTAAAATTTTGAATGACCTGGGAAACCACTTCTTAGCGTTATATCGCAGGCCAAAAAGCGTAGAAGACCTACAAGCAGCGATTCAAAAGACGAAGCTAGCCGTGGACCTCATATCGCAAGAACCTAGCATTGGGCTAACGCAACGAAACGTAAAGCAAGCACAGATTGAAACTAATCTACAACATATGTATGTGTTTCTTCATTTGGCAACCAAACAACCAGAGCCCCTTCATAGTGCAATTCGACAGGCACAGCATGCCATTGATACCACTCCAGAAGACCATTCAAGTTTTATTCTTCATCTGAGGAATCTTGGGGAGTTGTTGAAGATGCGTTGGGCATTGACGGGCAGCCTGGAGGACCTACGCGAAGCAGTGCAACGAGAACAGCAGGTAGTGAATATGACTCCAGAGAATCATCCTCAACTATCACTATTTTTAAAAACCCTTGGGTCTACCTTTGCCATGTTTAAACTTCCCTACTTTAGAGATCAAGCCATCGAGATTTTTCGGAAATCGTGGAACTGCCACGCTGGAAAGCCAGATGTACGACTCGAATCAGCTCGACAAGCAGTCCGGCTGTTGAAACAGCGCAAAAGCTGGCTTGAAGCATTGGATCTCGCGAAGCAAGTAGTGGATCTCATACCTTTGATCAACGATCGCTCCCTAGACCGTGATGACCAGCGACATGTGTTATTGGATTTTTCTGGTCTTGCTGAAGATATATGTTGCCTTACGCTGCAACTCAATGGAGACCCATTTGAAGCAGTTCGGTTGTCGGAACTTTGCCGCGGAGTGATCATAGGGCAGTTGATGGATGATCGCAGCGAGATTTCAGCACTGGCTAAATCATACCCAAAGAAGGCGACCACGAATATGACAAAATTCGCAAAGAATTAGACACGGTACTCGCCGAAACGCAGGGCGATGACTTCAGATTGATCAGAATACAAAGACGCATAGAGGCCGTGGAAAAGCTTGAAAGGTGCATCGCCAGTATTCGGCAGCTCCCTGGGTTCGCGAGGTTTCTCCTGGGCCCGATATTAGACCAGTTGAAAATGCACGCCGCAGAGGGGCCTATAATCATGGTCAATGTGACAGATTTGCGCAGTGATGCTATCATTATTGGTCACTCTGCTGTCAAATCGATTGAACTACCTCGCCTCTCGCATGCATCAACCATAGGTTGGGTTAAGGAGAATCTAACAACATATCATAATCCGCAAGAGAGAGGCAAAAAAAAAATAAAAGATACTTGGAGTACTTGAAATGGACGTGGTCGAATTGCGTTGAACCCATTTTTCGGGAGATTTTTGAATTGAAAGGACGACCTGATTCAAGCAGTCTTCCGCGTATATGGTAGATTGGTGTAGGGCTTGCTACTCATATACCATTTCACGCTGCTGGAACGCATGCAGGCAATTCAACAGACAACACAATCTCGTGGGCTATATCCTCGTACACTTCAACCATCAAAGCTCTTATACGCGCCAAGGAAAGAGGATCAGCAATGGTTGGTAGTGGCAAAGACCATCCAAAAACTTTGGTTGTGACAATGCCTCGTACCCCAGGTGAAAGTGATCTACCAGGAGTAGAAAAGGAAAAGGCAGCAATTGAAATGGCCTCACCATCCGCCTTTTCGACTTGCGTGCTAAATCAGCCGAATTCCAAAAGGCTCCTGGAGAAGCTTGCTGAATGTGACATGCTTCATTTTGCGGAGCACGGAGTTCTAGACTCAATTGATCCTTTTAACAGCAGCCTTCTGCTGATGGATAACCAGGAGGGATACCAAGTGACAGAAAAACTCTTTGTCCGAGACATATTCAACCTCCATCTAAAAAAAGCTAAAGTAGCCTACTTGTCAGCTTGTTCGACGGCTGAGATTCGAGACGACCAAATTTTTGACGAAGTTATCCACCCGGCTAGTGCGTTTCAGGTAGCTGGATTTAGTCATGTCATTGCATCCATGTGGCAGACAGACGATGACATCTGCGCAAACATGGCGAGTGAGTTCTACGGACAACTGAAAAAAAGCAGTAAGCGAGAGCTTGGGAACAGGGCCGTAGCTTTCGCAACACACCAGTCAGTGTTGGAGATACGCTCAAAGTGTCCTCGACAGCCTCTACTTTGGGCGCCTTTTGTACACATGGGAGCATGAGTTTTGTTCTGCGAATCTAAATAGGTGCGGGCCTATGCCACGTGCTTTAACACTAGTGTTAGATCAGGTAAGATTCCTTACTGCCAAGCGCCAATGATATTGAATTTAGAGGCTTAGACCCATACTAATGCTAGCAGCCTTACCAGATTTGGGCGCTCAATATATGGGGGGGATGTCTATATTGCCGACACTTTTCCCAAAATGCCAAGGCGCTAAATACACTAGTATCCAAAAAAGTTAGTTACCCGTATCGCTACTAAGCCAATCAGAACTGCTTATGGACCACATCTACTCAAGGTAGTTAAACGGCAAGTTGGTACCTCGCGCCGAGTACGGAGACGACTTTTTGGTTGGGTGCATTCAACATCGGAAAAACTGCAAGACACACTAGGAGGAGTTAATACCTAGAAAATAAAGGGACTTGGCTGGATATCTACCTTCCAAAGAACGATAGATTGAAGATCAACATTGTTACTAATCTTCTCCCTCGCAGTACTTCTACAAGTAGTCATTTGCATTCGGGAACTTGCTCATAACGTGTACATCGAGAGGCACCATCTTTCCCACAATGTTCTGATCTGCAACTTCGGAACTATTATTCAACCAATTCGGAATAAACGGCTGGGCCATAAGATATAGACGAGCCAGCAGGCTCCAATTACAGCAAGACCCAGCAAGACCTTTATGCCGGCCGCGGTTCATGGCGCGTTCTCGCTATGATGAGTAGGAAGCGAATTTCTCTGCTCTCTCAGTACCTCGGTATACGTCGTAGACCGTTGAATTTATGATGCCATTTATTTCCCATTGTTGTTGTGATGGCTATTGATAAGTTGCGAAGCGATCGGAGGCTCGGAGTATGTAAAGGTGGCGCTAGCCTTATCGGGTAAGCTCTATCTCTAGACTCTAGACTCTGAGCATCATTTGGTTCACTTATCTTTGCTTCTTTGCCACCTTCCCATCGCTAGATACGATCCTAGAACGAACCAATTACTCCAGGAATATATTGTTAGATGCAGTCGCCAGCATCAGTATGCCGTAGGAAACGGCGTCGTGTGGCGGACGAGAATCGGAAGAGAGCCGCCAGAGCGTGCGTATAAACCGTCCATTGCATAGAAGCCGGCGCTGACACTTATCATACTGTATGCTAGATGTGACCGATGTAAATCTCGAAAGAGTAAATGCATAGAGACAGTACGCGGGACTTGCACAAGATGTCTTAAAAACTCGCTTTCGTGCCATTTCTCTCGGTTCGTAGGCCCTTTGTATTTTAATATTTCCCTTTCCTCCCCTCATCTTCTTTTCACAAATCGACGAATATGCATTTAACATGAGGATAGGGAAATAACTCCGGTCAGCGAGGAACATTCGGCAACGTCAAATGACCCCACGCAAGTCACCGAGTCAGTGGCCGATGAAGATGGAGACGTGCAGAGCGAAGAACTGGAAGGAGCAGAAGAAAATGCGCGTATGACCGTTTCGCTAGATGAAGAGGATTACCTCTGGCCTCAATTTTTTTCTCGGATTCGCGAGACGCTGTACCTTGACTCATCATCAGCGCTCGGAGAACAAAATATCGGTTGCATGCAAATGGTATACGAAGCTCTGCCTCTTTTCCCGTCTAATGAATATCGGCCTTACATTTCATACAGAGCAACAACAACGATTCCGTACACTCAACAGAGGAAGCTCACCGACTACACAAAGCGATCAATAGCTTTCCTCCACGGCCGGTAGCCGACTTTCTTGTCTCTGTTTGTATCAAGCACGGTACAGACAATTTCTTTTATTTCGATCAAGCGACTTTCCTATCGGATATTGACCAATTTTACACTGATAGTAGATCTCATCTTAGACACGACTTTCGCTTTGTGTGCCTGGCCCTGGCAGCCTTTGCCCTGGGAAGTCAATGGACTACACTCGAGAGACCATCTGAAGCCCAGCAGAGTGTCATCATCCAACCAGATTATGGCGATCCCGGAAAGATATTCTACAGCCATGCCAAAACACTCGTACCTGATATTATTGAGAGACCGAATATAGTGACTGTACAGGCTATTTATCTCCTAGGGGTCTATCTTATGCCCGCTAGTGCGATTAGTTCATCGTACATTTATCTCGGACTTGCGCTACGCACTGCTCTCACTATCAACCTTCACATGGACAATTCAGACGATGTGACGCTTTCCAGCACAGACAAGGAAATAAGACGACGACTATGGTGGTCAATATACTCTTTGGAACGAACCACGACCCTAAAGCTTAACCGGCCCCGATCAATTAGTGCCGACATAATCAGTGCTCCGATCCCTTCGCCGTGTCCCAGTTTTGATAATGTTCAAATATTCGACAATCACCTCCATCAGATATTTTATGCCAAGCTCGCCTTAATCATTGACCGTGTTGCCGAGTCTACGTCGCTGAATATGTGGCCTTCCGTTCATAGCACTGGCACACAGACTTCAAAACACTGGTATGAGACGATTGAAGCGGAGCTAAAGTCATGGAAGCGAAGTTTACCTTCAGACTTTTCGCTGCATCTAATTCATTCCCGAGATTCACGCTACCGGGCCGTATTCCATCTCCATCTCCAATATTACTACGCCTGGATTGCCGTAGGAAAAGTTTGCGTCGTTGCTGTTGTGCGCGAACATCTTCGACATCACATGGCGAAGGAAAAATCTCCTCTATACAAAGATCAGAACATCCCTTCTCTTGCGAAGCATTGCATCAAAGCAGCAAAAAAGCTACTTCGTCTATTCGAAAACATCACCAAAACAAACAATCTCACACGGTTCTCTTTTACTGATTTTCAGGGTTGCAGTATATCGACAATTATTGTTTTATTGGCGGGTATAATGAACAGGGATCCTGAATACGAAGCGCAGGTCAACTTTGGCTTGGAGTCTCTGAGGAAGATGGCCGATGGGAACAAGAGTGCCAGGACTGGTGTGCGATTTGTTGAGATGTTGCGGTCCACTGCAGATGAAGCCGTGGTGAAGTTAAAGCAGACTATGGATCAGTCTCGAGTACAGCAAGAGTCGGAGAGAGAGGCCAATGAATCTCGTTATATCCAGTGGGCCGAGTGGTTGGTCGGGGCGGAACATAATATGCATGGCACTGATGACAGTAGCCATAGTATGAAGGATACTTCGTCAGACACTCGGATCGATTCGACATTCAGCACAGTGCAGAATTCCTCTTCTACAGGCACACATGATGTGGGCTACCACTGGCAGACGCCTGTGTCTCATCCTTCGATGGCACTGTCCCCTTCCATTCTAGATAAAGATACACTAACAGCACCAAGGCCAAGACCACACACAAAGGAGTCAAATGCTAGTTTAGTCTACGTGCCAAACGGCACTGGGCATGAAACTCATCAGTCATTGCACACCCACAGTGCATTAGAGGCTGCAAACACTTCCTTACAATGGCTGCATGGAGACGATCAAACTTTTCTTACGTGTCTCACTGGGTTCGATATGTTGGATTTTGCAGATTGGGCTGGACCAGTAGAATCGGCAGATGGGTAAATGAGAACAAGTACGATATAAGTTAGGGTATTATTATATGGTTTGACAGTAAATGGGATTCTAAAGATTAAAATGTTGCTTTAACCCTAACAGGAATGTCAGCATCTTCCTCCACAGCATCCCAGCGGCTCTTGTATATTCTTCCTTCCTTCATAATCGCCAAGATAAATCTCTCCGGATCATCCAGAATAGACACATCCTCTAAAGGATTAGCATCTAAGAACAGAATATCGGCTTTGAATCCCGACTGGATCTGTCCGAGCGTATCCGCACAACCCATCATCTCAGCCGGATTGATCGTAGCACTCTGCAAGACCTGCAAGGACGACAAGACCGTAGCTCTCAACTTGAATTCCTTGGATTGTGCGGCTCCCAAGGGTCCTAGCAGGTCAGTACCATAGCACATCTTAACACCTACATCAGACGCAATTTTTAGTGCCGTCAACCCAGCCTGTAGAACCTCTGTGTTCTTTGTCTGGGACTCAACAGGTAGATACCCCTCCCAATTAGGACTCGCCATTTCAGCGTATGTGATTAGTGTCGGGGTTAGATAAACACCCTTGTCAACCATGAGTTTCGCTGTATTGGGGTCAATGAAATTGCCGTGCTCTATTCCTCTAGCACCATTATTAATGGCATGTCGTATCGCCTTAGGCGTATACGCATGCGCCGTGACAAACGTCCCAGCTTGATCGGCGCACTCCACCATGGCGCGAATCTCGCGCGGAGTGAACTGTAAATGCTCCAACTTATCTGTCGGGGAGGAAACGCCGCCCGAGGCCATGATTTTGATAAAATCGCTGCCTGTTCGGATCCCTTCGCGTACAGCAGTCATACACTCAGCTTCGCCGTTGCAGACTCTTCCGAGCCCCGTGGTGGCTAAACCACAGCATTGGTTGTGATCGTGTGGCCCACGGTAATCGGCATGACCACCTGCTTGACTCAGTGCGTAGCCCGCAATAAAGAGCCTAGGTCCAGGCCATACGCCATCTTCAATAGCTTCTTTAAGAGCCAAATGTGCGCCTCCGCAGTCTCGCACGGAGGTGAACCCCCGATGCAGCATTTGAGCGCATACATATGGTTGGCGGAGTAGGTGCACATCATTTGGGTTTCCGAATGCTTTGGATAAGTCTGTGAAGCCGGGGACTGCCATTAAATGAACGTGAGCATCGAAGAGGCCGGGGCATAGATATTTGCCCTTGCAATCGATGACTTTTGATGATGGATTGGGTGTCGTGGAAGCAGCGTTCGGGGTGATGGATTTGATTATGCCATCTTCAATTGCAATTGACGACTCTTTGAGGACTGTGCCGTTGCGTACGTCGACGATGTTGGCATTGATGAGGAGGTAGGATGAAGGAGCGGCACGAAGCCACGGCTTGATGGCTTCGGGAGCAACCATTTTGAACACCTTAGAGTCTTTTGGAAGTGACAGGATAAATCATTCAATAATGCAGAAATTAGAAAATCTCTCTCATAAGTATTCGCTCTACAAAAATATTCTTCAAGTTGTGGTCAAAATCGATGGATCGTATCGCTGACGGCAGATTGCCGAGAGCGGAGGTCGGCAGTCTGTCACCCATCGTCGGATAGCTGGCCCTAAACGTCGGCAATCTGGCTCTTATCAGAATGCGTTGAAACGATATCACAGCTCCCCGAGAAAGGGTGAAAACATGCATTCCAGGACTAATAAGAGAGAGAGCTTTCCTGTCATGCTCACGTCGTAGATTGTTTATTCGGATCAAGTCCTACGTCGTACCAGACTTGCCAGGAAGAGAATTTGCTTAATGGCTCCCAGCATTGAGGAAAAGGCTCACTCGCCTGAAGTCGACGAGACTCTGATACAGCATGGCTTCACAGCTGAAGAAGAGAAGCAAGTTTTAACAAAGATTGATAGGGTCATTTTACCTATGGTACGTAACTCGCGATTGAATCCGTGGAATGCTCTCTCACAACAAGACAGATGTGCTTTGTCTTTTTCCTACAATATCTTGACAAGCAATCTCTCTCATATGCCGGCGTATTCGGCCTCATTACCGATCTGAATATGACCAGCGACCAGTATTCATGGTGCAGCTCCATCTTCTACGTTGGTCAATTGGTCTCGGAATACCCCTTCATCTATCTCATGTCTCGCCTTCACCTGAACAAATTTGTGGGTACAACGGTGTACGTCCCGCCAGCCCTTGCATAAGTTGATTCCATACTAAAAAGAGTAGATTCATCTGGGGGGTTATCTGCATGTGTCTCGCAGCACCCCAAAATTTTGCCGGATTCGCAACCGTCCGCTTCCTGCTTGGTTTCGCTGAAGGAGCCGTATCCCCGTCCTTCATCACCATGACCTCGATCTGGTATCGTAAATCAGAACATAGTTCCCGAACTGCGCTTTGGGTCACTATGAACGGCGTCGCACAAGTCATTGGGTGTCTTTTAATGTACGGCGTTGCGAAGGATTCTTCTCTCTCGCTTCAGCCCTGGAGGACTATGTTCCTCATCTGCGGAGCTATTACTTCGGTGACGGGGATTGCGTTTTATTTCCTGATTCCCACAGGCCCCAAGGACGCATGGTTCTTTACTGCTCGTGAAAAGGAAGTCATGGCTCTTCGGATGGCGGTCGATAGGGAAGGAGGTGATAAACAGAACTTCTCAATTGTACAGCTCAAGGAGACACTGCTCGATCCCAAGGCATGGTTTGTATTTTGGTTCGGCGTGCTTGTCACCATGCAAAGTCCTGTATTGACTTTTGCAAGTCTTGTCATCAAGAGTTTGGGAGCGGATAAGTTCCAGACGATTCTGTATACTGCTCCTTCGGGAGCGGTCCAGATTGTTTTGCTTTGGATTGGTGTCTTGGGGTGCTACATGTTACCTAAGTACCGAACAGTTGTTGCTTTCATATTGTGCATTCCGCCGTTGGTGGGTAACGTGTTGTTGATGAAGCTGACAGTTTCTGCTGGATGGGGATTAATTGTTGCTTCTTGGCTGGTATGGTCTTCGTTCCCAGTATTCCCTCTTCATTTCTAACTATTTTCTCTTTAGTCATCCTGCATTACAGCAGTCTGGTCCATCCTCCTGTCTCTCGCTGCCTCCAACTCAAAGGGCAACACAAAACGTGCTATCGTCAATGCCATGTTCTTCATCGGCTACTGTGCTGGCTGCATTGCTTCGCCTCAACTATGGACTCATGGGCCACGCTACTTTTCAGGGGTTGTCACTTCAATTGTCACATGGTGTCTTCTGTGCATTGTTGTACTGGCTTATTGGTACGTATGCTGGAAGGATAATAAAAGCAGAGATGCAGAAAACCTCGATCATGCAAATTCAGCGTATTCAGGGGGTAGATTGTCTTTGGATGAGAATGGGCTGCCGGTTGGTGATATGACGGATAAGGAGGACCGACATTTCAGGTATAGCTATTAGATTGGTTAGTTAGAGACATGTATTGATATATGAGTGCCATTGCGCGACCACAAAAGGATGTGGGTACGTGTCGTTAATACGGAACTTATAGCTTCAATGGAAATCCTTTTTCGACATGCAAAACCTTGTAAATAAATGTTTCCCGCCCAGGTAACGGAATCGAAAATTAGCTTTTGGCGTATAATTCACAGCCTTCAAGGTAATTCTGTTAATCATTCTACTGTATCCACGTGGCAGACGACGAGCATATTCGTGTCAAGACTATAAGTTTTTGTCTGAATTAGACAAATTAGAGAGTGTGAGGCTGCCAATACGCCTGAGGTTGTTCTAATATACAAATTCTCTGTCTAGGTATGTAGTTTGCTCGCAGATTTGCTTGAAGTGCCCTTAATAGTCTCTTTTTGAGCGCTTTATGATTACATATTGCAGGCGTTTAAAAGACCTGAAAAGAAGAATTTAGAATGTGGGATACAGTTACTCTACGATGTTCTTTGTATATATATATATATTTTTTGCAATCACAAGTTATACCCCAGAGTTATGAAATATGTTCCGAAAATATCTAGTATTTGGGAGACTATGTTGAAACTCCAAATATGCTGTGATATAATTAGTTATACTTAGACATCTATTAACCAGCACTTTGCCAAGACTAACTAACATCTTTTCGATATGATGTACTGTACTGCTTAAAGTGCTCTCTCTGTATGGAAGTGGATTTGATAGATGTAGAGATGTTAATTATTTTTCATGGCGCTTTACAAATCGAAAGCATCGCTATGGATGAGGTTGTGTATCCAATCGGATGGAGTGTAAGAAATAACCCCTCCCCCCTCCCCCCCACCACCACAAAGATCTCCAGAACTTCCCATTGGCTAGGGAACTGCTTCATGCACAATCACCGCAGAGACAGCAAGGCGCACCCTGGTTGTTTATTATTAGTCTCTTTATTAAAGCATGCCAATAGGAAACAGAGGGCAAGTTTTATCAGGTGGATACGTTGATCTAATTTCTACGAGAAATGAAGCAACATCTCTCTCATATCTCTAAAGGCTATGTGATATCGAGAAATATATCGGGTCCGTGAATGCCTCGCTAACTTCATCACAATAAGCTGGCCAAGCATCCAAATCGATCAGATCGGTCCAAGAACAGAGTGATTCTTGGCACATATCATGTATTATGCCATCCTGGCTTTGCACAGTAGGCACCACCGAGTCACATGACTGGTTTTGGGAGTCTTGATACCGAATCGCTGAACCCGAAGGCAACGATACATCCGGGGTAGGTTGACGAATATTCAGATTCCGGACTAGCACGTCGAACTTGCTGCGCAGGTGCCGAGTCAAGGTGGCGGCTCTTCTGGCAGTAGCATCCGCTCTATTAACCGAGTCGAAGATCTCCAAGGCAAGGCTGAGAGGCTTTCTTGCACGAGAGCACCGATGACAGTACGGGTATGCGAGCATAAACCCAATGATAGTGATGACCGCGTTCCATAGATATTCGTATATCTCAGATACACCGTAGAAAAATTCATGTATCGCCATCTGCTGGTGAGCAATTTGAATCATCATTTGGGCGTGGCTGAGAGCTACTGTGGCATGGGTGTCGGCTTTAGGATTGAATTTGGGGGTTAGCGGATGGCTGGGGAATTGAATGAAAACTCGATGGAGGCTGATTATAACATTGTGGTATTGTAACGTCAATAAGGTGCTCAGAAGAGTTGCTATCGATAATTGACCAATTTGGTCCGTATGACTGGCACTCTCTTGGTGATCTAAAGGTAAATTGGATATGTCAAATTGTAAATGCGCAAAAGCTTGCTCCTTGCGGATTTCTTCGCGCCATTCCTGTAGATGGAATATATTATCAGAAAGAATCTGAGCTCTAGCTTCAATATCAGTAGGCCTGGATGCTTGCCATCCTGGAATGGAAAAGCGATCCATTGCCTCATTGACGAGTAGAGCTGCGGATGTGAGGTGAATAGATTTAGTGTGATATAACAGGCCATTAGAAATATGAATATCCTGTGGCTCTCTGGTAGGTCGCAGGCACATCACGTCCTCGACGTGTATAGTGACTGGCTTACCGACGTGTCTTGAACATCGAAAGTCAAGATGAATCAAGGTCCACCAGATGCGCCGGAAAAGCTGGCACGTCCCAGGGTATCCGCCAGTTCGCGCATCCATATAGTTCATTGACTGACTAAATTGAAGAGCGAGTCCAACCATATTGTATGCCGCCTGGTGCTGTCCAAAATCTAGCAAGTACGAGATAAGATAGCAGTAGCATTGCAAGACAGATATAGAGGGGCCTGCAAATGTGCCGAGCTGCGTAACAGCGGAAAGGCAACGCTGAAAGTATGGCATCCCGATTTCTGAGCTTCCTTGCTGAAGTTGAGGCCAATCGAGACCAACAAGCCTCGTGTGGATTCCAGAATGATAGACACGATGTAAAGAATAAGCGGTGACGGCATCTAGCAAAGGCGATGGACTTCCATGAGTCTGTCCATTGTATTCTAAATCTTTCCACTCCACGATAGGCATTTGCGGCCGGAAACGAGCCCAGAATATTCGAACTAAATGCTTTATCTGAGCGGAAGACAGATCGAAGTTGTCAATATGTGTTTCTTGTAGGATCTTAGGCGGAAAAGGCGATATTTGCTCTATGGATGGATCTCTGCCAGATAGAGTGGGATCCAGGGAAAGCTGCGACACCCCTGAGCAAAAAGCATTGATGCGAGCAATGAACCCCAGCATGGAATCTGTTCGATGCGAAGTCCATGCCAGGTTTTCCTCGGGTGACGGCGTTCGGGATGAAACCTCTACCGGGCCAGACTCACATGCTGGCGTGGCATTGACCAAGGGCTCATGCGCCGATGGTTGTTCAATCGATGATCTGTTTCTCCCTCCATCTATGCGGACCATTTTTCTCTCCCTGGGGATAATCGATGGGCGAGATCGATTGCAGACGACATTGTTTGACACACATTGCGGACAGGGCGTGGCAGTCTCACAGCGTACGCGATGCTCGCGGCAAAAGTCGCAGGCCTTGGTGACCTTCCGACGTCGCGCAGCAAGCTCTGTCCGCCGGAAGGGAGAATGTGTAGTCTCAGGCATTTGAAAGCTCATCCGACCAGTGAAAGGTACCGGAAGAGGAAGGTGGCGTTGATGCGATGATTGGAAGGAGGAAAGAAATCAGTCGGGGCTACAGCGAATCGGAGTCGCTGGAACGACGGAACGACCCGCCCGGAATCAAGGAGTATACAGCCCTAACCCTACGTTTCGCGCGGTTCAACGTCATTCATTGTAGCAATTTCGATTATAAAAGGATAGTGAAGCGTGCTTTTTTGTATGAGCTTTTTTTTTTCTAAGCTTGATCTTCTCTATCGCGTTCAAATACCGACTCTAGCTATCTTGTTCCTCACCATGCCACTACAAACCGTCTTTCGATTCCCGACAAAGAACGCCTTTGAAGACTTAGTTTCTTATCAGGAGGACATTCCAAAGCCGTCTAGCAATGAGGTTCTAATCAAGGTGCGGGCTGTATCACTCAACTCGAGAGATTGCCAGATTGCTACATCGAGATACCCTTTCGGCAGCAAAGACCAGGTGATTCCAGGGTCAGATGCGGCTGGTGACATTGTGGAGGTGGGAAGCGCAGTTCGTGAATTTGCTACCGGAGATCGTGTTGTGGTATCCTTCGACAACACCCGACTGTATGGCCCTGCCAGGGATGTCGTTTCTGGTCAGGGAGGTGGTGTGGACGGAGTCATGGCCCAATATATTGCACGTCCAGCATCGGCAGTCGTCAAAGTTCCAGCCAATTCACCCCAGTCATACAGCGAACTGGCTTCACTCGTGTGCACCGGAGTTACTGCCTGGAATTCTCTATATGGCAATAACCCATTGAAGCCGGGCCAGACAGTCCTCGTCCAAAAGGTTTGTTATACACTGCGATCCCCTTTCATCCTTGAGACGCGATGCTGATTGAATATGGCGAGCAGGTACTGGTGGTACATCGATGACTGCTCTCGTTCTGGCAAAGGCAGCAGGCGCGACCACAATTGTCACCTCCTCTAGCGACGAAAAGCTAAAGGCTGTCAAGAACATTTTTAACCCTGACTATTGCATCAACTATACCAAGACCCCGGACTGGGCTTCAGAAGCTGTCAAGTTGACTGGTGGAAAGGGCATGGACCACATTTTGGAAATTGGAGGCGTCGGAACCATTGCGCAAAGTCTCTCTGCGATTGCCCAGGGTGGTGTGATCAGTATCATCGGATATCTGGCCAAATATGACCCTGCACAAGTACCCAATGTCTTGCTACTCGCATTAGGAAAGGAGGCCGTTCTGCGAGGCATTCAAATTGGACCCGTATGTATGCTCAATGACCTGGTCACATTTGTATCGCGGAGAAAGTTGCGGTTTCAAATTGAGAAGGAGTTTAAATTCACCCGAGATGAGATTGTGGCCGCGTACAATCATCTTGCTTCTGGCAAGCACATTGGGAAGATTTGTATTGTGGTTGAGTGACGTGATTTGTATGGATGAGTTGCTGCGTTCCTAGATTGAATGCATGCTTGGCTCAAAGAAATTCAGCAGTCACTAGTTGAATAGTTACCTAGGTAGCTATGCGAATGAATTCTTGTTATCTGAGTTGACTGCATGCTATTTTTCTGAAACTTATCCTAAAAATTAGGTATATTCTTCCTTGCAGCATATTTTGATTGGTTCTTCAACTGAGAGAGGTTTTGTATAGCTGGGTCCTCAACGCTTTTATTGCCAAATACATATGTAAAGGATCGCGCTGAAACACAACAAGGCTATCGTCAAATGCGAATTTTGATTTGTTGGTCTACAGAAGCCGGAGTGAGTATACAATGAAGATAATAACAACCTGGTAGTTTGTTACATGGCATGGCCATTCGTCCCTGCTTTGATAAAGGCAAGTCCAGAGCTCCTTGATATATATTCAATGTGCGGCTTCTCCCTCCTATTCCGGTTTATGCTGCAAAAGTACTGATCATAATCGTTTTGCAAGCCCATCCGGGTTATAGCAAAGCCTCAATAATCCCCTCGCCGCTGGCAGGAGGGTAGTAGAAACGGATCTCTCTCAAGCCAACGGATTCCAATAGCTCGCGCCACTGCTTCTCGGACCGCTCGAACGCAGCTACTTGAACCATCATCATGATACTCAAGGACGCCGATGCAACATCACCATTGGTGTCCGAAAGAATACGTTCATGGATGATGAGTTTAGAGTATCCCGGTTTCATAGCAGCCACGATATTCGATAAAATTGACCGGCAATGTTCATCGGACCAATCATGAAGAATCCAATGCATAAAGTATGCGCGGGCTCCTATTTTCGTGTTTTGTTCAGACTATTTATCGTTCAAGAAATACATGTGTTCTTTAAAGGGAGGACCAAGGAAGCGAATAGAAAGAGAAATCCTACATACCTTTGATAGGCTGAGGGGTGAAAAAATCATGTCCAATTAATTCCACTCCGGGAAGAGTGTCGTTCTTGATGCTTGAGACAACATGAGGCAGATCCTGTAGGAAGAAACGACCCGAAACACCTGGGAATCGTTCCATGAACTGGCGCAGATAACTTCCTTCACCACCCCCCACATCTACAAGAAGAATATCTTCGGCCGAATTAGTGACATGGAAGCCATCCAGGATGTGCTCCTGCACATTGAACCAGTCAACCCAGTTTGAAGTAGCCTGTTGGTTGAGTGTCATCCACTGCTGGAAGTCCTTGGCTAGCTCAGGATTCTGACCAAGCCATTCGAAATAGGTGAGCTGCGTGTTGAATGCCAATTGAAAAGGAGTGTCTGTAGCCGAGCTAGGAAACTGATTGCTGTTCTTGCGGAAGAATTCTGGAGCTTTTGCTGCACAGAGGTTGCCTATCTCAAAGCTGTTTCTTTTAGTATATCTCTGCGCAGCAAGTTGCAACAAAAAGGATATGTCTACCAGGCTCGTGTCGTTGCCTCCATGGTTGGATCCGCTATTACTGCGGTCAACGTAGAAGGCTTAAAGCATTGCACGCTCTCCTGTCGAATATATCCTACCGCTGCAAGCAGTCGGGTTATCTGGTCTGAACATAGTACAATAATCAGTCAATGTATAATATGCAGAGTAACTGCTAGCAATGCTTGAACTCACCGACAAGGATCGGACTTGCCCCTGCCTTATCGGCGATTTCACGAGAACTGACGCCATGATCTGGGTTCTGACTGATCTGACTGAAAATTCCAAGCTGGACTCCCATCCGAAGCGCCATAAGAATCGGAGGAGTCTATTAAGCAGAATGTTAACCATTTTGTATTCGTATATACACAAGGGATGACACTTCGCTGCGACAGCCGTTGGTCAAAGACGAGGACCACCTCCCCCCTCGAAAAAGAGAAAAAGAAATAGAAAAAAAAAAAAAAATCTCCTACCATCACGACATCTCGAATGATTCTCTCAACCGGCGACTCGAGAGCTGCCACTAAGGTCCTCGCTGCATTCAATGCCTCCAATCGTCTCATCTCGTCAAGACCACGACTCTGTCCCGGTGCTGGAATAGTCTCAGTCAGGGCAGCGATCTGTGCCGGGAGAGATGCTAAGGTGGGGTTATCGTTCTGGCTCATTGTGATCATGAGAATATGTCTGCCTTGGATAAATGCCTAGCCCACTGGCCTTGACAAACGAGCGACAGTTGAGGTTGAGAGAGCGCTTGCACACGCATAAATCGTGTTGACACTAGCACGGTCAGCTAGTCGGAATTTCGGGTGAAATAGTAACATTTACTGGTTGCTATTAGTCTATATTTATATGACATATAGGTCCCTCGGGAACAGAGAGATGACGATCAAAATCATGATCGTAATCGATTGGGACATTATTAACCACCATGAAGCAATTACCGCATAGCATTCCTTGTAATGCCTATTCAGAGTACGAAAGACTGTGCCTGCCTGCCGACTACACGCGTCACCACTACTCTACTAAAACCTTTGTATAAAGCATGGTTTGAACATACTATGATCATGGCTAGAAGCACCGTAAAGGGGAACTTTTTGTGGCTTGATGGTCACTGCTCCGTTGTTATCTAGTTTCTCCATAGCCACGTTACATAAAGCAGAACAGGGTCCAATCATATACGATATGTTTATATTAATTTATCTATTCCTTTGTTCACCATATATTGAACTAGCAAGGAAATGCTTTTTAGAAGTACTGAATCAACCACTGTTTTGGAAATAGACAAGAAGACAAAATGATTTTAAATGAGTTGTCAAAGCCCAGTGGCAGATTTCCTCGACCAATGCGCGCATGCTAGCAGGAAGAACGACGAGAAAATAAGTCATCACGGCATGAACAATATGTCCAGTTCCAGCGCCACTTCCTACTGCGGCCAACAATTGATAGGGGTCTCTATCGCGATTGCAGTCATCCAAATTCTCGTTGTCGGAGCGCGATTCTACACCAGATACTTGCAGCAAACAGCCTACTGGTTAGATGACTACTTGATTGTGCTTGCGCTGGTAAGAGGAGAGAAAGAAGAAAGCAGAGGTCTTGAGTCGGTGAAATGCTAACGAGGATCCTTCATAGATTTCCTGTCTAGGCCAAACCGCTCTTTATTTGTTTTGTGCGTGCAGTATCACCACTGATTGGCAATATGGCGCTCTGAATACTAACTAATGGTGATTATAGTGATTCCAAGGGGAGGGATAGGATATCATCTGGACTATGTGGAACAAACGCCGCAGAAGTTGGTAATACTCGATAAGGTAACTTTCGTTTGGACTGCCGCTCGTTGCCTTCTTTTTGCGCTTCTCTTTCTAACAGCTTTTTAATATAGGGTCTCTATGCAAATGAAATCCTCGATTTCCCATTCACCGTGACCCCGGCCAAGATCTCGATTCTTCTCTTCTACACCCGGATTTTCACCGTGCGCAGCTTTTGCATCTTTGCATATATTGTTGGAGCAACCGTTCTTGCCCACGGAATTGGAGTTCTGTTCGCTGCCATCTTCCAGTGCTCGCCCATTGCGTACACGTGGGACAAAGCAATCCCCGGAGGATCGTGCTTCGATCAGCAGGCTTTTTATCGCTACGTGTCACCTCCCAATATCCTCACAGATGTTCTAATTTTGGTCATGCCTTTACCATCCGTGTGGAAACTTCACACCCGAGTAGGGCAGAAGGTCGCACTTACTGGCGTTTTCTTGCTGGGCAGTCTGTGAGATCTAATCTAAGCGTACCGATTAATTGCTTTTCTTATAAAGTTTGACAGGGGCACTGTTGCGAGCATTCTTCGGATGGCGACTTTCTTTCTAGAAAGTGCTACTACAGATCCCACCTGTACGTTGTTTTGCGTCACCCCCAAGAGTATCCAAGGGGCTCCTAACATACAAAATCACAGGGGCATCTGTCGAGCTTGGTATTTGGACAATTCTTGAAGGCGGAATCGTTGTTGTTGCTGCTTGTCTTCCGACTATCTGGCCTTTGGTCTCCAGATTCACCTCCGGGGGACTCCTCACTAGCTTCTCTCCGAAGCAAACGCCTCAGCAACAAAACGACGACCATTGTGGCAATAATGCGAGATCCGGATTAGTGAATCTGGGTGACAGCGAAGAAAGAATTGTCGGCCAGTCGCAATTTGAGCAGGTTGAATCTGATCCATGGGCAGAAAGTCTGTCGCTCACTGAAATTAACAGAACCCGAGAGTCATGACGAGACATATCAATACTTGGATGACTATCGTGGACAACAGAAATCACTTGGGTTCGCAATTTCTAAAGTGGTTGAGCTCAGCACCGGTTAGGGTATCGAGCGACTTCTGTTACTCTAAAGAACTAGAAGGCTATGATGAAGGTCTTTCGTAGTCGGGCAACCATGGATATCCATGTAATAAAGTCAATATTTAATGTGCTATGTTAAGTTACTGTTGTAAATTAAGAATTATGGTAAAGTGTCTGTTGGCAACTCAACTTGTCTCCTAAAAGAGAGACAGCAAACGTCCGTAGTGGTACGGGTCAATAGACATGCACCATGTTCCGAAATAAGCCTGCATATATGATAGCAATCCTTCAAACTTGCAAAATTAGCTAGACATTCGTTTGAATAGGAGGATGGATATGTGAAACAGACGCGTGGGAATATTCTAGTTAATATTTGAAGGAGTTGGGTCACAAAAGGCCCCAATCATTCTAGCTGGCTTCCTGTTCTTCAGCCTAGCTTGCTAGTTACGTAGCTGCCAATATACATGACCGCCTAACTAGCATTCGTAGTACTGAGTTCCATCACACTCTCAGTTTCAGAGCGTAATTTCATGTTGAGTAAAACTGTATATATACATGGACTTGCAACGAGACTCGCGATGGATTCTTTCAAGTCTTGGATTTAGGCTTTCAAGATATATTTCCTAATCTACCATACAATCAAGAACGCATGAATGTGATGGCGTCCTCAATTTCCAGGACACCACTTCTTGATATTCGATACAACTTCGGGTTTCCATCATGACTAACACTAAAACTTTTAACAAGAAGATCTCTGCTATCAAGCCGGTATAGATAACTCTGCGTAGTCATTGATAAGTCTAGAGATTTTATGAACAGAGAGTATGTAGCTCACTCTAGATCTCCTAAGTGGGTTCGGCTTCAGTGGGAACCACATCAACGGTTCTTTTAGCTCTGTCAACACGATCAGGTCTGGTAGGCGGAGGCTTGCTATCTCGCCGCTTTGCCCATATAAATCCTTGCGAATGAGATTACGAAAGTGCATCTGCAGAGTTGTAAGGACGTCATGCGGAATGCAGTGATATACAATAGGCGCGAGAATTGCACGGAGATGGGTGTAACCAAGCTCGTAGGCTATTTCGGCAGCAGTCATGTCGCGGTAGGGGAGCTCTGCAGGATCTGTCCAGGCGGTACGAAGGAGACCTAGGAAGAACTGTTAGTTCCAATGCTGGATATCTTCACGTAATGAGAAGGAGGCGCTTAAGGTGGAAATACTGCTGCTCAAAAACAAATGGACATACGCAGCGCTCCAAACTCTTGAATTAAGCAAGTAATCTGTTCTTTCGATGCCCCTGTAGTAACAGCCTGATGAAGTGGCGTCCAGCCAGAGGAGCGGTCCGGTATAGATCCTATTAGTGTTAATGGTATATTGTTGAAGAGAATTTATGCTATAGAAAAGGAAAAAGTGTATTACTATGAGACACGATGATCCAAAGAAGAAAGATGGACAGCAAGCTCAATGAAACTAAACTGCCGCATCGAAGAGAGAATTGAAGTATCAATTTTTAACAATGAAGCCCACTGGTGCTAGGGAAGGTGTCAAAGACAGGGAATTGCTCACCTAGACGCGGTGCATTTGCCCAAGACTGTCCATACGCGTCCTCCACGTCTGTTAGTACTTGTAGCACGCTATGAAAGTCACCCCGGAATGCGGAATTTGCCAATTGGTCCCTGAATGAAAGGTATGTTGTTGAAAAGCCAGACCGTGATAGATCTCCGAACCAGATTTGAAGTTTCTTCGCGGTCTGCGGTAACGCTTCTCTTGGAACACAGTATCTCCCTTGGGGCCTTGCGTTAAAATTATTGGGTGGTATATGTCCTGGAATTGTCTGTTTAGAATTGCTTAGATGGATAACAACATCTGCATGATTTCTTCTTCATGACGGTGGAGCCTCTCCACGAGTTTATCAGCAGCATTTTGATGCAGCAAATCCCTCAATCTAACCCACGTTTTGCTTTGGGCCATAGCGAGCACAAAAGCATTCAGTTCATCTATTGTTTCGCGAGCGCCGCTATCATTGTAAGTCAACAGGACTTCGCTGCTGTGTCCTAGTTGCTTTGTAAGGCTACGAAGCTGCTCTAGGAAAAGGCGGACGGGGTCAACAGCCCTAAAAGAAAATCTTTCGCGCCACTCAGGGTTTCGATTGTTCTCTTCAGGATCTGTACAGCTTGCACACATATTGTCAGTAGTCCCGCAGCGGAAGCGCTGACGGAGAGGGGGTCCATGTATGTAGTTTAAGGGAATGACCAGTGATCTCCAATACATGTAGCCCTTCAGAAGATTCTCGCTGATGCATCCGAGTTATCAACTTTTCCTTGTCCAAGCTAAATAACAAGAACAAGTTAGTTGAAGCCACAGGAACAAAAACTAGCAACCCCTCATGCATGGCTCAGGCCGCTCGGCGATTAACCAATCACCCTCCCCATCGTCTCGGCGTCAAGTCTCGCTTGACAAGCTACGGTCACGCAAGTTCTCGGCGGTGATTGGGCGTTTGACTTTTAAAAGTTGCTTCAACGTGATCCCGATTCTCTCCTGTGGTTGATAGCGAATCCCACCGTCCTCAAGAGTTGCCCCCAGTGTCGATGCAATCCCTTGCGGTATTCAATATAATGACCCCCGCATGTTTCAAAAATTTCATTGATGTGGATGAGATTTCGTAGCAGGCAATAGGTTGCTTAATGCTAGCTGTTTTTTCTCCTGATTTCATATGCACCTTTGAATGAACTACAACATATGCGCGCGTGCCTGGGAAATATCTCCAACTACAGGCAAATATTTAAGAAAAACAAATGTTCTACAGTCTAAACTTTCCCTTAGATTACCATCCTTTGCATTAGGATTGTAAAACCCAGAGTGTATGCAAGCTGTTTAGGTTAGATTCACTAATACATGTTGACATAGTCTTACTTTGTACATACCTGCCGCTTCACCCTCCCAACTATCCGCACTTTTGAAGATTGATGCTTCCCAGGTATTCTGATCCGGTAGGTAATACCATTTGTAACTGGGATTGTAGAGAACTTGCAGGTTCTCAGTGTAGAAATCATCGAACACGATGTCACCAGGCATAGTATCGTTTTGAAAATCCACGGAGCGCGCGTCGCATAGCCCGAGCGGCCAGTCATTCAAAGGACCTTTGATGGGTTTTCAGATACTAGATAAAGGTAGCACTGGATTAGAAAAAAATAATATAGCGCAGAGATATGCCATGATGAAGCTTCTCACTTAACTGCTTGCCAGTGACCTTTCAGGACTTCCTCGGCGCGTTCTCCAAACAATACTTTGATGATCCGTTCTCCTTCTGCAACAGTAAAGTCTATAGGGATTCTCAACTACCAGAGTCCTAGTTAAGGGTGTTGCTATCTTACCGATGTGTGCTAAAGAAGTTGGCTGATCGTATTTGTATTCCTCTCCCGTAGAGACAGGAAATGATTCATCGCGCTCTCTGACCTGCACACTCATCAGGCTTGATTCCAATTAAAATTTTCTCTCTGGAAGAAGAAACAGGAAATTACAAACCGCGTAGTCCAAGACGTGGACATACTTTGCTCCCAGCTCTTTCTTCAACGCCTCTTTGACCTCTTCGATATATATCTGCTTCACCTTGGCATTATCCCAAAATTCGTCATACGACAGTTGAGAGTTGAGTTGGATAATTTGAAACCCGCACTCATTGAACTTGGATTCCCTCGTCCGGTTGGTAGCGCATACTGTAGGGTTTCTCGGAGTCATAGAGTGGCGTTCGCCCCAAGTAAAACATTGTTCTTTCGATTGTGGTAGACTTTTGACCTGTTGTATGGTTTAAGCTCGAGTCACATACTTGTATTAGACTTAGCTAACTTTGGTTTTGTTGCTGAGATACCCCTTCCTCATACCGGCCCTCAATAGTTGCCCCCGGCGTCATTGCCATGGCTTGCGATATACACTATGACTCTTGACCAAGGTATCCCACTTACTGTTGACTTGTTGGACACGTTGAGCGACCGAGCTGAATTCATGTAATTTCTATCATAGCGCGGTATTCGAAGTCATCTTCCTTCAGCCTCAACCCAACCGAGGTCAACACCGCCCCGCGCCCTTTTGAATCGGAGATTCTTGTTTACGGTTACATTTTATTATGCACGGATGCCCAACCTGTAAATTCATGTTTGTTATGCTCCTCGGCGTCATTGGTTGCGCGGTCTTTCCGGGGATCGCTGATTGTGGTGATGGGTTCATGCCTTTGCCGATACGAGGGCGAGTAACAGCGCAGATAAGTAGCATTTATTAAATGGCCTATTTATTAAATGGGCTCAATTGCCACATCTTCACGAGAGCTATCATGCATGCCGCGCCGCATAACATTGCGAAATGGGTTGACTCCGATGTATGACTTGGCCACAGATCCCTGTCTCTATCGCACCTTGGGCAAGATGAGGATATCCGTGCAAAGTCAAACAGGAGCTCTGAGCACGAATAATCTTCACTTCCAATATTCCCTTTTCATCGGGCAAGTGTTCTGAAAGATTCGAGTTTTCCCCTTGCACCTTTGGTTATATTGTAGAATGGAAAGGCCAAATTGTCCCTGAATGGTTTCAATTGTAGAGAATGTCCAATCTGTAATCATACTAATCATATTTCTTGCGCAATCTTCCGCTAGGCGGAACTTTCGCAAAGATGGAAACGCCACATGTCTCACACGGCGCGGCCTCAAGAGACGTGTAGTGTTTGTACAATCTTCTCTCTTCCTTGCCTTCAAAACATTGATTTGCCAGTCTTCACAGAAGTGGGTAAGCCTGCACTTCTCAAAATATGTAGTGATGTGCCAATGAGTGCCATATCAGTACCTAGGTTTGTATTATCAGTCTTGTAGATTTGCACGGTTACATATACCCATCACTCACCCGGAGGGCTCATGAGTGCAACTGCGAACGGAAGCATCTCTTCACATCCCGTAACTTTTGAATGATAGGGAATCTGGGCGACTTATAAGTTTGTCAGCGAGCGCACTATATCAAATGCTTGTCACCATCATACTTGGAACAGCCAAAACAGGGGACTTGAGGACCGGCGCAAGGGCAAGTGTATTGATGCCGTCTTGGGGCGGTCGTTTGAATCTGCTCAGATATTAATAATCACGTGTTTTTTCTTTGATCAATTTGATATGTATTTCTACTGACGCAGGAGGCTGATCTCGATATCGTGGGGTCATAGATTCAATTGGGAGAATAACAAGTGCATTCGCGTGTTTTCCAGACAAGACTGTACTTTGCAACCAAGCCTTGTAGATATCAATCTTTTCGAATCCTTTATGTATCTCTGTCTCCCCGAGACAGACCTTTCCCGAAAGACCATAGCCTTTGGTTCGGCGGAGTTGAATACGGTGCTCGATTAAACTGCTTTAGGTACTTCTCACGGAAGCCGTTGCCTAATCGATATTCAGTCAGTGAATACCGCTTCAATTTGGACCTCCTTACTGGATGGATGAATTCGAGTAACGAAAGTCCCTTGGATTGAGCTGGAGGCGACTTTTCCCAAAGTCCCTCGAATGAAACTGGCTCACACTGTACCCCCAGTGTCGACTCGGCAGTTTTCATGAAGTCTCGAGCTATTTCGACCTGCTCAGGCTCGACAATACTCCAAAAGTCCGTAGGCCATATGATGGAAGAAAATGGCTGAAGGTGTGGAAAATGAGCAAAGAATCAATCAATCACTGCAAGGACTGGTTGGGGGTAGACAACAAACCTTGGGATTGGTCTCTAATACGTCCTTGATTAACCATCCATTTGCAAAGTCCTTACATTGCTGCAAATCTCGTGCCAGGATACCTGGGATATCCCACGACCTAGACAACCTAGTTAGTCGAGTCTTAGCTATATATTCAGTCTCTCACTGGACGTAAGGCTCCACGCCTTGCACTGAAACACTTCCTAGACTAGGACGAAGGCCAAAGCACCCACACCAGAGTGCAGGTCTTGTTACACTTCCCCAAGCTAAAACCAATGTGTGTTAATGAAGTTCAAGGCTTCCACGTACGTCAAAAAAAAGCAGTTCAACTCACTGTCGGTGCCAATAGCAATATCGAGACATTCATATGCTGTAATAGCCGATGCACTTCCGGAGCTGCTACTCTCCAGGCGATTAATATTGATCAGCACGAGGATTCTATGGTGTCTGATAATCAATGTACTCAGTGGGCTTCTCCCAATTTCCGAAGGAATTCATCTTTGCCTTTCCGGCCATGATAACTCCCTGCGTAAGTTATTTTTGGATGCATTCCGCCCATTCCTGACGAGCAGGATACGTGTCGTAAAATGCTCGATTACCTAGAGAAGTCTTGACTCCTTTGAGATGGATATTGTCTTTGATAATGATACGCAAGCCTGCGAGAGGAGAAGTGAAAAGTGCTTTCGATTGGATACGCGACCGGAGTGCGAAGCTGAGGAATTGATTGTTAGTGCTCCTTAATTGGAAAGACTGCGCGGCCTTGGAAGGGCTATAATTGGGATAAGTCAGTGAACTGCTGATGCGAGAAAGCAGATAATTAGCAACATACTCCGACTGCGACTCCAACGTCGTCATGCATGTCCCGTTCGTATCGTCAACCAGCTTCCAGACATCTCTCAGCTCCCCTCCCACCAGGGCGTAAGGGCCCGGAAGCAACTCCGGCGACGAGACAAATAGTGTCTCCTCGTTACCCAATTGGCGAAGATACTCTCGAGCCTCATCAGCGTATTCCACTTCTCCTATCTCGTTACCGTTGAACACCACGGTGTGAAGAAACGCCTCGTCAAAGACATCATCGCAATCGTGATATCCTCCACACACTTCAGCACCCAAGCTAGCGTGATCTTGGGCTTAGCATCGCTCGGAAGATCGAAGACAGAGACCAGAGCAAAGCCAAAATTTCCGTTCTGGGGTAATATTACTGTCTTTGGAATGAGTCAGCCCACTTCCAAGGTTGTAGTTATTTCTTTGTTTGCTCTTCGGACACGTACGGGCCTTGAAGGAGGGGCCAAATATGGAGTGCCAGCTATAGAAACAAATGGCCTTCGGCTATAGCATTTGCCTCGAGACTTGACATGGTGCCTGTGAATGCAGACGAGTTTCAAGTGTGAAGTCTGTCTTCGCGGTCGCGAGGCCAGGCCAAGAGAGCACTGAGCCCAATTCCACGTGAAAATGAGAGGACCAGCGTGAGCGACTGAGCGGGGTCGGACTTGACTCGAGTAGCTATTCTAGCGGACAGGATATCGCAATGGCACTGTGATTGTTGCTGCACCGCCCCTCGAGAACAGCCTTGTTGTACTAGTACAAAGTGCGGGGAGTCGGCGACGTGCCCGCATACAGGGGGATCGAACAAATATATACCCAGGTATCATACGATTGAAAAAGAAATGGTTTGAATTACTACAAGCTCAGGCAGTATGAGAGAACAAGAATAGCCAAGTACTTATGCAAACAATGTATGAAGCTATTTTGAATCTCCGCGTAGTATTCCGCCTTTGAATTGCGCGCAGCACTTGTGGTGATTTACATTCACGGTTTTTACATGTACGTAACAAGTCGTTAGTGCCTATCAAAATCATCTATCAGTAGCCTGGCACAATGCAGGGTTGAAGCTTTGATTTGACGAGAAATGTCTTCCATGACGCACCATTAGCTCTCAGCGAGGAGATGTTTAATATGAAAAGAGAAATATAAGGAGCGAGGAATCTGGAAACCACGCAAAAAATTGCATGATCTACTCATGGCCATAAACTGCACCTTGGGTATCTAACTACATTGTGTAAATCATCAATTTATCCTGACTAACCCCCGGAGTCCGGGGTAAGCTAAGAACCTAAAAGCTGGGGATTGCGGATACCAAAGTTGGTTTTGCTTCAATCCGAAACTTGGTCATTGTAAGTTCCGAACAGTTTCTGATCGTTGAGGATACATTATTGGCCGATGACGAAGTGAAAGGGTGGATTTCCACCGCAAGGGTGCGAGCCCCAGGTAATGAGATGCGACAAAGACATTGCCCTAGATACAAGATTCACAGGTGAAATAACTTCTAGTTCAGACTTCTGGAGAACGGCTCAAGTTGTCTATTTTGCGCCCCCTCCCATGCTGTTTGCAGCAAAATAATCCCGCCACGGTTTTATTATTATCCAATTCAATTTCAAAAACAAAAAGAGAGACAATGGCTAACCAACTCATTGTTAGTTCCTATAACTTCTAGGCAATGGTATTCGCTGCTGCCGGAACGATATAAACGGCGTACATCAACGCAATCTTATTTGATCTACCATGAGAAGTCTGCGAGCAGGCTTTCAAACCCATGGGAGGGAGGTTTTCATGGAGTCTGTTATATAAGATTCCTATGAAAACGCACGCAGAACAGGCAAATGAACTACAACCCACGCATTGTCCCGCAGTATCTCGTGAAATATTTTTCCATTTCATGCAGACCGCGACTGATACGGATTTCGGCACTATCACGCTCTTGTTTCACGATAGTGTTGGTGGATTTCGTTAAGGTCCCAGGGTTAGTAACGCAATTATTAATTTAATCTGGTCTAGAAATCTACTTGCTGTGCTGAAAGGAGAAATTCCAGCAGCTCCTATGAATATATAGTAAATATCAGTGATTGCTTGCAGGCATCGAGTCCACTTTCCTGAACGATCACAGCGGGTGGTAAACCATAACGACAAGCAGGCGGATAATTTTCTCGCCGATCAAGGGTTTTGTGTCCGCTGCTGGAGCAGAAGAGAACTATATGACCGCCGGAGAGTTTCAGAGCATGCAAATTTCGCAGAAGCATAGATACTCTTCTCTGCTCGTAGCTTGGTTATAGCTCTATTGAACGTAATGCGCCAAGTTTCAAGAGACAAATGCAAGAATCACGTATGTAACAGAGGCAGGTTCAGATACTCAACCTTGGTCGCAACGCTCGGTTAGCAAATATAGATCCCACGAAGCCAAGCATGAAACAAACAGCAGCAATCAGGAATGGGAGACCGAGATAGATTTTGTCATCCCATCCGATAGCAACTGCGAGACTACGATTGAGTATCAATGCGCCAGCTGCTGATCCGATACCGTCTCCAACTGCCATCATAGTGTAGAGAACGGCTACATGTTCGGGACTGACGAGGTCTGCGAGAACGGCCTGAAGAGCAGGGCGGGTGCTAAGGCCGGTTATGAAGATCAAAAAGCCTGGAAAGTCATTAGTTCCGATGCTAAGGCAGTCTTATGGCGTTGAAAAGAACGGATCTTACCAAGGATGAAAATTATAAGCGATTGCGCAAACGCCATGATAAGACAACCTACGATCATGACCAGAAAACCGTACTGGGCAATTGATAAATCAACTTTGATGGGACTTAGATGAAACCGTGTTTGAGCAATGCGCTTAGCAAGTGGTAACAGGGCGACTAGGAAGATCATGCTCTCCAATGCCTGCATGGAAATCAAGCGACTGGTCTAGAAGGAATGTTAGAAACATTCGACAAAAGTTGAGTTTCTCTGAGCAGATAGGGAATAGCAAACCCATGCAAGTGATAAACCGAATTTCCTCGGTATATATTGGAACATGAGCTCCATGATAGGGTTCAGGAGCTTGGCCACAGGAACAGTAGATAATAAGACGACAATATAGCGGTCATGCAAGAGCTGGGGAAGTATACGCAAACTGCGTCGAATAGAGCTGACTAAATCAACCGGCTCGTTATCTAATTCATCTTCAACATCCGCCGACGCACTTCGATTATTATCAAGGCGCAACATGAAGATCGTGATCAGACACAGCAGGCCAAGGGGAAAGTTGAGCATCATCAAGGTAAATAGGTATTCGTGCTCGAGCAGGGTCGCTGCAAGCATGATCGCCACAATCTCAGTCCAGAGTTGAGCAGCCATGAAAAGGAAGAAACAAAGGGACCTAAACGAGAAACAGTTGTAAGAGTGAGCATCTGTGCGGATTTATCATTAGAAAACTAGGAGCTTACCTGTTTGCAGCTGGAACATGTTTCGTCACAAGCGAGTATATAACAGACGCAAGAAACGGAGTACCGCCTCCAAGTACCCTCCAGAGAGGCGACAGCACAACGATCCAGATTGGAAAGGCATTATAGTAGAAGCACACGATGATAAGCCATGCGCATGAAAGGAGGTATCCAACAATGTTGACACCTGCAAGCAGAGGCTCGCCCAGTCGACCCACGAGCAAGCCATACGGTAGAGTCAGGAGCAGCCCGACAATTGCTTCTAGAGCAGACAAGTATCCACGGAGGCGCGCCAGTTCTTGCTGCACGGGTGGCGACTTGCAGGGATCTTCGGCTGCTGGAGCCTCATGCAGGTCTATCTCGGGGTGGTGTTCCCGACACACGCCAACTTCAATCAACCGCACAGTGGATGTGTATCTTAGCACATCGGCAAAAGCGTACAAGACGAGAACCGCCGCCGCCAAGCAGGCAGTGCGGATGGCGCCGCCGGTCCATTTGGCATCGTTGGCCTCGGCAGTCGCGTGTATTCCCTCGTCGGTGCGCGAGCGTATATCGTCAGACGAACGAAGGAGCGGAGACGATTCGATAGCATCGGCAGTATCGCTGTTCCCGGGCATCTTCCTCTTGTTCTGCTTCTTCGTCCGGTTCCGAGGTTTGTCCACCACAGCCAGCGTCAAACGATGTCTCTAGCTCTACCTAATACCAACGCCTCTTATCAGCTGAAGTCGAAGATGGCTTGATCTCCTTCTTCATCCCGGTTAGTGCATGTAACGTCGGTACCAACGCCAAGCTGCTAAGTACAGCTATCCAAGCCGATGGGATTCGTATTTCAATTTCACGTATGGAAATACGAGGTGAGCGGTGGTGTGAGAAGTGGTCGTAGACCCCATAGTTTTCCAACAACTGCGACTGCGTGGCCGCATCTGATGGGCTACATATTTTCAGCTTAGTTCTTACTGATGGTTTGTAGAATCAGCCCTAACTGCGAAGTAGCCTGCAAAGTTCTGCGAAGTTAACGCGCCCCATATAATTAAGAATAAATCGACTTCCAGAAGAATATCATAGATAAGCCTAATCTTACTGAAATTTGTTAGTTTTATTGGGTTCAGCAACGATGGAATGGCTCAACTTCACTTTTAACTCCTTTAAAGCCTTTTACATAGGAACAAAGTTCGTTTGCGAGAGAATCAACATGAACCTTCTCCCCCTTTATACATATGAGCTTTGCAGCCTAGTTTACAAATGGGCTGCAGCTGTCCAATTAGAGCGCGCGTCCCCCGGACAAAGCGGATTAGCGCTTAGAATAATTCGCAATGGTGCGCTAATTTCTAGTGAGCCGAAGAATTTTACACACTATTCGCTAGATTCTACATAGCTCTGCTAATCATGCATCGGCGCTCTACTTTATGAAAGCGAAATCTCGGTTTACGGCATATGATGCGTGGTACTTTGTGGTGATGTCGTATTTATTGCCTGTGACGTGCTGACTCTCGGACAAGAATATATATCAACAACCAATGGAATACCACATACGTCAGGCATCTATCGACCAGACAGTCACAGAAGCGAGAGTAGGGCAACTTGAAGTGCCATGCTAGCATTCTCAATGATATCTTCAGGAGTGACTTGGAAGCCCTGCACTTCATACTCCATAGCGATTTGAGCGGCTGCAAGTAAATCTCCTCTGATCTCAAAGAATGGGGTCTGCATTGTCACTCCATTGGGCAACCTGTCATTTTCATCACCAAATACCTTCGACCAGATAGATTGAACAAGAACCTCAATGCGTTCATCGTTTTGATGATTCATACCGTTGGCCGACGCAGCAGGTGTAGCATGGCTCTCCGGAAGTGGGAGAGGTAATAGTGGCTTCGTGTCAGACAGCAACACGGAAGCAGGCTCATGTGGATGTTCTGAAATTTTGGTGAGTGTCTCACAGAGCAGATCGCACATACTTTGTGCTATGGATTCGGATATGGACCGGCTTGAGTATGTAAAGTCGACATAAAATTCTTCCCCGGCTGGACCTGTCCAGATCCATATGTCCGATACGTCATGATCAGGCGTGAAATTTCCTAGATGCATCTCGATATTCCCCCACAAGTCCATATCGTCCATCCCAACATTGAAGTTGGTGTGCTGCAGGATTGAGCTCATTCTTGTCCAATTTGGCCAAGTGGTACATTTCTCAATAATATTCTGGAATCCTAACAATTCGTAGGCTGAAATGTCCAAATGCTTGTTCTGCACTTGTAGCATTATTTCTGATATCGATAGCTGAGGATCCAGTTTGACTCTGATAGGGATAAGATTCATGCAGGGCCCGACGATTTTATCGATTCCTTGGATGGGAGCATTGCGTCCCGTAGTGGTTTGTCCAAAGACAACATCTAAACGACCCGATAACTGTGCTAGAACAAATGCCCACGCAACCTTTACCGCTGTAGCGAAGGTAATACCCTGTGACAAAATCGATGGAGCTGCGACAGTTCGTTTGAGAGACTTGTTAACCAAGTTAGAAAATGGCGGCTTTGAATGATTAAGAACGTTCGTCATCACAGAACCTTTGAGCTCTTCTCGCCAGAATGACTCGGCATTGGACGCATCTGTTGTTTGGGAAGAGCCATGAATGAATGCTGAGTAAGGCAAACTAGAGCTAAAGTCTTCACCACAGTAGGCCGCCTTCAGGTCTTGGACTAGAATTGGTAACGATATGCCATCGTATAGGCCGTGTGACACACGCATCAATAATTCGTTATCATTAGGGCCGTATTTCACAAATATAAATTGAATGCTTGTTTGTGCGAGGGATACTGGAAGTGCCATGTCACTGGTAAAGATCGATCTTCTATCGGCGGGTTCGTCGCTACATTCTAGTTCAATGAACTCGACCGAAAGGTGCTTTAAGACAACCTGAAAAAGCTGACGCTTGTAGGCAATGAAAACCGTGCGTAGAATAGCGTGACGCTCAAGTATCTTACTGCAGGCAGTACGAAGTCGCGACAGGTCCAGGGCCCCTTTAAAACGGAATGCGAGGTAGTTGTTATACCCCCGGGTTTTCAATTGGCCACATCCAAGAACCCAGCGCTGGTAATCGGTTCCCCTAAGTATGTCTTCAATTTCGTCGGGTTCATTCGCAATCCGAGGATAGACGACAGTTTCGAGGAATTGAGGTAAATCCCGAATGCCTAGGGACGAGAATGGAGTATACAATGCACCAGGAGCTTCAACTAAGGAAATAGGTGCGGCGGCTTTGCTCATGTCTTCTAGCCTTGGTGAACTGAAAATATCTCTGACTGCCAGAGATATATCATCTTCTCGTGCAGCGGCGGATAATCTCATGGCAGCCACTGAATCTCCTCCAATTCGCAGAAAGTTGGACTCTGCTCCCACAGATCCAGGATCTACACCAAGGACTCTTACCCATAGCGAATGGAGTCTCTTTTCCATTTCAGTTGATGGCAAACGTAATGCTGTCTGGTCGACTAGGAAGTAATGGCGTAGCTGGTCTTTGGTTAAGCTCTCACCAAATTTCCGTAGCACGCCACGATCAACTTTTCCTCCAGCCGTTAGAGGTATATGACTAACGGGAATAAAGGCTAATGGGACCATGTGGGATGGAAGCACTTGTTCTAAGTCTGACCGAAGTTGACTAAGAGCGGTCTTCACAGCGTCCGTAATGGATAGTGTCATCACATCCGAGCTAGAGATAGGCGCAGAGTCCTTGCGAATATGGATGAAAGCTGTCAGAGTAGCATCTTTTCCACTCACAGATACATTGAGCATCTGAACAATGGGGAACCATCCTGGAGGGGCGCATTGCATGACTTGGTGCTCGATCTCACCCAGTTCAACACGTTGCCCATGAAGCTTAACTTGTGTATCGCGGCGGCCAACAATGAGTATATTTCCATTTGTGCCATATCGTGCGAGATCACCTGTCCTGTACATTCGCCGTTCTGTGGGATAAACCCCATCCGCCCATTGTGGACTCTCTAGAAACGCAGCTGCGGTCTTCGCAGGATCGTTAAGATATTCGCGCGCCAGGGTTGGTCCTATAACTACAAGCTCACCAACACAACCGATGGGAGCTAATCTGTGTGGGTTGGTTGGCTCTATCACCCAGAGAGAAGCACCAACTTGCCTGCCAATATTTGAAGGATCGGACGTAGGGCTTACGCCTGGTGCACATGCGCACCAGATTGCGCATTCAGCAGGACCGTAGGAGTTGATAAGATACAGGTGTGAAGCCCACGATTTGAAGTTTTCTGCCGTTGCATGTTCTCCCCCTAGCACCATTGTCTTCAATCCAGGAACATCTTCTGGATTCAGCAAAGCCGCCACGGTTGGTGTTAGGAAGATCCAATTGACTTTCAAGGCATTGATTGACAATGCCAATCTACTAAGTCGATCTTCCTCCGATGGCACGCAGACGCAACCGCCGTGGATCAAAGTCGAGAGGATCTCGCCCATGCTCACATCGTAAGTATATGCCGCAAACTGCATTACTCGAGAGTTTTGGTTGATAAGCAAAGCTTTGCTGTGTTCCCTAGAACTGCTGCAAAATGGCCCATGTTCCATCACAATGCCTTTAGGCATACCAGTTGAGCCGGACGCTGCGAATAATCAGTATTAAAGGATTATAACGATGTTTATGATGTAGAGTACTTACTGAATACAATGAAGGCTGCATTTGATGGGCTTCCGGGCCCGTAGTAGGCCTTTGGTAGTTCTCTCAGTTGACTCTCAAGTTCTTGGTCAACAACAACAATAGACCACAATGACGAGTCAAACATGTTTCGATATTCTGTCCCTGTTAATATAACCTTCGCTGAAACATATTGGATGATATGATCCTTTCGAGCCTTTGGATGCTTGGGATCAAGAGGCACATATGCGGCCCCTGCTTTTAGAACTGCTAAGATGGCCACTATCGTCCAAGCAGACTTGTCGAAACACAGTGGAACAAAGGTGCCAGTACCAACACCTAAAGCACTCAGATGGTTAGCCAGTGCTGTTGATAACTTGTCGAGCTCCTCATATGTGAAGCTGGTATCCCACGAATCAATCGCTGGAGCATTTGGTCGCTCAGTAGCCTGTCGCTCGATCAAATGATGAATACAAGCATCCGACTTCATCAGATCCATGTAGCTCTCGTTCCATCTTCGTACTTCTTCCTTGTCCTTCTGGCTACATATATCAATGTTACCCAAGCTGGTATTAGGGGCAGCATTATTCAACTGCTGTAGTACTCCCTCAAATTGGTCCATAATTCGTTGCATCTGGCGCGTTGGAATAATATGATCCCTATACTGAGTAGTGATTCTCACTTCGTCTTTATATAGCCTGCACTCAATGATCAAAGCGTAGGTAAGTACCACCATTTCTCCTTTCGCGAATAAAGCATTATCCTCCCAAAGATTGCTTGACATGTGCTCTGATCCTTCTGGTTGTATGACAAGGAGGTTCTGGAAACTGCATGCGGTCTCGGCCTCCGGCCCCAGACGCTTGATATTTTGCAAACCAGTGTGTTCATATGGCATCATCTCGGTGGCGTCAGCTTGAATCTGGCGAAGGAATGTACCGACTGTTTCTTGATTGTTTATTGATACGCAAACTGGGACCGTAGTAATGGTTGGACCGGTCATTCTCTCGATATTTGGTAGCGAAGCGTTGCGACCCATGAGAGTGGCTCCAAAAAACACATCATTTGTCTCCGCATAGCGAGCAGTAACAAGAGCCCACGCAGCTCGAATGACTGTTGATAATGTAATCTCCGATCCCGCCGGTCTGCTTATACGGGCTAGTTGTGATAGTTGTGTTTCAACTTTGGCCGGGGTTACTGTTCTGGGGTCAGGGAACGTCCCCAGTGATTTGTTTGCGAATTGAGATTTCCAAAACTGCTTTGCAGAGTCAGAATCAATGTTGTTCAAGTGTCTAATAAAACCGGCGTATGGGGCACATATGTTGCTGACTGGGCTATCGTTGTATAGACGATCAAGTTCTTCCATAATGAGCATAAGAGACCAGCCATCGTAGAGAGAGTGATGTGCAGTCAGTATAAAATAACGCTGATGCGCTTCATTATCAACAACAGCATATCGAACTAAGGGAGATCCATGTCCCATTAGTTCCTTTTTGTCTTGAGCGAGAAATTCCTCTAGACCAGACTGATGTCGCCAGACTAGTTCCTCTCTTGTGATGAACTGAATGCATTGTGATCCAACATGTGTAATCCGAGTTCGAAGAACGGAATTTCTGTCGGCAGTTGATTGCCAGGCTCTTTTGAAGCGGTCAATGTCAACATGAGGTTGTAAGCGTAGAATAATCTGACTCATGTAAGATCCAGGATGCTTTATTGAAAGCAACATGAGACCTTCTTGTAGTGGGCCGCATGGAAATGCATCTTCGATATCTCCACAGTATATTTGCTGCAGACTCTGAAGTATATTCGTCTCCTCATTGGCACCTTCCGATCCACGAATGAGTGAGAACGGCTCTATCATGTCATTGTCACTGTCATCGAGATCTTCCCTGACCTGTGCCATGTCCTCTAGGCGCGGATTTTGGAATATTTGCGCGACATTTATGGTAGTTTTGTTCTCCCGGGCGAGAGCAGTCAGTTTCATCGCACTAATTGAGTCACCGCCGAGACCAAAAAAGCTGTCGTCAAGCCCAATAGCTTCATCATTAGTCAAGCCTAACACGTGCCTCCACAGGTCGGCCATTTGCATCTCGTTTTCAGTGATCGGTTTACGTTTTACCTTGTCTGCCAAGGAGTAATGCGATATATCGACGCCTGACAGTCTGGACGCTATGTCCCGTAGCTTTCGTCTGTCCATTTTCCCAGAAGATAGCAGAGGCATTCTTGAAAGTGTAATGTAGAGTGTTGGAATCATGTACATAGGTAATGTATCTGAAAGCGCAGCCTTAGCAGCCATAACTACTCGTTTGAGGTCGTCTGGCATTGAGACTGGCAAAGAAGTTTCCATTCCTGGCCCTGATAACAGAGTTTCAGAATTAAGAGGAAAGAATGCTGCCAACTGTCGATTCTGGTGACCACCAACGGCAACATATTCAACAGATATCTGCTTGATGCCGCTCAATTTTGATGTCAAGTGATATTCAATATCACCTATTTCTGTTCGCTGCCCGCGAATTTTGACTTGGGCGTCTTTTCTTCCAACAATCCTTATCGAACCATCTGCACCTGGCGATGTTTTATAGCAGACAAGATCGCCAGTTTTATACATCCGACTAGTTGTGCCTAACCGACTTTCTTGTTTATAATCCACGTTCGAAGAATTGCCGGCCAGCCACTTGGACCTGTCCACAAATACTGCTTGTGACCGTCCAGGATCGTTCAAATACCCACGAGCCACCGTAGGACCTTCGATCAAGAGCTCCCCGACGCAACCCACAGGAACCAATTTGTGATGATTTTCGGGGTCAACAATCCAGCACGCGCCTCCGATCGGCGAGCCAATCAAGTCTGGAGCAATGCCTCGTCGCAATTGCTCGTTAATTACGGAAAACACACAAGTCTCGGATGGCCCGTAGCCATTCACAAGGAAAACGCGGTCAACCCAGACGTCGATGTTATCTGCTCCAAGCGCTTCTCCGCCTAGGACAAGAGTCTTTAAGCTTGGGACCTGGTCAGGATGAATTGTGCGAATGAACGAAGGCGTAAAGAATGCCCAATTGACGTGAAACTCTCTCATAGTTTTGGTAATGTCTCCGAGGCGTTCGGACTCCGGCGCTACACAAATGCAGCCACCATTGAATAGGGTTGTTAGGATCTCCAATATACATGCCTCGAAAGCGTAGGATGAGAAGTGAATGACCCGGGACTGAGAATTCAAATTAAGGCGTTTTCCATGGTGTGTAGCTGCGGTACAGAAACTGCCATGTTCCATGACAACGCCTTTTGGTGTTCCAGTAGACCCAGAGCTAGAGAAAATCAGCGGACCGCGTTGACATGCAATTGGGCTATAAGGGAAGAGTAGAGGGCATGAAGTCTGTTTCGTTCGACAAAAATCCCCAAACTAAAACTTCTTTTGGCAATGGGTAATGGGTAATGGACAGATCAAATGGAATATACGTACGTGAAAATAACATATGCAACGTTCCTGGAATGAACATTGCGACATACCACTCCCTCATATAGGCTAAACCTGTTTATAGTTTCTCCACTGACGACCAGTGAGCTGGTAGCTAATGATTGGCTCAACTCATTGTGTTGTGGTGAACAGAGGATGAGAGAAGCCTGCGTTGCGTTGACAATTTCTTGAAGCCGAGAGGAAGGGTAGGATGGGTCCATTGGAACATAGCCTCCGCCTGCTTTTAACACTGCCAGCATTGCCACTACCGTCCATGCAGATTGTGTAAAGAGTAGTGGCACCAATGATTCCGGCCCAATGTGAAACTGGGACACTAACTGGTGCGCTAGGGTTGTTGAAAGTTGGTTGAGTTTCCTATACGTCAGGCTTTCATCCCACGAGCAAACTGCCATAGCGTCCGGATTTGCAATGCTGTGATTGGCAATAACTTCGTGAACACACATGTCTAAGATTGCAGGAATATTTTGATTCCACGCCAAGATATCTTTCGTATCTTGGGGGCTGCAAAGTTCGATATCAGCGAGGCGTTTATTCAATCCATATCCAGCAAGTAACTCTCTGATGACATGCCCAAACTGCTGGAGTATTCTCTTCATTTGCAATTCAGGGGTAATCCTCTTGTCATACTGTGCAATCATATCAACACCTGTATGTGTTAATCGGCAGTCAAGAAGAAGCAAATAAGTTGAAGGTGCAGCTCGGACCACAGTATCAGCGAAGAGGTTCAATTTTACGGCATAATCTGATGTCGAGCCTTGGACTGCTAGCAAGCTCTGAAAATCACAAGCTCTTTCCGCATTTTGACTGACTTTTTTGATATTCTGAACTCCGAAATGCTGAAACCTCTGCACGTCACTTGTTTGTTGCTGGACCCTCTTTAAAAGTTCTTCAATTGTAAGCTGATAGTCCAGAGACATACTGAAAGGCACGGTAGCAATAGTGGGACCCATAACATTGCTAGTTTCAGAATCAACTCGTCCATCTAACGTCATGCCAAAAACGACATTGTTTGGGGAATCAGAATACTGTGCTAGAAGTATAGCCCAGGCAACTTGAACGATTGTGGCAAGGAGTTGTTTATTTTCGAACACTGCGCCTGATAACGCTAGAGAGTAGTCTAATGATGTGTCTGCCAACGCTTGATGTCCTGTTGGAAGTTTGGGGAATGATGAGAAGACAGACTCTTCAAATTGCGCATTCCAAAAGACTTCTGCATCAGCAATATTGTCGTTGAATACCTGATTAGCAAAATCATGGAAGGGCATGGATTGCGGAGGGGTTATATTGGCATTTCCGGAGACCAATTTGGTATACACGTCGGCAAGCTCGGAAAACAATAAGGATAGTGACCAATTATCAAAGACGGAGTGATGAGCTGTCCAAACAAAGTACCGATTACCGGAGTCCGCTTCTTCAACAAGAGCATATCTTGTCAATGGCTGTCCATAGCTCACTGGCGCCAGCCTGTCGTCCTTTAGATACTGATCTAAATCAGTGGACCTCTGCCACATAATATTCTCATTCAGAACGACCTGGACCGAACCAATTGTATTTTCAACAGGGATAATTCGCGTCCGGAGAATATCATAAGCATTGTGGACAATTCCCCAAGCCTTACATAGATAGTTCGTATTCGTATCGGGCCGTAAATGAAATATGTGCTGGGCCACATATGTTCCTGGTTGCTTATTTGATAACAACATGAGACCTTCTTGTAATGGTGTACATGGGACGAATTTCTGGACAACATCTCCCTCTATACCATACCGTCTCTTGAGGTCTTGGTAAGTCGTTTCGTTCAATGGCTTCGCTACCGCTGCCATATCACAAAATTTAGGGTGTTGGAAGATGCTTGCCACAGTGATGGTGATGCCCGCTATCCTTCCTGCGGCCGACAATTGCATTGCAACGACAGAGTCCCCTCCGAGTCGAAAGAAGCTGTCGTTGATGCCTATGGATGCGCCATCAACACCTAGGGTCTGGGACCACAGCTTGTGAAGTATCCTCTCCATTCTCGTACGAGGCTTCGCTTTTTCATCTTGAAATTCAGATAAGGAGTATAGTTTCACTTGTTCGGTAGGAAGCTTTATCACGATTCCTGTGAGTTTGCCCCTATCAATCTTGCCGGAAGTCAAGAGCGGCATCTTGTTTAAGGGGATGTACATAGACGGGACCATGTATGATGGAAGAGTATCTTCCAAACAAATGTTCAATTTTACTAGCAATTTCCTCAACTTCGGGGAAATTGCTAGCATTAGTTGATCCTCGTCCACACCAGTAGTCTTCGCTTCAAACTCCAAGAATACGGCCAGGAGGCCTCCACCGGGATGTCCGGCAGAATGTGCGTGAACGACAGCCATGTTCACCAATCCATGAGATGAAAGATTCAGCTTTACTTGATATTCAATCTCGCCTAACTCCACTCGTTGGCCATGCAGCTTCACCTGAGTATCAATACGTCCTAAGATCTGTATCGAACCATCGCTGTTGTACCTAGCTAAGTCACCACTTCTATAAAACCGACGGGCTGGGACAGCTTTTTCTTCGCTGAGCCAAGCCGGATTCTCAATAAAAGATTCCACTGTCCTTTCTTTGTCCTTGAGGTATTCTCGTGCAAGATTCGGTCCCTCGAGAAGAATTTCACCTACTGCTCCAACTGGAACCAAGTGGTCAGTATTTGAAGGATCGACAATCCACACTAACAATCCAACCGCTTGTCCAATATTGTCCGGCCGATCATCTTTTTCGCAGCCTACTCGAAGGGTAGAAGCAAGAGCGCACTCTGCAGGTCCGTAGAGATTGACTAATTCCAATCTCGGAGCCCACTCAGTTAAATTGGCTTTCTTCAACGTCTCACCGGCTAGCACGAGATGTTTTAAGCTGGGGACCCTCTCTGAGTCCAGGAGAGAAGCCACAGTGGGAGTAAGGTGGGCCCAGTTGGCCTTCATGCGTGTGAAGGCTAGCTCCAGGTTGTTCATCCTCTCATCCTCAGATGGAATACAGAGAACGCCACCGCGAGTGAGTGACATGAAAATTTCAGTTATGCTGACATCAAACACAAATGCAGAAAACTGCATTGTTCGTGACTCGACACCAATGTCCATGGCTTTTCCATGATGCTCCAAGGATGAGGCAATAGCACGGTGCTCATGTACAATCCCTTTAGGAGTTCCAGTGCTCCCACTTGTAAATAGAACGAAAGCTGCGTTCTCTGGACGAACTTCTGGGCATGCCTTACTAGATGCAGCCCTCGATAATGATGCTGAAAGAAAGAGCGATTCTTGAACCAAGACAATGTGAGGAACAAGACCTATAAGGCCATCGTTTTTAAATAAATCAGCGTTGAAGGGGGAGACAAGGCAACACAGAGGTCTGGTGTCTTTGATAATATGTTGTAGCCGCTGAATGGGATGAGACGAGTCAATTGACACCACAACGCCGCCAGCCTTAAGTACACCTAGCATGGCCACAATTGCCAGAGCCGACTTTTCGAAGCATATCATTACATGTATCTCAGGTCCGACACCCAGAGATACTAGATGAAATGCTATTTGATCAGCATATGTTTCGAGCTCGCTCCACGTCAAATCGCGGTCCCATGATGTTACTGCTACTGCGCCAGGGCGTCGTTTGGATTGCGCGGTAACCATGTCGTGTAGGCACATTTGTATTGTTTCTGGGATCTTCGAGTTCCAGTCCCGTACCTGTTGTCTATGTTGGTCACTGAAAAGATCAAGCTGACCGATGCGTTGATCTGGGTTGTCGGTTATCGTTTCAAGGGCTTTAGTGAAGGTGGACGCAATATTCATGGCTTGTTCATTGCATATGCATTCGGTCCGATACCATAGCTCCATCCTCACACTGGCATCTGAAACCCACGCCTGCACACTAAGATCGTACTTGAAAGTAAGTGTTAGCGATTTGAATTTCGATCTTCAGGCATGCAATTTACCTCGTCCGGTGAGAACTGATGAATTTTTCTAATAGTATAAGAAGAACCATCTTCCCAGCTCCGAGGTGGCTCTTTCAGAACCGTCATGGAAGTATTAAACAGTCGCTGGCCGTAGAGGCCAAGTTCGTGGTGAATCTGTGCGAGTGAGGCATGTTGGTGATATAAACTAGCGAGATAGTCGGCCTGGGATGTTGCAATCATGCTTCTGAATGGAAGAGAGTTCTCAAACTTCATTCGGCAGACAAGCATATTAATCAACGTTCCTACGAGTTCGTCAATACCATCAACGGGAATGTCACGGCCAGATGTGATGTAGCCAAAACAAACATCATCAGACCCGGTGTATTTTTGGAGTACCAATCCCCATATGGCCCTGAACAATGCTGACAGCGTAATGTCTTGACTTTGACAAAATTTAAGTAGATGATGGGGATCCTTAATGTCTACCACCAGTGACTGCGTTTCTGCTTTGGGGGGCGTCCTGGACAGACTATAAGTCAGATTTGGTAGCAGGCATGGGTTCATTCCATCCAGGTATCCCTTCCAATACCGGCTGTCAACGCCAGGCACTACTCGCTGTAGGGAAGCAATGTAGGATGAATATAGAGCGGGGGGTTCCATAGGGAGGTTGTTGTTATATGCCAGGTTCAAATCCCGAACAATCACGGCGATTGATGTTCCGTCCACCACTGTATGCTCAACATTGAGTCTGAAGAATAATCTGCCCGAGGTCGTCGGGAGGATAGTAAAGTTGTGTGGTGGCCGAGTCTTTCTATAGGGGCCTGGACGAGAAGTCTTGAAGGTTTTAACCACGTCTTCTTTCGAGTCAGAAGCTACAGTCTCTAGAATAGTCGTAGTCTCCTGTATATCATATTTCCTCAATACCACCTGATCAAAGGACCCGCTCTGAGAAACACTTTCCACAAAAAAGGTACGAAGACTGGAATGTCGATCCACAACGCGCTGCCATGCTTGTCTAAGACTCGCAGAGCTCAGGGAAGATCCGGGAACCCGGGGAACTATTTCATGGATGGTTGATGTATTATAGTCTCCTGTCAATCTGGCCTTGCTCAAAATCATACCCTGCTGCATCGGTGAGCATGGATACGCGTCTTCGACTTCTGCCAAGTCCGTTACGCCCACTTGGTGTAACTGATCTTTTATAAAGTTGCGTAATTGGTCATAATTTTCCGTTGCAGTGGCCTCTTCGTCTGTCATATGCGTAGCTGGAATGGCATGCTGCGCTATTTCGGAAATCGTTCCCAATTTCATGATATCCTCGACCCGTACATTGAGATTGCTACTTCTGCATTTTGCGACTAGTATCATGGCCAAGGTCGAGTCTCCACCAAGACTAATAAACGTTTGATTTCGGCCAATTTTATCAAGTGGAAGTCCCAAAACGCTACTCCAGATACTTTGGAGGCGCTTCTCCATCGCTGTAACCGGCGGTTCTCTCTTGACGCCAAGCATTGAAACTTCTTCGTATGTATCGACGTCCATCCTTTCAACAAATTGTTTCACGGACAGCCTGTCAATTTTGCCAGTAATCGTAAGCGGAATCGATTTCACCATGACCCAGATAGTTGGAATTGCATAGGATGGAAGCCGCTCAGCCAACCGCTCACGAAAGTTTGATACCCAAGACGCTGCAGCCTGCAATTCAGAGCCTCTTAGTATATTGATATCACTTGTCGTCTCATTGTTCGTTGGAGAAAATTGGTGCAATGCGATGACAGAGACTAGGCGATGCTTGCATATTCCAACTTTTGGAAGGACCGGCAATGAGTTTCTAATGCCATCATCCGATGCTAGATTTCGCTCGATCTCTGACATATCAATCCTTTGACCTCGTATTTTGATCATATTATCTTTTCGTCCTGCAAGCATCAAAGTCCCATCAGAATTTTGGCGCACCAAATCCCCAACTCTATACCACCGTGATCCATAGGCAGAGGGGATTCCATTTAACCAGTCTGGGCGATCGAGAAACGTCCGTGCGGTCCTTTCAGGATCTCGCAGGTAACCTTCTGCTATCCATGGGCTATGGATAACTATTTCTCCGACAGCACCAATTGGGACTTGGAGATCGGGGTTGTTGATATCAACCACCCGGCACACTCCCTTACACGGTCCAAGATTTTGTACATCGGAGTCTGCCGTGAAGTGGTCTGGTCTGCAAATGGCCACACTCTCGGTGGAGCCCCAAAAGACCCAAACTTTCGTGCGTCTAGAGGCCCATTTGGAGATCACCTCTTTCGATACTGGCTCTCCACATAATACGAGGTTTCTAAGTGACGGTGCAACTTCCGGCTGAACAGACTTAATGATCGAAGGCGATAATATTGCCCAAGTTATACCCATATCATTGAAGATACCAGCGAAGTCATTTAGCTTAGTGTGGTCACTTGGTATACAAAGGCACGCTCCGCACCATAGGGCACCTATAGTTTCAATAATGCATATGGTCCATGCATATGAACTAGCCTGGAGCGCCATTGTCCCTGGCCCGATTGATATATCCTTAATCAAGCATGATAACCCCGCAAGACAGCCACCGTGCCGTACCACGGCACCTTTAGGCCTACCCGTCGAGCCAGACGTAAACAAGACATACGCATGAGCATCCGCAGACACTTTTGGGAGCGAGAGGATTGGACCCGGTGATGAGGAGATCTTCTTCATGGAACTTTGGGAGACGACAACACAAGTTTCTACCACATCCGCCAACAATTCGGCATATTGGGCTGATGATAATAAGAACTTTGGTTCGATGTCTTCCACGATTTCCTTGAGGCGAAACACAGGCTGTGTAGGGTCAACTGGCACCTGAATGTAAATCAGCACTATCCATTCAATATCAAGAGCCTTATGTTGGCACTGATTTCAGTAGACATGAGAAAGTCCATCGCACAAAATGTTTGTTTCGTCGTCATTGAAGATGCGTTCGCAACAAACAGTGTATGATTCAAACAAATATATGAATGCAGACTATACGTACGAATGCCGCCCCGGCTTTGGATATAGCTAACAGAGCTATGACCCACCAACCCGACCGTTCGAATAGAAGAGGAACCTTCATTCCAGTCTTTACGCCGATATTAACCAGATGGAGTGCCAGAGCCGAGGAAAGCTCATCAATTTCTTGATATGTCCATTTCTCATCCCAAGCATTGATGGCAGGTGCAACGGGCTGAGTTTGTGCTCGATCCGAGATAGCTTCATGAATGGTCATGTTGATGCTTTCCGGCCGTCCTTGATTCCACTCATCTACTTGTCGCTGGTGCTTGGGACTGAAGAGGCTCTGCTCTCCTACTGGCTTGGCTGCACTATCTAAAACGCATCCTAACGCCATTTCCAGCGCGCTCGCCACGTCCATAGCTGATGCATCGGATAGCGCCGACTGTTGATATTTTAACTGCACTGATATCGAATCCGTGGACACGTTGACCCGAATCTCAATAGGGTATCGTGAACTTGGGGCAGTTGCGTCTCCGTATCCATTAGTAATTGCTGCTCGACTCCCATTGACCTGGCCATTGACCCTGTTAACCCCTGCCGGCGAATGTCTGAGTGGGCTATCTTGATATGTGATAATCGTGTTGAAAAGTCCCGTCTTCTGTAGGCCCAAGGCATGCTCGAGCTCCTCAAGAGAGTATTCAATGTGACTTAAGTCACGTGCGAGTCCAGCTTCGACTAACTCGAGGGCATGTTTGAGGCTGGTCTCCCTGGCCAGAGTAAAATTGCATGGTAACAAGCGTATTGAATTGGTTTGGAATCCAAAACAAATGTTGTTTGTTCCCATATAGCTGCGAAGCACGAGGGCCCAAGCTGTTTGAAATATAGTCGACAAGCGCAGTTCTTGAGTCTTGCAAAAGCCCTGTATTGACGACAGGCTAGGCACAGTGAGGTTTATGTACTGGCTTTTGTTTGCGCCTGTTACCCCACCAAGCAAAGGCGGGAAGAGGCATGATTCTTTATCCTGCAGGCGTAATATCCAGTATTCCAGGTCCGAAGACGAGCTCTGGGCCATAGCTAGAGGTTGAGGACGTGAGATTTGCTTCGTTGTGCGTTCGGAACATGTAAGTCATGAAGGAGTTGGGTGGTACAAAGTCATATTCATACCCAGAGGACCAGTTATGTTTCGCGTTGTATGCGAGACCGGCATTCTAGACTTTTGGTAATACATCGTGGGTCCGGCAACTAGAACCTCGAGAGTTGCCATAAGTAGCTTAGCGTACTAGAACCCCACTGGCACTCACTGTGGAGTACGGAGATTCTATGAATAGTCTTGGCTGGCTCCACTGTTTCTTGGCCGAAAGCCTAATTGATTCAGCCCTGGAGATAACTCACTAGCACAAAATAGGCATGTGCTGTCTTCCCTCTCATGTTTCCACCGCTCCTAGGGGAAAATAAAAAAGGCCTCAAGTTGTTGAGTATATACCATCAACAGGAACCAAGCCAGCGGCTCCATAGGGTCACCAAGACTTGACAACTTGGCAGTTCGGCAGCTCGGCAGTTCCTGAACTAGCGCGTAGAAGGGGCGCTTCCCGCAGTGCTGAGAGTCGTGGGCTTTTTGACAGATTGCGTGGATCTGATTCGTTAATCTAAGTTAGATGCATATCAAGTAACTAGTTACTTAATTTGTTCATTCGATTACTACGGAGTGTGTACGGTGGTAACCCAAGTGCCCAGCTGCCAAGTTAAACGCCGTTGCATTGGAATTGTTTGCCAAGAACGACTTGGCCTTAATATTTTTATTTCCACAGTATCCGCTCTCACCGCTCCAGATATCATGATTATTGGCCTGGTCCGCCCTCCACATTGGTCGGGCGGCGTAGAAGCGTCTCGAAAGGCAGTATCTGCACGTGTTCCCAGTCCCAAATACCCTCCTTTACAAAAACGTCCTGCTCTAGTATCTCTCGGACCATCTCACGACTAGGGGCATTAACCACCATCATCGAGCCGATGAACGGCCGAACAAGCCCCTCCTTAACATGTTCCTTGAAGACGGGCCCTGTAACCGATGATTAGTTGATGGTGGAGGCTGAGTCGGGCCAGTCGCACGCCATACCTGCCCAAGACACGATGCCTGATTGATGCAGTTTCACGAAGTTCTTGGAGTGTGTCGGACGGATTCTAATGCGACGCTCGAGCTATTTGTCGCCTGATTATCAGCTTCGACCTTTTCAGATATAAAAACTAGAGGGGCACTTACGACACCAGGCTTATCGGCAAGCATCACCAGCCATTCTGAAGTCTTCCCCTTGGCGGACGACACCGCTGAGAACGCCCTCCTAGTAACGTTTTGAACCATGTATGACATATTGATGTAATATTTTTTTTTCACTGTTTCTTTTCAAATGGTCTCTGTTCCCCTCTTATCTTGTTCCTCTAGTGGAGAATTCCACAGCAAAAATAGATGGAAATATATGCGTCCCGTAACGCGATGGAGACAGGAAATTCTATAATGTTTGCTTGATTGATAACGCTGCAATGTAACCTACCTCTTTTGTTCAAGGGCTTCGAAATCTCCGGCTAGCGTCATCGGATCGATAACACGAAGACGAACTCTCTCCAAAATTGTCTCCTTACCTCGACAGCACAGGGCCCCACTTTCACAAATTGGTCGAGTATCAACACATATGTCACTAATTAAATCGATGGTTTACTCCTGGCGATTGTAAATCCCCTTCCGTAAGACTGAGTCAGATAAGAGACCTGGTAGTTGACAAATGGTCACTCGGTCTGCTTCACATAGATACTACTTGAGCCGTTTCGGTGCTGTACCTAAGAACATGAAAATATGCTCAGTGCTGGGAACCCTGATGCCGTAGTTGCTGAGGTTAACTTTATCTTAGAGGGCGAAGCCCCCAGTATCTACATTCATTTCTTCATTTAATATTTTCTCCATCTACTGATTGCCTGCAAAATTCCGGCGCCACATAGTCTACTTGCCGTGGAGGGGACGTAACAAGCAGTTTATTTCAACAATTGTGTGTTGCATGGAGGCAGCATCATTGCTTCTCTCTACACTAGCTTACTTATTGTTACCGGCAAGCCGCGAGCTGGACCGGCACTAGAAAACATCACGTTGTATGCGTGATCCCCCATCACTTCCGGGGCATCCTCCGGATATGCCGCGTCGAAGTTGAACTTGCGGATGGTAAGAGCCAACGTAACTCTCATTTCCATCATGGAGAGTTCTTGACCTGGGCAGTCCCTGGAACCCTAAAACAAATGTTATTGATTTTTCGTACGCAAAAGTCGGAATACTTACTTTCTCAAAAGGTCTATATGCATCCTTCTTCATCTCACCCGCCTCTTGACCAAGAAAACGCTGTGGCAAGAAGAGATCGGGATCTGAAAAATTCGTGGGGTCGCGATGAATGGGAAATGCTCTCACTAGAATGGGGAATGGCCCGTCACGATAGGTCGGGTATTCAATCTGTGTCTTTGGATCAACTAAGTTGAGGCCTGGGACTCCGTTTCGTATCGTCCCAGCTCCGACGAATAATCTTAGCGATTCCTTAATCACAGCCGTTGTGTATGGCATCCTTTTTAATATATGGGGTTCTTCGAGAATCCTTTCTTCTGCGTCGTCAGGATTAGCTCCAAGGAACACTTCATGTTCTGTGCGAAGCTGGTATAAGACATCCGGGTGCTTGTTGAGAAGATAATATAAATAGCATAGCGACGCAGCAGTCGTTGCGTGGCCTGCGAAGAAAAATCCGCGAATATTATGGACGATGTTGCGCATGAAGCTTGTGTCTGTGGCAAGAGTTTCCGCTTTCAATTCCCGAGCCTGCTCGTAAGTGTCCAAGGCAAGATGTACTAGTGACCTTTCTCCAAGTGCAACTTTGCCCGCTCTCCTTTCCTGAAATCGTTGGCTCACAACTTCTCCAATTAGTCTATCCAGCTTTTTCTGATAATGCCTTGCATTCCAGATCCGCGACGGGCTAAGGAGCCTAACCAAGTCTAAATTGATAGGAGGAATGTATTTTGGCATCGCCAGAAATGCTTCCACTATCTCATGAGATTGTTTCTGCGTGTTGAAATCGGAAGCCATGGTGACACGGCCTATCACATCAATTGTCAGACTTTTAGTGAGAGGTAGCAACTCGAATACCTCTCCGGCCTTGGCGTGTTCCTCTAGCTTCTCAATGAATACTTTCACTCGTCCCACCACCATTGGTGTAAGAGTTGCAAGATGTGAACTTGAGAATCCCGGATCGAAAACCTTCCTCCAGAACTTCCATTGCTCCCCTGTTGTCGTGATGATGCTTTGCGTTCCCACCGTGTACTCCATCAGACGGTACATAGGATGTTTTGGTAAGTTCTTCAGCTGCGTGGCTTGTGCTGCGAGCGCAGGATCCAGAACTATTACCATGGGGTCGTATGTAGGCCATAAGTCAAGGTAATAAATAGTATGCAAATCGTACTCTCGTGCAATAGCTGCATGGAGAAGATTTATATGAGCATCAGCGGGCAGTCGAGCTTTGATTCTTTTCACAATCGGTAAATGGCCATATAGCCAATGATGGGGAGGCCCAGGCTGAAAAGATCAGTGCTGATTTTTGAGGCGGAATCTGATACCAACTCACCAGGCCAGCGAATCGACGTCGCTCTCGGAGGAGCCTTAAAGCAAACCAAAGGCATATTGATATGCCGACCGTACTGGCTAGTTTTATCCAAAATAAGAAGTATACCATTTTTGAAACGGCATATACGATCTCTAACTCGTGAGATGTGTATCACAAAAAACACGTGACGGGCTTGAGACTGCAGAGGACAGGAGGTTTCCAACTTAAGTTTGAGCGCAGAGACAACGATATCGTTACAAATGTGGAGAAGCCTTATCTCTTGTTCTTGGCTCTCAAGCATCAGGATCTGATTGAGTTTCACTGCTTCATGCTGTTCCACAATCCTACACCGCAAGTCCTGTGAGGATAATCATTCAAATGATATGCTGCGTACTTTGTGTAGGACAGTAGAGTCGTCTGTGGATATACTGGGCCTAAGGTTTTATATTCCCTTGGCTATGTGGTATGCACTTGTTCACATTAGGGCCTTGGCACCTGCCAGTCAGTTGATTGGCGAGACGGCCATCGCCTTGGTTGGTGGGAACGTGTTTACGTTTAGTGCCTTGGTAACTAACGGGATAGAAAAGTCTGAGTGACAGATCTAGGCTATCTGACAGACACTAAAGTAAGCAAGTCCGCAGCCAAGGGGATACGGCATATCCTGGTACATAAACCCTTGCTTTTGTAAACGCAATTTCCTGAGTTCTGTGGTGTTGAAAGTATACACAACATCGGTCATACATAATAATCTCACCCTCGCAATTGGCCTCTGGTAATACACATGACAACTAGGATTTACTATCACCAACTAATTGCGATGGCTTGATGTCTCACTATAAGAAGAATGTGGGATATAACACCAGATCTGCGTATCCAAATTTGGTAGGTAGGAGCCAAATAAATCTACGTGGTAAGAAAATTCAAGAATGAGGAATCTCGCAAAACCGCCATTCGATTTGCGTATCAGACGCGGCCCACTCGTGGCAGTATGTTATCACTGGGCTCCCAGGCGTGTTTCTTTTAGGAAGCTGAGTTAGAAACTGACAGTGACGGTCATGCCTAGCCGAGTGGCGGCGCAAGTTTGTCGCGCGTCATTTTCTATGGACCATAGTGGGGCTCACGGTGGAGTTAGTGCGGTGGAGCGGCATCTGCCGTCCGGTATGTAACCCCACTAAACCTTAAATAAAAATAGCCAGTCCAAATAGGGGTAGTACGGCAGCCCATTGCAACATTATTTATTACTCGTGGGCCCACCGTGACTTGCTTTCAACGTGCGCATTTAGAGTTTATAAACGATTTCTTGGTTTGGGATATATAATACGTAACTAACAAGTCAGGTTTTTGTTAATAGAAAAGAAAAAATACAAGAACTTGGTAATACCAATACGTACCTATTGGCTGAAGACGATTAGCCAGCCGAACAGCTAGATGTACACTTACTTATCTAGCACAGAGCTGCCACTAAGGGACGATACCCGTTACGCATTTCAAAATAGCCAACATTTTATTGGAGCCATGCAGCACGAAGATATTGTAAATCTAGGTTCGTATCTCATTAAGTCCTTGATTTTGAACCGCCGACGCTCTGAATCAATTATCTCTTACTATTCGTATTCATAGGCGTGCTGGGGCGACTTTATTCAGCCCGGAATGTGTCAGGTTTCTACAGATTAGGAAATGCTCTTGCCGTATGTGCATATTCAACGGATGGACTCTCAAACGCCGATTCCTGGTTCACTGAGCGATTTTCGCGAGCCTTGTATCAAACTGTCCAGTACCATCCTTCACTTTGCTACGGAATTGTGGACCAAACACAGGAAAGAGAAGCAGTCTTCCTCAGATTACCAGCAATTTACTACGAAGATGTCGTAGATTTCCGTGGGCAGGATATTCAGGATCCGAGTGAGGAAGATGATGACCGGGCAATTGAAGCTATGCTCGAAGACTGGCATGCAAAGATTATTACGGATGGCCATCAAAAACCAGCATGGAGAGTAGTCATCCTTAAGCATGGATCCCAATGGGGTTCAGGAGCGCAAAAAGTTCCACCAATTCAGAAAGTCAGTATCGCATTTCTAGCCAACCATGCCATTGCAGATGGCATAAGTCACGTGAATTTTCATCGAACGTTATTCCACTTCTTTAACAACGAAAATAATGAAGAAGTTATCTGGCCATACACCGTCCCCAGGGACTTACGATGCCCAGTCCTTCTGGAAGATGTGGTCGACCTACTCGCTAAAGATGAGGAAGACATGCATCACATCAGTTACGACACTACAAATCTCTGGTCGGGGACAAATGTGTTTCTGCCCTCCCCGGCTGAGTATGAATCGGGTCTTCGCCTGATTACCATACCTTCATCAAAATTAAAGACAGTCCTGGGCTTCTGCAAGAGCAAACAGATTAGTCTGACTGGTCTTCTCCATGGGTTGGTTGTCTTATATCTCGCACGAACCGTTACCCCTGGATGTGGATTCAGGGCAGTCACGCCTTATTCTATGAGACAATTCTCGAAAGTTTCCGACGACGAAATCTGCAACCACGTGTCTGCTTTGGTGCATGATTTCCCAGAGCATCTAGTTACAACCATCCGCCTTGGCCCAGAGAGCCCGGCAGAAGACGCAAGATCGATCATCCAAGTAGCCCAGAAGTTTTACCATGATATGAGTGCCGAGTTGAAGCGCGCTCCGAAGAACAACATTTGGGCCGCCCTGTTTGGTGACATCGATTGGTATGCTCAGGCAAAAGCGCAAATTGGGAAGAAGCGGGCATTAACGTACGAAGTTTCGAATGTGGGCAGTCAAAAGATGTTCGAGACACTAGAACTTCAAGAAAAGTCTCTTCTAAGATTGGAAAAGATGGTGGTCTCGCAATGTGGCTCTGTTTCGGGACCAGTTGTAGCAGTCAGTTGTATCAGTACCCCAGGCGGCCCATTGACAATCACACTTGCATGGCAGAAGGGAAGCTGTGAAGACAAACTCATAAATGACATGGCGGCATATTTAAGTAGCCGTCTAGTGGAAGATTTTGGGGGTGTAACAGAAGCTTAATTATATGCCCGTAATTAACATATATTTAGTGAACAACCGCAGTAGTTGGCATCCGAATTCTTGATATTTCTTAGCACACATATCCCAACATTCCACGTGCATGGCCCATAAGATAAGCATGCATGATTGCTTTTCGTAAATATTATTTAGCAGATTTTAGAGACGGTTCGAGATGGCTTGTGTGAACCGTTTCGAGCGGAAGAATCGTCACTGATGACATATCCCAGGTTCCCTATAGAGCTGCATTAGGACCTAGTTCGCCTCATAGAGTCTTGCAATATCTCATATTAGATGTACATTCTGCTCTATGGCCTCTCTCACGTTTTTAATACTGTCTGCTTGGCAGGCAAAAATTGTCTTCGGATTACTGATCTCGTTTGACGATGTTCTCCCAGCAAAAGTTGCTTTTAATCCTAAGCTAGGTAGCTCCTTTGAACCATTTGCGATTACCAAACTAGAAAGCTCTCGAGGTCAGCGTCTAGATTCGATATTAGTAAGTTAGGGCAGGGGTCGAAGTGTCTCATACTATTCATGGAGATATCTTCTCTTCATTTGGAGAGAATTCTGTTTCAGCTTCGAAATCCAGAGTGGTTTGGTTCTAGACAACATCTTGAAAGACGTAGGCTTGACTTTGCTTGGTATCGGAAAGCATGAAGAAAGCAGATAATTTTTGTATTGCAGAGGTACTATTTATTACTACTAGCGCTTTCGACTAGCATGTAACAGGCAGTATCAAAAAATCCCACAAAATTACGCAGAACCCAAATTTGTACGAAAACTAGGCGGACTTGGTCTTGGCGCCCAGGATTACGGCTTATGCTTACAGGTATGTGACTGCCAACCATAGATCGACAAGGGACGGTGGAATTTCATGGGCATGGGCTGGTAGTACTCCACTCATGCATCCTCCATCTGCATTCTTTCGCTCGATTCTATCAATCAAAAGTAGGACAACTAACCAAACTTGCATCACGGCATATCCTTTGTCCCTAGACGTGAAGAAAAGCACAATGCTTTCCTGTAAGGAGGAACTGGCTTATCTCTCGGGCCCAAAAGAGGTAGGTATCCCCCAATGTCAGCTGTTCAACCTTATGCTGAACGTAGATAGCCAGCGCTTCTAGAACAGACCATTGGTCAAAAGTTTGCTGAGACTGTTTCCAGCTTTCAGGACAGAACTGCAATCAAGGATGCTTTTGCCCACCTTTCCTATAGGGAGTTGGATCAACAGAGTGATGCGTTAGCATTAGGGCTTCTGGATCTCGGTATTGCACAGGGAGACCGAGTCGCAATCAGCTTAGGAAACAGTATCGCAAATGCGGTGGTAAGACTCATGCTTTCTTCTACCATCCTCCGTTAACCAAGCATTTTAGATATCATACGGGTGTTTTAAAATAGGCGCCATTGTGACTCCGCTAAATCCAGCATATACTCCAGCTCAAGTTATTTCGGCGTTGGACCATGTGTCAGCCAAATGTTTTGTTTTGAGTACAGAGATCATGTTGCCTTACAAGCAGCCGAAATCAGCGGCACCCCTTCTGTCGGCAGTGCTACAAGGAATTGAGCGAAGTGGTTTTGTTTCATTGCTGGTTGACAACTCTACTAACGAAGCCCATAAGTCGGAGTTCAAAGCCACAGCTGAGTATGAAATGCTCCTATCATCGAATCAAGGCAGAAAGTTGCCAGTACAGGACCAGTTGAAGCATTGTGATATTGCATCAATACAATTCACTTCTGGAACAACTTCGACTCCGAAAGCCGCTTGTTTGACTCACCGAAACGTGTTGAACAACGGGGTATTAGTTGGCTTAGGAATGGAATTAACAGAGTCTGATATAGTGTGTTGTCCGCCTCCGTTGTATCACTGCTTCGGACTAGTTCTTGGAATTATAACCACTATGGCTTACGGTGCAGTCTCCTCTCTCAAAGAACAAATTTTGGGCCATAGCTTACTATATTAGCAGGGGCATGTATAGTCTTGCCATCTGAGGCATTCAATGTTGGAGCAGTAGTCAGGTCAATTAAGGACGACCAGCCAACTGTCCTTCATGGGGTGCCAACAATGTTTCTAGCAGAGCTGGAGCTAATTGAAAAGTATTCCATTAATCCCGACGAAATTAAACATCTACGCACAGGAGTTATAGGAGGAAGTCCTATCCCGGCATCTTTGCGACTGGCCCTACATGAAAAGCTCAATCTCTCCAACCTAACTAATTGTTACGGTCTGACTGAAAGCTCTCCTATAATCTGTCAGACGGCATCCACCGATACTCTAGAAGCAAAACTCAACACAGTCGGCAGAATGCTACCTCACACCTCTGCAAGGATCGTTGCTCGTGACGATCCGACTAGAACGTTAAAGAGAGGCGAAAAGGGTGAGCTTTTGATATCTGGTTATGCGGTCATGAAAGGTTATTGGAAAGACGAGAAAAGGACGTCAGAATCTTTCATTGTTCAAGAGAAAGAGGATGGACTGAAACAGATATGGCTGCGAACCGGAGACGAGGCTTTATTTCGGCCTGACGGGTACATACAAATAACGGGAAGGATAAAAGACATCATTATTCGTGGGGGTGAGAATATTTATCCCCACGAGATTGAAAATGTCCTTATCCAGCATCCGATGGTTTCCAATGCGAGCGTGGTGGGATTGCCGGACGGAAAGTATGGAGAGATCATTGCTGCTTTTGTCATCGTCAAAACTGGCATTCATACGGTTGAAAACTTGGAAAAGGAAGAGAATCGAGAGTTGAAACATACGACTCTTAGTCAAAGAGATATTCAGCTTTGGGTTCAGGATAGATTGCCCAAGATGTTGGTTCCACGGTTCGTTTTTTGGCAAGAAAGAATGCCACTCACTTCAAGTGGGAAGATCGAGAAGTACAAGTTACGCCAACTTGGAATTCGGCTACTCAAATATGCTGATTAAATGCCATTGGGCAGTACTTTGAAGGAGATAGAAAGTCATATCAATGTGTAAAAATTTACAGGCTAGATAGCGACAATACGTTCAAAGGTAGTTGAACCAATTCGATCGTAAACGTCATCGTGCGAACATGTGGAATAGAGTAAGCCTTGCAATAATATATAAATCAATAGTCAGTTAAGCTGACGTATAGGTATCAATGAATCCCAAGTAGGAGAACTCCCGGTCAAATCGCGATTTCCCTGATTGCGGTCACCCTCCTATGACCTAGACGAATATACTTCGGCTTCGCCATGTAACAAGTCATGGACGTTGCACTAGATATCAGTTTTATCATTAATTGCTACTATCTAGGTTCTAGTTAGTGGTATGCTAACTTTATTTCAGGTAATTGCGTGGCTCATTCATATAATTTCCACAAATTATTGTGTTGTAAACCAATTTATTTGGAAGCAGCTGAGTGGGCCATCCCTCTGCGAATTTGATATTCCCAGGCTAGGCTAGGTCATCAGGAAATGGTTGCATAAGAAGCTCCCACTTATAATCCTCCTCCTTTATGCCAGAAGCCTTCAGCTTTTTGCACCACGGATGATTCGGTGAATTATGGACTAGACCAGTGATATACCGCTTTCCAATGTGATGTGAGGTATATTTCGATTCTTCGCCTTCCTTCAGCAGGGCTGGGTGAGTAGAAATGAAGACTGACGGGTCTGGAGAGATAAATGTGGCAAGGGAGAATCTTTCGACACTCAGCTGCGGAGGTAAAACCGTATCAATATTGACAGAAAGCCAAGCATGAAGTTATGCAGAGAATTTACCTTGGTGTGAACTCGATGAACTGTAGAGAGAAATTGCGAGTTGGAGAGCAACTCAAAATAAGCTCCCGTATTTACTACGAAAGCATGCTCGATAGGCGGCGCAGGGACCCATATACCATTTGCGTTCAATACCTCGAGTCCGGGTACATCCTCTTTGCTGCCGTTAGATATTGAAATAATTTAAGGGTCATTTAGTGCTCACTTTGATTCAAGAGAAGTGTTAAACCTGCACATCTGTTAACAAGGGTCTCATTGTGGTTATCTCGTTGAACCATACCACTGAAATCTGCATGTGGGAAAAATAATTCTTGAGCTTCCTTTCTGTCAGGGTCTGCAAAGTAGTGCTGAAATAACGCATCAGTCAATGGCTCTTTGAAAGTCTCATCAAAAGCCCCCTCCTCTAGTCCAAGCGAGAGCGCAAAAATATGAATAAGTTGCTTCGCAAATGTAAAGCATTGGCGAACTATACATAGTTAGTAACAGCAAGTTAGAGAATAGAATTGTTCGTGGTAGCTCACAATACTGATAGAATATACTCCTAAATTCTGGGAGCTCCTCATCCGGCCATTGATTCTGTGATACAGAGCCCGGTGGTGCGACTTTGATGAAATGTTGCCCTGGATCTGTGAAGTCGGATCCAACTAGAAAGGTATCTCGATCAGGTGCATACTTCTCAATGGTCTTTGATGGCATATAACCCTTGAATGATGGGCTTTGGTTCATGTGGTACTTGTTCTGCTTTTCTTTAGCTCGTGTAGCGAAAAAAGACCAAGTCGTTATCGTACATGCCTTGGTTTCAAATGGTAGTGCAAAAAACTTCTTGGATAGTTCCAGAATGTCATCTAATAATCCTAGAGTTGGTTTTTTTAATATAACATGAGTTTTGAGGAGAGCATACCCATAAGTTTGGTATCAACTGGCGGATTGGTAGCATAGAAAAACCCAACTTCTCTCATGGCTTGTCCGACCTCAGCAGCAAGCATTTTCCGAAGTTCCAAGTCCGGTGATGAGATATTAACCATGTCGACAGTAGGTATAAACTCAAATGTTTTCTTTGCATCCGGTCCACGGAGAATAGGTCGCGACTGTTCAAAGCCACCAGCTCTGTAGTAGACGCGGTTAGGATCCCTCTCCACAGCCGTTGAAGTGGCCATATTGCGTTGAGAAGTTGAATATTTAACTTATGAGTGGCGTTATTGATTATTCACTTGAAATCTGAACCACAAAGCTACTCAGTTTGACAGCTTGGGGATGCTTCTCTGTCTTTCAATTAATTAGGTGATGTGCTACTGTGCGCTTACTCGAATAGGAAGGTTACAGAGTTGTAGCCAAGATCCCCAATAAGGTTATACTTACATAAAAGTTCAAAAAGGCTTCTTATCAATACCCACCCAAAATTGGACATTCTTAATATGTTACTGGTTGTTGGGCCTGAGTGTACAAGGGGTTGTGCTTGTAGCATGATGTCATGTGGTATGTGACAGACAGCCTAATTAGGAAAGGTTGTATTGATATGTCTTTTTCTTCCCTTTTCTTCTTTTCTTCTTTCATTGTATTAAATTAATTTCTTCTTTTTTTGGTATAATGCATCTATAGTAAAGGTTAAATTCTAGTTGACCAACTAGTTAATGGGTAGTTAACTAATGTTTTACTTCGTTGTACTAGGAGTGGGGGGCCTCAAGAGTTCGCTTATGTCTCCTATTTGATAAAGAGCATGACTTGCACGATACAGAAAGCAATATCGTATTTAAAGTGACGGGCCCTGTGCAGATTTGGAAGGTATTATCCTTGGTTAATCTGCTATTATCACTATTTTGTACTGAAGTTCATGGCTTCAATAGTCATTGGATATATTTCTTCGAGCGTTCCAGCGTTATTAGACGTGTCTCGACACTGTATGTAGCTAGAGAAACCGTTCTAGGTATGTTCTAAGGGACCAAAATATATGTTTCCCCATACCAAGTGATATTGCTTCTTTTTTTTTCTTTTTTTTTTCCCCTCTTAGAACTCCAGAATTGACGCCTCACATTAAACTGTTATGTGTGCCTGAATAGAGCCCCATATTTTGGATGGCTTAAACTTTGTGAAATACATCTTTCAAATAATCCATTGCTCCCAAAGGAACCCCCAGATGTCGCATAATACAATAGGCCGTTGTCAAGTGGAAGTGGAAATTGGGAATTGCATAGTTGGAGACATATTCCTGGCCTGTCGCGAAACGGAAATTGCCCATCTTCGTTTCCATGATGACCTCTTTGTCCGCTAGCGCGTCCATGGCCTCAGGCTTGGCCATCTCTAGGATCTGAATCGTCCGCTCGATGCGCGCTTGCAGCTCCTCGAAGGTCGACTCATTGTCCTCCAGCGTCGGTACCTCGTGATTTCCAATTCGCTGGATGGTGAATTTGGCTGTGTTGGAACAACTCTGGACTTGGAATGGAAGACTGCATATTCCATGTGGTTAATAGAGCGTGCAGTATCTTGATATGTTGTAGGTAGCCTACCCTCTCATGTCTTCAATCAAACGGAATGACAGCATCGACGCAGCTGTTACCCCCTCTTTTTCTTCGCAGAACTGGGCTCCTTTTTTGAGCAAATGCGAAAGATTCCTCAGGTAGTGGATGAAGACCGGGACTGTCTGATTGTAAAGGCCAGACATCTTGAATGTTTTGCACCTCGCAAATTATAAGGAGAATACTTATACAGACTGCAAGTGTCCACGAACTTTGATTTTGAAATATCAAAGACGATCATATACGGGATATTTATACTCTTACAGTATGAAGCTCTGAGGGCTTACTGTGGATCCATTCTGCCAGCTGAAAGATGCCACGTCATCATATGTTGGCTTAACTATAAATGCAATTGATTATTAAATGTCATATAAACTCTCAGCTGCAATAAAGTTGATTTTTTTTTTTTCAGACTCTGGGGTTGAAGAAGTTATATTGAAATTCAAGTACGTAGATTATAAGAGCGAAGCCACTAAAAATTAGATATAAATATGTAACCGTTGTATACTCAAGGAAAGTGGGATGGTACCTTAGGTACATTACCTTCCAATGACTTTATAGATGGCTCAAGGGAGCAGGAAACCAATGAGAACTGTCCATGATAAGTCGGGTAAAATTCATTCTTCAGGGGAATCGCGTTCATCTATTTCCGGTGTATACTCCTTGAACTTCATTGGAGCGGAATATGTGCGGATACTGGATGGATATCGTGCGGAATATGTGCGGATTGAGCGGATGGCAGCATAGCTTTAAAAGCCAAGTGACAAGCAACCAGTCAAGTCAACATTTCATATCACTTGCAAGTATTGCCAATCTTAGGAATTGCTATCTTTGATTGCTCAGTGAATTTCAGCTCCCAGCCTGCCCAAATGATTTCAATTCTTCAATACCGACGCCTGAGGAGGGATCTGGAGAAAAACATACAAATCTATGGACCGGAAGAAGTTGTTAACGGTAAATCAGCACCAGAGAATGACTCAACGAAGCGAGACAGCGCTCTGCACAATGGAATGCCGAAGACAAGCCTAGTAAAGATGCGCAATGGGCAGACAGCATTCATACCCGGCGTTGAGGTGGTGTGTTCTAACTCTCTTCCTGAAGCTGGGGAATCCGGTGAGATTTTCCTCGTTGGCTTTGATGGCACGAACGATGAGCTCAACCCGAAAAACTGGAAATTACTTTACAAATGGAAAACACTGGGAATTGTTGGTATGACCGGCTTTCTCGTCAGCTGGGCTTCATCAATAGATTCGGCGGTAATGAAGCAGGCTGAAGCCGAGTTCGCAGTGAGTGAGATAACGGAGTCGTTAGCCACCGGGCTCTACCTCATTGCCTTTGCCTTTGGATCGTTAGTTGCTGCGCCATTCTCTGAAACGGTTGGCCGAAATCCCGTCTATATTGTGACTCTTTCCATGTTAATGATCTTTTTGATGGCCTCGGGGCTGTCTCCCAATATTGGGAGCCAGCTGGCTTTTCGTTTTCTTGCTGGGCTGTTTGGATGCACTCCCCTCACAACCTTTGGTGGGAGCATGTCCGATATCTTTGACCTACTGGATCGCACATATGCTTTCCCCGTGTGCTGCTCATTGTCTTTTCTCGGTCCATTCTTAGCCCCAATGGTGGGCGCTTTCATTGGCCAAAGTACTGCCATCAGCTGGCGATGGTCGGAGTGGACTTCTCTTATTCTGGCTGGTTTGATTACAGGCGCAATCTTTCTTTTCGTGCCGGAGACATATGCACCTATTCTGCTTAAATGGAAAGCATCCCATCTTCGTTCTATTACTGGCGATCCTCGATTCAAGGCAGAAATTGAACTCCGCACAGCGTCACTTGCGACAAGGCTAGCACGCAACTGCTACCGCCCTTTTCAACTCTTTTTCGGCGAACTTATGGTTGCGCTTTTTACAATGTACCTTGTTGTAGTATACATTGTGCTCTTTGGCTTTCTGACTGGATACGATTTCATCTATGGGAAAACTTACGGATTTTCACAAGGCTCAGTTGGCCTTGCTTTTATCGGAATGAATGTTGGCTTCTTGATTGCGTTTGCCATTATCCCTCACGTGTACTTCAAATACAAAAGGGCTCTTGTAAGGGCTGCCGAAACCGAGAAAGGCCTCCCTGAACCAGAAGAAAGACTATGGTATGCCATGTATGGTGCACCGTGGCTTCCAATTTCACTCTTTTGGATGGGCTGGACCAGCTATCCATCGATTTCTTATTGGTCGAGCCTTGTCTCATCGGTAGCATTCGGCTTTGCCGTGCAAGGCGTATTCATTTCCAGCTATCAATATCTTATTGATACCTACGAGCAGTACGCCGCTAGTGCCTTGGTCAGTGCAACATTTTTCAGGTATATTGCCTCGGGAGCGATGGTCGTTGTCTCCATTCCAATGTACGAGAACCTTGGTGTCCATTGGTCGTTGACATTGCTCGGGTGCATCTCGTTAATAATGACGCCCGTTCCATATGTCTTCTACAGGTATGGGGCTATCTTTCGCAGGCGAAGTAGGACTGCGGCTTAGATGGGAATGTACAGTATTTGCTTTGGTTACAGAACGGGAGTTCCAATCAATGGCAGCGGAAGTGTTTATTCGACGAGGGCGTTGGACCCGTGCATGTATACTACCCTAATAATTAGAATGATCGCTATAGCCTTATTGCTTTTCAACTCCTTTTCTACATGGATGACATATTGCATATTTCCCTGTGTTAGAGAACTCTGTGTGGCACATAACAGTCAGCTTTGCAGTGGAGATGACTGGCCTGTTAGCAATCCAACTCAGGAGGTTAATTTCGTACCCTCCCCAGGGATCTTATGTTGTTATTTCAATATTTCAAAGACAAAACTTGAAGAAGCTATAAATAGCATCAGATAGTGATCGATGAATATCAAATTTCAACCTGATACTGTAAAGATCATTCAGAGAGAGACGACACAACACTCTTCAGAAGTGGTTGAGATGAATGGATTTAATGGTCAACCTAGTTCACATTTTTTAGGCCAACGAAAGTGGTTAAAATCTACACAAACAGAATATCATCGGATTTTTACCGTTGTCAGAAATTTTGCGGTTTGGGGCATGCTTACCCCTTGGCACCCATGGAAGATCCTTCTAGAAGATAATCTGGTTCATCCTCCAGTGGCATGGATTACTATTCAGATGGCTCCAAATCTACCATTGTCAAAGCGGGAGTCTACTCATGGCATGCTTATTAGTTTTGAGCTCGCCATGTCCAAGACGGCGGATGCTGCTGACTGCTATCCGAGTACGATTTGAAGACACCGCTCCAGTTTGCAGATATAAGCGTTCCATCACGTAGAGTGTTATTTAGCATATTAGAATTAGAAAATTTCCCGGAATTTATGTCGATCATCCTTACGTACCAATAAGGAAGTCTAGATGAGTATTTCCATGTACAAGACGTGTAGTATTATCTGTATAAGCGCAAAAGTCTATCTTGATAACCGGGTATAGCCACAGCACTTGAGGTTTTTAGATGTAGTGTTGAGACTTCAAGCATATCAACACATGTAATATAAACAGTCAGATACTCGGTATACATAGCTACAGAAGGAATAACTGGCTAATATAATCGTCCCATAATGTGGCTATCGACGAATTTAAGAGGGAAGATTAGTAGTAACCCAAATCTCTTTCGAGCTTTGTGTGGTCCGATCATGCGACATAAGAATCAGTCGAGGCGGTTGTCTTTGTTTCCGCATCTTTCAACAATTCCTGGGGCTGCCTCCCAGGATACAACCAAATCATAATCGGCAATGCCAGCTTCAGGATGTTGTCTAGTGAACATGTTCCAGGCGGTTTGGAACAGACATCCGGAAGATAGGTACCATTCGGGTGAATCTAACTTGGAAGCCCTGATTAAGACTTCAGTCAGCCGAGTCCGGCTAACCGCTTCACGGAAAAAGGCCGACTGCTCGTTTATAGGTAGCAATGCAGGAGAGGATCCGACTGCATTCTGAAAGGTAGAGTAATCATGCACTATTATCTACTATCTATAGAATATTCGCAGTAGAAGATAGATGACATATAATGCGTTGTTTGATAACCTTAATCTGATAATCAACTAGCTAGTCCATAAAAGGAAAAGCGGAAAGAGCGGAAGCGTGCGGATGACGGAAGGATATAACTCCGTCATCCTCTCTGCCTTTCCCATCAAACCCCACGATCAATCAAAGGCCATCATGGAACAACTGCTGCCCACATCTATAGCGAGAACCCCTCGCCGCCGCCGGACTAGACTCGCCTGCACAGCATGTAAGCTTCGGAAGCGGAAGTGTGACGGAGGAAATCCCTGCGCGTCCTGCACGAGATACGACTATCAATGCTATTACGACCAGCCCTCTCGGCCCAAGAAGGCTGCGGCAGTGTTATTACGACAAAATCAGTCTCAACACCAAAATATCAACCTCGAAAGCACGTCCCAGCAGGAACTGCCGCCCAAGACTTGCCATGACGGCATTCCTTTTAACCGTGCCAGTGACAATGATAAGCAGACTCAGTCGGCCTCGCGTGAGCGAAATATGGAAGCAAATTCCGGCGTGGTCTTCCCACGTACTCTCGGCTTGAGGTTAAACTCTCAGATTAACGCCCAAAGGAGGGAATGTCCCGGCTGGAATTTGGGTATCCGCCATTGTTCGCGGCGCTCGGAAAAGAGTATTACTTGGATTTTATCCCATAATGCTTGGCAAGAATTGTATCGTATCTACGAAGAGAAGATCCAACCCATCTATGGGTTTCTAGACTTACAATCGGTGTATGCCATCGCCCAACGGCGGTGGGAAGACCCCAATGCCACAAATGAGTTTGATAGCGTGCTGTGCGGCGTGGCGGCATTGGGTTCCATGTTTTCGTCTCAAGCAAGCTGGGAGCAGGAGCGTCAGCTTGTTGAATGCTCCAAAGAGATCCTTGAGTCATCTGGTACTCTGGTGAACCCAACGCTGGATGATGCCGCAGGCTGGCTCCTGCGTACGTTGTACCTACGATGCAGTAGCTCCCCGCACGCCTCCTGGATGGCAAGTTGTACTGCGCTTCATATAATTGAAGCTATTGGCATACACCAGGAATCTGCGACTGGTGTTATTTCACTGGTTTACGCTGATACTGCGTCTCCTCCATCGACTGACGCAGACCAGAAAGAAACCGAGATCAAGAGACGGGTCTTCTGGATTGCAAAAATACTAAATACCTGGATTTCTTTCGAATATGGGAGGACAAGAGTCATCCTTCAAGGAGAGTCCTGTCGCGTACCTAAGTCGGAGGGCCTAGATGGCGATTGCACTTCTGTCTTGATATCTTTGTTTCAAATTTCCGATAATTTAGACCCAAGCAAAGACATGTCAGCTGACGATTTGGAGAAATGCTTGGAACAGTTACAGCATTATAACTTTGAAAATAGTGCGTTAGTCCTTTCGCAGAGCGTCTTGGCGTTCACTATCTACCGACGCCTTCAACTTCTTGGCTTGAGTGCCAATAAGACAGTGATCGATCGAGTAATTAGTCTTGGGCGCCGAGGCCTTGAGGCATCTCGCCAATGCATCGACGACAATTGCCCTTGGTGGCATGTCAACAACGTGCCTTTTCAGTTTACTTGTGTCCTTCTGGCGATTGATACGCCTGATTCATTGCTGCATATTCGAGAATCAATGGCAATCTTGAAAAAGACTGCTAAGCATTTCGGAACCCCCAAGTCCTACCAGGCATTCGAGACTGTTAAGAGGTTGGTTCGTCTATCGCAGATGCGAAAGCAACAGGATGCCGTCGTTCTGGATGGTTATCTGCTGGAGCAGGAAGAGCAGGAAACACAGGAGTCTCGTCATCTGCAGGACCTGGGACAACAGCAACGTGACCCCAAAGACTATAGGAACACGGAAGATCAGTTAGCTCCTTTAAATGATGGTAACAGCAACGGACTTGCTGATTTGTCTGGATTTTTGGACCCTGTTGACTGGAGTGCACTGATACAAGACCCTTTTAACTTTGAAGCAACGATATTCTGATGGAGCCGCTATTCAACAAAGGTCTAGTAATGTGGCAATATTCCGTCGTCTGCTTTGCCGATATTCAGCTTTGATATCAACCGTATAATTCTAGATAATATCATCTTATTGAACAAATTGTAAGCTAGATCTGGCTTCAAGTAACAAAAGTCCCATCCCTTATGGCAGATTTTTGGCTTTGATAGCGTATAAGTGTATAATGTAAACATTTCTTCGTCGATACCGTCGGGATGCCGGTCGGATATTTGTACCTACTACCGGCTCCCAAAGACGCTAAGCCTCTTAGGGCACTAGCGCGCTGGTATACGAGTTTCTTAACTGGATTCGTTCGTACTGCTGGATGAGGGAGTTCCAACTCTTGCTGCAACCCAAGTTGCCTGGGGAAGGGTTACAGATCTCTCTCATCGTTTACGGTGTATAGACTCGTATTATCAAAATTAGCAACTCATTTTGCGCCCTAGTACCTTACAGTCAACCCACCATAGCTGTCGGCAGCTAGGCTACTTCATTGCGCCACCGTACTAGGGGCCGTTGCTTGGAGTTATTGCCGGCATGTCACTGGAATCTACTCATTGGATGTATAATAAACTGTCTTGAATTTTGCTCATGTTCTTCCGAACGCCGCCCCTACCTAAGCCTACAATGAAAAGCCACCCCGAAGGATGATCCTGTGCTTTGACCTAGCGGGAGTTGTGCCTGTTTATGGCTAGACTTATGTGTCGTTTTCTAAGTTTTCCGTGGGAAGCACTGGCAAGGCGTGCAATTCATCAGACATTATTGGGCTGTTTATAGCAAAGTTTTTGGATATCGGCAGCTTTCGCAGTAAATGAATCGGTGGCAATTCTCGTATACTCATGTGTGAAACATTGCATCTTGTATCACGCCTAAGCTGTTGCAACTAGGGATGTTAACACGAACACTCTTATCGTATCTGGCTATGCACCTGGCGTGGACCCTCGTAGAGTGGTCTCTGTCGGTGTAGGTACCTAGGCAGCCTTCAAGAGGCTTTTCCGGGATCAATACTTCGCGGTGTCTGTACGGCGTACAGCCTTAGGCTGAAAGGGGCATTGACTCTTGTAACAACTCTTTTCTGTGTCTCATTCTACGGTTATCTTGTGTTTTTGTTCCTAATTGGCTTGACCGTATGGTTCTGAATGTCAGTAAAGGAGACCTGCCGCTCCGTAGTAGCTCAGACAACACAGACACAATCTGGCACATCGGTTAATAACTTAGAGATGTAATGGGTGATTCTTTATCCATAAGCGGTCCCTATACCCAAGAAGGCCAATTCGGGCGAAGCTTCAGTAACACTACCTGGGACTTGGGTAGCTATTTATCGACGTTTTTGAACTATCATGGGTTTGTTTTAATGACCAAAGATTCGATGAAGATGCAGAGGTGAAAACAACATATATTTCTTGTTTTCCTTCTCTTCTAGGAGGCATGGACTGGAATAAGATCTTATCTATGAAGAACTACACTGGGACAACAGGAAGAAATATAAATATACTTACATATAGAAAAGCATTGTCGATTAGTGAATTACAGGTGCTTAGTAATTCTCTTCCTTTAACTAACTACTTCACGAACGTATTCTTCCATGGTCAAGCAGTGGCAAGCACCGATATCGACATCTGGGACTCGATCATTCAACGAATGGGAATCAAGCAATTACTCGTATCATTTTGCATTATGCTCAGGCAACATCATTTCCACTAAGTTGAAACCACGTTTGCATTGAAAATATTGATGGTCTTAATAGCAAATGCCTACTTGGACCCATTATCCTGGCTATGTTCTGTGAACGGGCCCCTTCTCTGGGGGCGGGGAGGGGGTCGAGCACTGCAGCGATGCGTGGTCTAGAGCTTTCAATGAGGCTTAGAAGCCGACCATTTTCATACAGCATAGCATGTACTTAACCCTGGGAAATATGCATAAGTAACATATGCATAACTGTTGTACTTTATTCAAGATATAATGGCTTCTAGGTTCCCTATCAAACCCTTATGAATAATTTTGATTCAATGCTAGTTTTCTCCGAGACATTTAACAACATGATATTCAAAATACCCGGGAGTTTCCTCGGGATACTGTGTCTAAATCTATGGAATTTTGCCCTGGGGCAAAGTGTAAGCGACAACAACGATGCTGCCATATCGGTTTTCGCTACCTCCCTTCAGGGAGGATCTGGGAAGTTTATCTTTGCGCTAAACATTGCTTCAAACTCCAATGACGTCTACTTTCACCTTTCAGGCCCAGCTGAGTACTCCTGGATTGCTGTGGGAACCGGCTCGGAGATGAAAGACTCCCTCATGTTCATTTCCTATTTGAATTCGACAGGTAATGGTACGCTTCACTTATTTTGAATCAGAATACATCCATCCACTCCATAATTTCTATCTGACTTGAGTCCTCTTCAGGGATTACCCTTAGCCCGAGACTGAGCGATGGAGAAAGAGAACCAAGTTATTCATCTACCCTTGACGTCAAAACTCTTCCCGGCACAATGATATCGAATGATACCATAATCGTCAATGCCCGCTGCTCAAACTGTTGGAAGTGGAATTCTGAGTCTGTAGACTTAAATAGCACAAATCAACCATTTATCTATGGACTGGGTCCTCGCTCTGGGAGTATCGTCAAGATAAAGAGCAACTCACTCTCTGCCAATCTTGAACGCCACTCGGTTTATGGTAAGCAACCTTGTAATTGCCCATATCAATATTTGAACAGCATTAATCATTAATCTTTTCTTCCCACAGGCAAATTCACAATGAACATGACTCAAGCAACTGGAGGAACGGACGGTACGAGCGTATTATCGGCATCATTCTCATCCGACACGATCAGCAATGGAGCATCAGCAGATGGCAATCAAACGCAAGATAGCAATTGGCAAACTGTTATACACGCAGTCGTGCTCTCTGTTGCATTTATTATCCTTATGCCTGGTGGAGCCGTACTTTTGCGTATTATTCCGGCGAGCGTACGATGGCACTGGGTCAACCAAAGTCTTGCGACTGTCGTCGTCATAATTGGTGGCATAATTGGTCTCTGGTTGAGCACAATGTACAACCGATCCAGCAGCTACAATTCAGCACATCAAGTTTTAGGCTTGATATGTGTTCTTTTGGCACTTCTACAATGGTTCTTGGGCTTCTGGCATCACGTTCAATACAAACGAAACCAAACAGCGACAAGATATGGGTCGATACATTTGCATCTTGGACGAGTCATTCTTCTGTTTGCCATTGTTATCGGAGCCATAGGGTTAGCTTGGTCTTCTGTAAAAACGAGCATAGTGATCATATACGTTGCGATTGCCACTATTATTGTCGCCATTACTCTCGGTCTGTCTATATGGAAGAGACACTTCTCAGGGTCATTCTTTCTCCGTCTACCATTCAAACAATCACAAGCATCTATGAACAGCGAGGGGATTTATGAAAGCATCAACGAATCATCTATCAATCCATATGAATATCGACAATGTGAAACGAACATGCCATTAGCGAGTTTTCCGAAGCCGACTAACTCTAGGTAGGGAAATGAGGGATATGTAGTATGTTGCGTATTGAAAGAAGAACTGTTGTATGGCGTTCAAACCCAAATTTACATTCATGAGTTTTATATGCGCAGCACATTTGTTAGTTAACCGTAACATATGTTGACATCGACTTTCTCTTGAAGATCACATTCAAAGGAGTAATCTCGATTTCTTACTGCGTTAAGAAACATAAGTGCCGGTAATGTCCCCTCTCGCTTACTGTAGTGCAAATTACTGGTAGGTCTGCTTGCTAGTTCATACCTGCGAGTCAGTTAATTTCTCAATACAGCCTTGAAATCTAACCAATAATTTACTTCACCATATGCTGCAATCGAGAAAGCCCGTTCTCCGACCTGTTCCTCAATCCTTTTGTTCGTAAAAACGGAAAAGAAAATTTCATTCTACCAATTAAAGCGCTGTGTGCATTGAGGCCTGTCTTTGTATGCCTGCCCTTCCTCCGTGGTGCTCGCGGGCTCTTTTTTCCCGACGAGGCCGCACCCGAGGGGCATCGGAGAACACTTGTCACTGGGCGTTCTACTAATAATGGCAACCTATACATAAGAATTTCTATTTTTTTTTTACGACCCCGATAAGCACTTACAATGAGTAGCCCGCAGCAAGGTGTTCCAGCATTATCGCCTAGACTTTTGATAAGAGGGCCGTAATCAAAGATTTCAACGTTGTCAAAATAGGAATAGACTGGTCCTGACGATAGCGTTTCTCTAGACTGCTTCCGGTAATTTGTAGACGAGATAACAAGGCGCTGGCAACTCATCAAAATGTAGCTTCGAGTTCTGTCGACCGTTTTCATTAATATCAAGCGGGGTCATGGTCTACCGGCAGGAATACGCTTCTGGGAGCGCAATTTTAGAGACCTGTTAAATAAATAGTACGATCGTGCCTGCAAGTTAAACCACCAGACCCGAGGAAGATATTTACAAACACAACCCTCGTGAGTAGCACTGTGGCTGTTAATTATTGCGTGAATGGCGAAAGTAACGATTCTTGGTGCTGGGTACGTTGGAAACATACCGTCATTGTAACAGTCATGAGCTTACTTATCAAATGCAGCATCACCGGTATGGCCATCGCCAGCCAATTGCCCAAAAACTACGATGTCACTATTGTTGCCCGAAATATCCCCGGCGACCCTGAATCTACGGAATGGGCAAGCCCGTGGGCTGGTGCTGTGTTCATGGGAATGGACAATTCCAACGAAAGAGAACAAAAAATGCAGCTCGATGCCTTCTGGGTCTGGTGGAAGCTGGCACTCAGCCATCCTGAGTCTAGTGTACGACAGGTAGAGATGCAAGACCTTATTGACTCCTCGAATCTTGAAAAAGTGTGGTATCGGAACAAATTGCCCGATTTTCGAGTGATGTCAAAAGACGAACTACCTGCTGACGCATCATTCGGGATGTCGTACAAATCCATCATTCTGATACCGCCGGTCTTCTTGTGCTGGCTTAAAAATCGCCTAGAGGCGTCGGGTGTTAAATTTCAACGTCGGACGGTCAATTCGCTCGCCGAACTGCAAGGGATGGGCCATGATATCTTGATCAATGCCACCGGCATAGGGCCACGTTATCTGACTGACGTTGTGGATGATAAGGTTCAGGAGGTCAGAGGTCAGACAGTTCTAGTGAAATCAAAATTCAACAAGATTTGGATTCGCCGCGGCAAGGACTATACGTATGCTCTCGGCCGTCCGGATGGTACAACAATCCTCGGTGGCATAAAGCAGTTTGGTAGCACAGTTACCAATGTCGATGATGAACTCCGCTCAGATGTGAGTACTTCGCCCAGTGTCATGGGAGCAATAACGAGATTGATGCTTATTGAAATCTAGATATTCAGAAGAATCCATGACAATATCCCGAGGGATTTCCCATCCCCCTCTGCCAAAGATTACAAGATAGTCAGGGACATTGTAGGCATTCGACCGCAAAGAGATGGTGGCATGCGCGTCGAGAAAGAAATTCTTAATGGGCAAAAGGTGGTGCATGCATACGGCCCCTCCGGGGGAGGCTACATCTTCAGCTGGGGTTTGGCACGCGAAGTATGTGGCATGGTGGACGATTTTTATTTTCATCCTGAAGCACCCACTTGCCAGGCACCGTTACTGGCTAAGATATAATACCTTAGTCGACGATGAGACTGAATAGCATTGTTACTTGCTTCCTTCATTTACAATTTCCTCATACTAAAATCGAGCTCCTAAGTACTCACTCCGGACCGGTAGTATGATACGACGTGCTATCATGCTAGAAACTTGGCAAAAACCTAGTTCTAATCAAGCTTCATACACACGCCCAATTAGACTTGTATCACCATCTTTTTCGGCAAAATGCGTATCTTTAATTAACTGGCAGCCTCGGGCATCGACATACCTCGAGGTTCTTATCTCCTATCTTATCTCGCCTCTCAGTCGCCTAAAGCAGTTTAGGGCAGCCCTATCTCGCCTGCAAACTGTCAGAAAGGGGCAAGCGCTTCTTTACTTTATGTCGCCTGCTTCGACCCTTCCCCCCCCTTACCCTTCACACTCCCCTCAGCGTGGACCAAGATAATGCAAAGAGATAGACGACCTGTGTCTTTCAATGCCTTGACATATTATCTCATCCTCTCGGTCTAATTGCTTGCTCCTCTACGCTTGTTAGCGCCACCTAGATATTTCGCAAGATAAGGATGCCAGTTAGAGCGGAGATAACATTCGAAAGACCCCTTGTCGGTACATACTGCTGTGTTGTAGGGGATATATAAAGCGTATGTCATACCCTACATGCAGAACTGTACTATTGCTGCTCATATTCGTCCAGAGCAGAAATTGTTTTTATGCATATTTCGACCATCCAGGACCTTCCATAATGGAGCCCATCAAGCCATCTACCACGAGTAAAGACGCCGAGGTTGAGGGTTCCGTAGCAGATGTGACATCCACAGAGTACGAGTACTATTGCTGGCTGAGCGGAACCTTCTCGGACGAACGTCTAAACAAGCTTGTACGCAAGATTGAGTTCGTCAAACCAAGCCCGACCACTCTCTGGCCTATATGCTAATCCGTATAGCTACCATGTTTTGCCTCAGCTGGTTATTGTATACCTCTTGGCATATATCGATCGATCAAACTCAGGTACAATGTGCGGAATGCAAATACTAAATTCAAAGAGACTCATGAGAAAATTCTGCAGGAAATGCAAAGCTGTTTGGTGCTCTCCAAGACTTACATATGTCTAGTCAACAATGGAATACGGCACTTTCAGTATTCTTTGTTACTTACGCATTTGGTGGAGTGTATGCCTACCTGCTTCCTGTGCTCGTGAAACCATCTAACCATATTCCAGTCCTTCTAACATCATGCTCAATCGCGTCGGTCCACGGTTCTGGCTGCCAACACTTTTGATTGGATGCGGAATAATCATTGTTTGCGGGGGACTCCAAAGCAGTTACGGCGGCTGGACGGCGTTTCGGGTTCTTCTTGGCCTTATCGAAGCAGGTATTTTTCCTGGCTGCTCATTCATTCTAACATCTTGGTACTCTCCAAAGGAGCTTCACACAAGAATGACGGTGTTTTACTCTGCGGCTTCGATTGCTGGCGCGTTTTCCGGTCTTCTTGCATATGGCCTTGGCTACTTGGATGGCACCTGGGGCTACCGAGGTTGGCGTTGGATATATGTTATTGAAGGCCTGCTTGCTGTCGTTGTCGGTCTCGCATCTTTTTTCTGGATTTCTCCAGATCCTGCGCGAGTCAAGGGGTGGTTGACAGAAGAAGAGAAGGAATTTCTCTTGTTGAGGCACAAATACTCTGCAGGAGGTGAGACTGGAGTCAAAGAGAAAGAAGAGTTTTCCTGGGAAGATGTGAAAAAGGCATTCCGGTCCGTCCACACCTATGCTGTGGCATTAATTGAATTTACAGTCGCCACCGTTGTTTATGGAATCAGCTTTGTGCTTCCAACCATCGTCGAGAACTTGGGTTACTCTAATGTCAAGGCACAAGCCATGACTGCACCTCCTTATGTATTTGCATGTCTGGTCACAATTTTCTCTGGCTGGGCGGCTGATCGGTATCGGCAACGAACACTTTCTATCATTTTACCAAACGCTATGGCTGTTATTGGGTTTGTCATCATAATTGCTAGTGTCCGATACCCACACGTTCCGGGTGTGACCTATTTTGGCATTCTTCTAATGGCTGGTGGTCTATACCCGATCTCGCCAGCCGTGATGGCCTGGGTAGCGCTGAATATGGCGGGCCACACAAAGCGTGCTGCTGGTATAGGTCTGATGATCTCTATCTCTCAACTAGGCGGAGTAAGTCTCTTCATTCAACAATCACATTGGGGTTGGGTGACCATGTGCTGATCATCGCTATTATAGATATTGGGATCGAATATTTTCCTATCGAACGAAGCCCCTACTTACCCAATTGGGTTTGGCCTTTGCCTTGCAATGTTGGCAGCTTTTGGGGTTATTTGGCCGGCTATCTATTATTTCATTCTTAAGAATATTAACAACAAACGGGCGGCTATGCCCGCGGAAGACATCCTAGCGAAGTATACATCTGAAGAGCTGACGGAAATGGGTGATGAAAGTCCACTTTTCAGATACTCGCTATAAATATGTCAGACGTCTATACCGCTACGAATATACTGGACTAGATTGGAATGCCATTATCTATCGGCTCCCTATATGTGTTGACCCTAGCTTACATTTACTAATTGAAGCAAACTCTCAATAGTATGTAGCTGGCAAAAACAATATGAATTTCATTTCGATAATTCACCTATCTTAGTAATGATCTACCAAACCTTTTAAAATTCTTTGTATCATCCTAGTGAAGGTAGGTATAGATTTGTGCCAATCTATAATCATGTTTCACTTAAACTGTGATCCATGGATGTCTATTTACCTCCCTGAGTATCTTTTCTACTAACCTCGATATTCGTCATATTAATGAAGTTCTATAATGCGAGAAAAATATCGAGATCATACAGAAATAGTAAACTAATCAGCTCAGTGCATAACTATATGGTTATGAAGTTCCTGATATGAAAAGGTTGCACGCGTAGTAGAACTGCAAAACAGGATCTTTATTCTTCACAATTAGATAATAAAATGTCATGCCAACGTACAAATAACCCTAAGCTTTCCGGTCTGTAATTGATACCTTAGAGCCTTGACCGGATAATAGAATCGATATCATGACACCTGTCGGATTCCAAGTGTTCCACAACATTCAGGATTGGACGTCCTTGGAGAGCTACTCGTCGGTCCTTGACATTCAAGTTCCCTTTCCGCCCCCATTTCCACTTTTCTCTCATCTGCCTTTTTCTATGATCAGTGCTCCTAGGCGTGACGGAACCAACAGCCTCCGTTTGGACAAGGTTCAGTGCCTCACAAATGAATTGGCCCACCACGGGCAAGAACTTGAATCCATGACCCGATCCGCCAGTTGCAACGCTAAGTCCTTGGACCTGGGGGTGGTTGTCGATCAGCCAACCTCCATCTGGCGTCATTGCATCCCAGCACATCTTCATGTCGAAAAACTTTTTTTGCGCTAGGCTTGGGGCCCAGTGGCTCAAAATCCACCGGATTCCCTCTTCAGCAATGGGTGGAATACGGCCTTCATGAGAAGAACCAGCCAAGGCTGAATTCGCTCTCGCAATACCAACACCCGTGTCGCCATCATCTGTTTCATGGTCGTGAGTGAAACCCATAATCCCGAGACCTAGTTTCATGAGATGAGTAGACGGGTCAGGAGGGAAAAAATAACCGAAATGGTACATATCCACGACCGGATGGTGCAGCCATGCCTTCAATTCATCCGGATCATCCAATTTCCAGTGCGCAATGGCAAAGCCTGTTGGGTGAATTTGGGTCTCCAGACCAGGAAGCAGTGTTTTCTGAGACGTCGAAAATGAGCCAATGGCATATATGACATGTTCGGCGTGATGCGCTCTCCCATCTGCTGTTTTCACTCCAACAATTCGCCCTGTTATCGCAGCAGCCAATTGATTGTCATCGCCATCCACAATAAGGTTGTCAACTACCTTCCCGCGTTTAGAGTCGCCAATGAACTTTCCCCCAAGCGCTTGATATTCTTTCATGGCCGATATAACAGCTTCTTTAGGATTCGCCCATCCGGCATGCTAGCATCACCTTGGTCAACAAATTTATTTCGGTTTCAAAAGTGTAGTAGCACTAACTGGATTATAGTAGAAGTCCCATCCCTTGAGTTTCTCCACGTCACCCAGCATGGGAAACTTCTTTTTCAAATTCTGCGCCTTATCCATTTCGCCGAACTCTTCAACTTCTAGGCCGACTGTCTTTAGGGTCTCTCGGCATCTCTGAAGAAAGGGTACTCCTGGCGCAGCAGCAGCCAGGCGACCACTTTGTTTATAATGACTTGAAAAGACCGGGTCTGTGCTCCAGGCGTGCATAGCATCTTTTGCAAGGTTTGAATAAAAAGAATCTGTGTAGTCCGGACGGATTGCACGAGAAGTATCGTTTCCGGAGGCTGAATCCACCGATGGGAATGGCTGTGAATCTAAAAGCAGAACGTCGACATGTTGCTTATGATATCTTTGCAAATATAGGGCAGTAGAGAGCCCAAAAGCACCAGCTCCGACGATTATGATCCGCTTCTTGGGTGCTGTATGTGTTGTCATATTGCGTATTGGAATAAATTTCTCGACTGCGATAAGAGGTGCGCAATGATATAGCAATCTGGCTCACGATTAGCATCTGGCTGCCTGCGCTTCCGTCATAAATGATGGAGGGGGTGATTACAATATAACCGACTTTCTTGAACCACCTTAACAGAAAATCTTCTCGCTCTAGATTACTGCTTGTATAGGATTGAGTCAAAAGTCAAGTAACGGATATCCTTTTCATAAAAGGAGTCTAACTCGCACCATTGATGGGTAGTTTCTAAGCGAGATATGTACTTTTCCCGCAGTCCGTACGAACAACTCTCCACATGGGACTAACTTCATTTAGTATATAGCTGGCTCAAACCAAAACAACGTATGGGAAGTACTTAAAGTATGATAGGTCCTCTGGAATAATCTATCATTGCCATGCCTGCATGAAGCAAATCGAGCCTTAGGGTTTTGGAGTGAGAGAGCTAACCGTTTTAGGCATATATCGAGCGAGATAAGAATGCCAATGGAGCCTCTGATTGGCCGATTTCCATGTCCCTAGGAGGACTACGGTCGACGAACCAGATAACTACTAGTAGGTACGATCGTGCAAGGAAGCGGATTGTATCTTTTCCTACGCACAACTGTTCTACAGTACTTTGTGCAGCAAATATGTATAGAAGGTCCAACTTTACCTGACATGAGCTTTTAGTCTTTTGAAGCATTGAATAGAGGGTGCACAACAGCTTTAGAATTGAACTCATGTAATCTTATTGCCCTTTGCTAACAGACTATGCGGATGGTGCCCTAAGGTTCGGCCACGGGCTCACAGATACGGCAAGACCCTAGGGGTACACCGGAATTTACACCGAAGTAGGGATGAGTTCTAACATCCAATGTATAGCCATACCATGGATATATAAATCCCTCGTTTCAAGGTATAACCGTGCCGTGGAAAGATACGAAGAATGTGTGTATAGATATAATGTAGAGATTTGAATATCCTTAGTATGGAAAAGCAGAGATTAGTTTGCTACTATCGGACGCCCTACATTCGATTATAATCGACACTGCTACTTGCTTTCTACAACAATTTTCACGACTAGAAGAATCAGAACGTTATAGCCAATGGATTAGCATCCAACGCTAGTCATATACATGTAAGCAAGAGGCAAGATAGGACTACTACTTTCACCGAAACAACCTGTCATGGAGTTTATATGGACTTGACTAGTCCTTAGGCACATAACGAAGATCAGTTGACTATCAAGTTAAAACAAGTCCATCACACCCACTCAAAAGCACATTTACCCAGCAGATTAACGTTTTCCCAGACAAAACTCGCAGTCACACTTCCGTCATCTATTAAAACGCTTGTCAGGTTATAATCTTTCATAATGGCCCATATATGAACCAGAAGATTTTGGATTTGCTGGGCCACTATATTACTGGATTGCATGCACGGGCGATCAGACGTCAACCTCGTGAGATGCCCGAGCATGGATGCTTGCTGTTGAGGACACCTCATGTGGCAACCCGCAATGAAGCAAGGCCAGAAATAGCTTGATGAACCGAGCTTTCCTGACGGAGGAATATATATCCCCGATTGGAGAAGTTGGAAGAGCTGGGAAATATACTCCGACGCTCGACTTTGGCTTTGACCATCCGGTATATTTTCTAGGAGAATGAGTGCTGCAAGCCGGAAACATTCTGCAGTCTGATCAACCGAGGCTCCAGAGCACGTATTATTCCAATTATGATTGGAGAGATTGCCAAATATGTCGGATGTGGCGTCTTTAGGAGAGTACTGTTCGATACACAGTAGCTGCCTTCTAGTTCTGTTTGCCCACCCTTTGTAGAAGTCTGAGTGAGGATCGACGAGGAATTTTCGACACCGTAGTTGGTAGGTAATGCCCAATATTAACATTAAAAGCTCATTGGAACATCCTGCGAAAGGATTAATCTCATTTTTGGGCCTATCCGCCATCTTCAGCCAATAGAAAGCACTTTGAAGTATGCCTTCGTGGTCCTCGTGAGGCAACATAGTAGTATACGTTAGGATGCTTCGTGAGACAAAGTATTGGCTATGAAATGAAAGTATTGCTTGTTCGTATTGGGTGTCTTGCGAATCAGCAAATGTATCTTCCTCCAAAAGATGACGGATTCCCTGTGAATGAGTTACCCAAGGTCGGACTCGGAGACCATTCTGGTCCGTCGGACCTGGACTGGGATCGTAAATCTCAAAGAAGCATAACATAAGAATTACACTCAGAATTTCAATTCTCGAGAACCAAGTCCGGTTCTTTGTGATAATTGATTGTTGTAAACCCTTCAAGGCCAAATTCTGATACCGCAAGGCCACGGTCTGAAAGCCACCATTGTGGAGTTTCAAGCGGTTTGCAGCAACTGCCAAAACTGTTTTTAGAAGTAGATGGGACTGATACACAAGTGGTAAAACAACTTGTCGGTAGTTGTTGTTGTTGCCGTTTCTCACCATGCATCTAGGACACATCTTGCATGCGTCTTTGGTTTTATGTCAGCATGATTGCAGGGCAGCAAAGTTGAGCTTCGACTCACAGAAGTCAAAGAGTAGTCTGTCTTCATTGCTCATCCGTGGAAGAGAATAATCCAAAGACCTCACGAAGAAGGTACGCTCGTCTGGCAAATGCGGCACTGAGTATCTACCTTTGCGTGAAGAATCTGGTATGATTTTAAGGCCAAGGATCTCTTTTTCTTCATCACGCCGACAGTCACGTGCACTCAATGTAGGCGTTCGAGTAAGTGAGGGAGAAGAAATGTCCGAGCCATGAATATCTCTTCTAAGCTCATCGCTTAGAAAATTTAGAGCTTTATCCGGTATCGAAGGTGGTGGTGATCCCGAACCGCTGCAAACTGGTTGTACTCTATTCGGAGACGAGGATTCATTTTTCCGTCGACTTCCTCTGATGCGATTGTTGCCGAGCTTTGCGCCTTCGGTCGGCCATCTTATTTGAACACGATAGGTACAGTCGAGATCTAAGTGCGTGCACCTTGTGCACACGGGCTTTGTTTCTGCAGCAATGAGACAGGCACCGTATTATAGACCGGAGTCGAGCTTGTGTCTTACATACCGTCACATTTCAACCGTCTCTGTCGGCAAGTTAGGCAGCCGGTGGTAGTACGAGGCGTTCGCCTCCGTCCGTAGAAGGGAATCTTCTTCGCTGTTGGCGGCATTGGGTTGAAACTATCCATGAGCAGCAGGAAGGCTGTGAGGGGTATAGGACTGAGTTGCTGCTAGGCATGCGATCCACTCCTGATAACGGCTCGGATTGATCAATATGCCTCAAAAGGTTAAATGTCGGGCTATCTGCCAATGAAATGTTTGAGCATCTTGATAAAGGCAGATACTGTATCGTGCCGCCCGCAGATGCTTCTTATCAGTATCCATGGATGGAATGGCTTTTCTAATTTAGTACTTGTTTGTCTCCTCCTAACGCGAGACTGAATTTGCAGACGTACAGTAACGGAAAAGAAATAAAAGGCCGCACGTAGTGTCGCGTCTTTTTCCCATTTATTTCCTGCTTCCTGGATCTAGTTAGTTTTGTTGCGCTGTTAAGCCGCAAAGTCAGCACCGTACTCGTATTCGATTCCTGTTAGGATTAGGTTATTGTTAGAAAATACATCAAACCTAAAGAGGCAATAGATACGAATACGGCTGCTGAGACAAGCAAGCTCCCAGGAACCCCTATTTGTAGAGTTGGATACGCATAAAAATGGATAGATTATTGCTACGAAAGTGATGGTTGCCCTGGCGCTCAATCCAGTATTTTGCAGAAACTCAGACTCACTTTCTATAGGCCACGATTTTATCAGACAAAGGAAATTATCCAAGTGGAAATACTGTATGAACACTAATATCAAAGAACAAATGAGCTTTCTAATGAACGCCATAGGAATTGCATGCACGCGGAGATGTTAGACGAACAAATGAAACATAGAGAGAGAGATTTTCAAAATCGTTCCAACCAATGCTCAATAATCTCGTTGGTACGGTTGATTCTGTCGTGGATCCTGAAGCATTTCCAAGTCGGCCTGCATCTTCTTGTATGCCTTCCCTCCGGCAATGATCTGGCTTGGGTGAAACAAGTGAAAGATAAAACAGCACAGAAACATCAATGTAGCGTCAAAGACATACAGATAAGCTTCATGCTCTTGCAGAGTACCGGTTGTACCTTGTACATATTCGACAACTCGATAAACTGAGCGAACCATAATCAGCACACTCGCCGTATACAAGACCCCCATATATCGTGACCATGGTGCGTCAATCGTTAGTGACAGATCTGTGGGTGATGCGGTGATTCGGCGATGGAATATCATGGAAACAATCATGAAGAAACCGAAGAATAACAGCTGAACAATGAGACCAAGAACGATGATATGATTTCCCATATTGATGGTGTTTTGGGACTTCGCCTGTGCAAGCATTCCGCCTCCTGTAGACGTTGATTAGGTTCTCATCCTCGGTCATGTTTGCTTAATTGCAATGTCAAGGTATATGGCAATTATATCTCACCTCCGCTTTGAATAAAAAATGACAAGACATCGCCCGTCACGAAGATTTTTGTAAGCCATGACGGGCGTATCAAGGAGCGAGAGCCTCCGTTGACAAGTCGAATAATGCGTCCGAGAATCATATAGATTGAAGCCGAGAGAAGAGCGGGGGCCAGCAAGAGCAACAAGCTTTGCATTACATATGGCCCTACGCCCCAGTTTGGCGTTTGCGTTGCATTATAAGCTCTTGCCGCGTACCCAACAACCTCAACTAAGATATTCACGTGTATCGTCAGTAGACTACCTCTGGCTAGATATATATATTCACTTACACAGTCCACCGATGACAAACGACGTAAAATACCATGTGCGTGTTCGGATCATGCGATAAAGGTGGAAAAGGGTAGCGACTGCAAAAGCGATTGCAAAGCAAATAGCAGCTGCCTCCGATGGGTCATAGTCGTAAAGCTTGTAGCCACTGGACATGTCGATTATCGATTCGTTGTTTGAAGGGAGAGAGACCTTGTAAGGCTAGGGTTGGTTCTGATGTGGCGGAATACCTAGGCAATGATTGATGTCCTCTCGATATAGGATGTTTGTGGTAATCTGGTGGGAGATATCTAATATAATAGAGTAGTGAGAATAATAGAAAGAAGAAATAAAGCGAAAAGGAAAAGGACGAGGTGGCTAGTAAGTTAGGTAAGGTAATGTAGACACCCGCCAATACCTATATATAACCTTGGAAGGTAGCTAGGTATATAACTAGGTATACAAATCCACACCCAGCTTGTGGTCTACCAAGCCACATGTAATTCTTATTTTCACTTCACTGATGAATATTCATTAGTCACTAGCTTCTTCAACGTTGCCAATGTAGAACGTTAACTGGGGCGACATGCATTTTTCATCTACAAGATGTCGCACCGCCTTTCGTTGATGCAGATTTCTTCTATTTTTGTTGTAGAAAATAAATAGACGACGCCAAGCGTGTCTTAGTTCCAGGCTAAAACCTGGGAACAAAGCTGCCTAGATCTACATATCCAGAGGCCCAAGTCTAAAAAGGCAGCGGCATACGAATACGGAACAAGCCAAACGTCTGCTTGGACCTACTGTAGACCCACCGAAGCAAATGTGGACACGAATCAATTTCACCTGTTACGGCTCATAAATAAGTATCATCAAGTAAGCAAGGTTATGCGTAATCAATTGGTTTTCAGTTGCGCGACGACAAATATCTAATTTTGCATTTGACGGAAATGGGCTTCCCTTCCAAAGCTTTAGGAACGGAGAACGTGGCATCATGAAAGATGTTCATTTAAGATGGTAGATACGGATTGCAAATTGGAGAAAAAGAGAGAAAGCAAATTTTTGTTCATTGATGAGAGACATTAAACGGTCATGAAACAATTCGAGCAGCATATACAGATATGGATAATCACAAACCCAATCGCGAACACACACATATACAATTAATTGGAAATATAACAAGACGACAAACAGAGAAAGAAAGCCGAACGAAAAAGAAAAGAACCATGAATCATGAATCATGAAACTCCGTTACGCAGAGTTTTGCAACTCCAATGTTGAGGTAAAACCAACCTTTTGTACCTGAAAACCCTTCTGAAAGAACATTTCGCCACGGCCAATCAAACAATTGATCTGGCTTGGATGGATGATGTGCATGATAATCATGGTAGTCCACATCAACAAGGCATCAAAGACATAAATGAAAACCTCATGTGTCATCAAAAACCCGTCATATCCTTCAAGGTATTCCACTACCCGCACCACCGACCGTATCAGGATGAGGGTGCTAGTCGCATACAAAGCAAACATATGCTTATGCCATGTGGATGACAACTCGATCGAGATGGCGGTAGGTTTTCTATCGATGCGCAGCTGGAAGATTGAGGTGGTGATCATGAAGAAGCCAAAAAAGATGATTTGGACGAAAAGACCGCCAATGATGATGTGCTCTCCACTTGACGGGTTGGTGGAATCCGAGACCATGAGGCCAGCGCCTATGCTGAGAATTAGCAAGAAAAAGCTGGTTTGCGGTGAATTAGTCGAGGGAGAATCTAGTCTTAGCATACCGGAGGCCTGCATCAAAAACGACAAAACGTCCCCGGCGACGAAGATCCTGGTCAACCATCGCGTCCGAACTATTGAGTTATTCTCTGCGTGCAGCATTGTGATTATTCGACCGAACTCCATGTATATGCTAGCAGCGAAAAAGGCTGGCGCGATCAGGGTGAGGGAACTTTGCATGGCATATGCACCCGTCGAGTAATTCGGTGCTTGGAGAGCTGAGAGTAAACGACCAATGTAACCGACAGTCTCAACTAAAGTAGAGAACACGGAATCGTCAATCAAAAGTGCCACATACAATCCGGGAGCTGATAGAAACACTCACGAATGCCGCCAATCAAAAAGGGAATCATAAACCAAGTCTTCGTACTAAGCAACTGGTAGAAATGGTACACAGTGCTGAGGCCAAACAGGACAACAAATATGACTGCAGCAGCAGTGGATGGAGTATAGTAGTAGAGTACCCACTCCATGATGCTAAGGAGGGATTTTATGTCGGTGTGAGGTGTAGGGAAAAGAGAAGGACAACAGAAGCAAGCCAGGGGCTTTCAAAGTAATAACTTTGACAAGAACTACACGTCGACTAGGAAAATACGACATGTTTATATAGTCGCAGGCTCTGAAAATCCACTGAAAATTGCCGCGTCAATTGCGATGTTGCTGGGAGGCGTTTGAGGGTTCTCCTCGTAATTCGTATTCTTAACCGCTTTGGGCCTGGTGCATACCAGTGAACGATCGCCCAATAATTGCACGAAATTCAAGTGTGGGTTTGTGCACGTGACTCTCCTCTTGGCACGCGTTTTTCTGCCTGGTTCACGACGTAATTGTTAGTATCTCATACACAAGGGGCTGAACTCATGCGAGCGAATGGACTCTTCGATCAATATCAGGGCGAATGTTCTGCGCACTAGCGCCGCTGTACCATGCCCCCCATGACCCGACGCAGTCACTCCAAGTCACGTCATGGGTGTTCGAATTGCAAGCAAAGACGTGTTAAGGTACGACGTCGGAAGCCTTGACGGTAACTAAGATCACTAATGTTTTTGTAGTGCGATGAAACTCGCCCGGCATGTCTTAACTGTGTCAAACGCCATAAATCATGCCGTTACGAGGCAGTGGCCGCTTTGGTCTGGAAAGAAGAAAATGCGCCTCCCAAGCGCTCTCATCCAGCATCGCCAAAAAATCATAACGATGACATTTTCGCCATGCTGGAGAGGATTACAGCGTCGCGGAGTATCCGATCAGTCTCGCCTGTAGCGGAGACTGTGCTCGATCTGGAGCTGATGATGCACTGGTGCAATTCGACTCACAAAATATTCGCCCGCAACGAGACCACGGCATGGATCTGGCGACAGCTAGTTCCTCAAGAGGCTTTCGCGCACAAGTTTCTATTATGGGGCATTCTATCCTTATCTGCCCTGGATCTCGCACGATCCAAGCCTGCCGAGCAACGATCAATGTATCTGAATGCTGCCGCCTTTTATCAGACCCAAGCATTAAGCCTCTTTCGACTAGCACTACAGGAAGTCAATGCTTTGAATGCTAAGGCTCTTTTCTCCTTTGCTGGCATTGTTGCTATTTACGGGTTTGGGTCTTGCGAGAGGTTGAATATGACCGATCCCATACAAGATCTCTTGCAGGTGCTCATGCTTGTCCGTGGTGTCAATCAAGTTATCGCTTGCGTTGCACCTACACTTTTTGACAGCGAATTTGCGCCGCTTCTGCAAATGGAAGACGCCTCTGAACCCCTGCCACCCGACGCGGAAGCTACGTTTACCCATTTACACGTCTTGAATGACTTGATTCAAAATGGAACAGAAAGCCATACGGTTCATCAGCAAGCCATCCAAAGCTTGGAAAACATGATTGCTACTCTTCATGGCGGGGTAAGCTCTATGACGGTCTGCGGCAAGTGGGCTATCCAATTGTCGCCACTGTTCCTAAAATGCTTGCAGGAACGGCAACCCCTTGCGTTAATCATATTAGCGCACTACTGTGTTCTTCTTCATTATCTTCGGCGCCATTGGTGTCTTGCTCCATGGCCGAGGCCGGTTTTTCAAGCTGTCTGGGATATTTTGGATGACAAAGGACGCGATTCATTGCGGTGGCCTATGGGACAGATCTTCCCTCCGGATTCTCCAGAAGAAAAATGATCTTGAATGATGCCTTGAAGATTGGTATTCTTAGAGGAGAATTATCGTGAAGGAACAGGCTTGGGATTATTCCTTAGATTAATGCGCCAGTCTACCAGGAGCGATTAATATACGATACAGGCTACTGCTCTTTGAGACTAGCACAATGCACGCTGAATTAAGTGGCGCATTACCCCGGTCTTGGCAAGCGCACTAGGCTTGAATAAGAATGTATCGTGATCTAATAATAACAGCTCTTACTCCCGTGCGAAAAATCTGGTTCTCTCCCTCTCGTGCATTGTCTACAGCGTCGATTGTTTCTTTACGTGACATACCGGGACTTCATATTCAAACGTCTTTTTCCACATGAAATTCTTTGCCTCGGCTACAGTGTGCGGCACTAATCTCTCCACGTCTAATGGCTCAGCGACCAGCCCTTTTGCGCCGGTGCACGACGCGCTTGAGATCGGTCGTTTCCCCCTGGCAAAACTCATGATTGCTTTCGCCCAATCCTGAAAAAGCTTGTGTGTCTGCGGCGCCTCTCGGAAGAAAAGGTAAAATGAGTGTGGCATAGCTTAATATTCTTGCAATGTTACAGACAGGCCTTGTGCGTGCGCTGTTTGTAAAACAAGCTTGCAGGCGTCAATGCTCTGCTCTTGGCCCGATGCGATCCATATCGGACATGTCCCTGTCCAGTCTTCCGATGCAGCCGGACTGGCTATCGGATGGGCCAGCATGCCTGCTTCGCAGTAGACGTTGTCACGGGACGGGTTTGTCGGCCACGCGGCGCATGTAGGAAATTTTCTGAAGATAGGGAAGTTTCTCGATAGGAACAGGAAAAATATCACAGAAAGAATTGCGCTCGAAGCAAGGAAATGCATTCGTCAAATCCGCTACCGCACTAGCCAGAGTAACGCCAGCTGGCATGGTCGGCACAATATTCTGACCGTGGATAATTACCGTCGCATTTTTGGTATGAGTCGACGTATAATCTGTATTAAACCAAGAGCCAAACAAGCGCCTAAGCTATCTCCTGCCACGATAATAGATGATGCCGGAATAGGCTTATGTAGGGATCCCCGGGGGGGCGGTGTCGGAAGAGCGAGATAGGACTGGAACACACCCAGCAAAGCAGCCGGGAATGCATTCTGCGGGGCCAGACGCTGATGCACCATCAGTACCTTTGAACCAGTGAATTCAGCTAACAACTTACTGTCCTTCGGTAGTTGGACGAGGTATTTAACCTATCATTGATCAGTCACAATCAGGGAAGTGAGCGGTCTGGGATTCCATACATAAAACTGCCACCGTAGATGTATAAGCTTGAACTTCTCCTCCTCACGTAGGGGTGGCTCAGGAGTATGGTTGTTGACATTGCTGCGGAAGCCGGTCCACTCGAAAGAGAGAGCCGTCGAATCTGGACGGTGGTAAGGGACGTTCTTCTCGTTTGTCTCGTCAATGGAGGACACGAGCATATCTCGCGAGGTATCGTTCGTCGGTTTAGGGACAGTGTACTTGCTGACCCAAACAGGGCCTTTTACGGGATCATTTCTGTTGATTGTCGCTTGCTGCACGGAAATTGATACAGTACGGGCAACTTTGAGATATTCGGCCCTTATCTTCGCAGTGGCCGCAACAAGATGAACAGGATTTTCGAAGTTCATGTTGCCGCGTGAGAAGACACTCTATGTCACATGAGTAAGACTGTCAATCGTCAGACAAGCACGTAGTTGCGAGTCAAGAACGAAAAGAAAAGCAATCCAATTTCCGAAGCTACCCTGCGCAGTTGCCTCGATTTGTCTTCACTGCAAATTCTTCCTCTTCTTCTTTACTACCTGAAGTTAAACTTTGATTAGTAAGTTTTAGTTCAGCTGAAGGAGGAAATTCTCATCAACAATGAGCTAAAAATACACTGATCCAAAATAGAGCTTATCGACGTGTTCACGACCTGCCAAAGCCTAGGTGGCTAATTCGAGGTATACAGGGTTACAGTTCTAAGGCATCATTGATAGCTATTCGTTCCAATCTGTACATAGTGATACATCATTAGCTCCGAATTAAGAGAAATCATTCCTCCCCTAATTTGCGGAGAACGATGTTATCATTTGCGGCTGTGGTCACCTGTGGAAACGTGTCTCGATAGTTTTGCATTTATGTATGAGAAAAGTGCTTCGCATCAGCCCTATGAAATGATGAAAAAAATATTCTTGCTTTCTTATCATGGTCATAACTTCCTGACTATGGAGGCCGTTGTGGCTTCGCTTGCCAAACGCGGATATTGCACTGGAAAAGGTACACCTCCCACAGAGGTCACTCTTCCTCCCTCTTTTCAGTCACCTCTGCGTCTAATTTATCCATATGGCTGTGAGCGGCTTGACCGACGTACTTCACAGACTCTAGGATCGCAAGATCTTCGTATATCGGAGATGCAAGAAGGGTCTCAGGGGCAGGGAAAACCTTGCTAAGGGTGACGTACACGAAGGCACCGCTCAGAAAGCTGTAAAGATAATTGCAGTCGTACATGTGTTGGAGGCCATCGCTGATCTTGACATTGCTGTTCACTGAATTGGCCAGCCCTGGAAGCGTCGGGGTAACGGCCACGAGAAATGCGATGGCGGCCCGCCAATTAATGCCGTAATTGTATTCATACCGACCATGTCTGCGGTACAGCCCTGGAACGTCAAAGTTGCGTTTTTTAACTATCCAGTAGTCAGTGGCCAAAATAGAGGCAATCGGAGCGAGGAATATCGCAAGCGCTGATATAAACGTAATCAGAGATTCCGCCGAGTATACGATCTTCCACGGAACCATGATCCATCCAGAAATCAAAGAAACCAATATAGCCCCTCGACGGATGTTGATATATTTTGGAAATAAGTTCGTAAGGTCATTAGAGGCGGAAATAATACTTGCTGAGAGGTTGGTACCAATCTGGGCGACGACCCAGCACAGCCCAACGAAGAACGCGCCGCATCTTCCGGATGGACCTTCCCAATAGGAGACCAACTCAAGAGGATCCCAGATATAGGTTCCATATACGACCTTGGCGCAACTAGTGCTGATTGTACCAAACACCGACAAGAGAAGGTTGATCGCCGGGAGCATGAGGGCTTGCCAGTAGACGCCTCTTTTGTTTCTCATATATCTAGTGAAGTCTGGGATGTTGGTCGCCATTGTGGCCCTTTTGAAAACTGTTAGGATCACATGTTTATAGAAAATGATTTTGGATTCTGTGGGAGAACCACTTGCCAGCCACCGCACTGAGCCGAGAATTGACTCATTATTAGCCAGCTTCTTGCCGACCCAGAAACGGAATACTGTTGATTCCATATGTCACCAACTCCATGGGCTTTGTAGGTCATGGCAATGACTGTGGCTGTACTCGCAGTCAAGACCACAATGACCTTGAATAAGAAGAACCACTTGAGCTTGTGTGGTGGCGTGAGCACCACTGCGGTCTGAACACACCAGAACACTAAGTGTGAGACCATCAACGAGGTAGTTATACCAGAGCTCTCGGGAAAGTGGTTTGGAATATTAAGGAACGATGGCCAAATAGCACGAATCACCTAATTGAAAATTGTTACGTTATAGCTTTGGCCCACGGATGAACAAAGAAGCACGAGCCTTACCTGCTGCATTGCCTGGCTTCCAGTCCATGTTTGTATAGCTAGTGATATAAGACTTAGTCTGTGCTACAATTTTTTTTTTTTTGAATAGAAATCCCGATCTCACCATTCCAAAAGAGTGCAGTAATGAGTCGGACGACGATGGCAAATCGAGAGAAATAATAACCAAAGGATGATCGAGTTACCACGGGGAAAGGAATGTGATAGTGAGCCCCAATTGCACCGTTGAGAACTAACGGAACTGTGTCCACTATGGCTCCTAGGACGGCTGTACATTGATTAGAGTTGGGTTTTTACAACTGCCAGGCATTTTACAATGTCTTACTCAGATAAAATGCTTCTCTCCATGTTAGACCGAGCTGGATGATAGAACTTGGTCCTTCCCAACCCTGGGCATTGAGAGCGTCACTGAACCAAAAGCCCATGACAGTAAAAGTTGACCATGTCCTTCGCTCCACAGGCGTAACGTCGGCATCAATGTTTGTCCAGGAGCCTTCGTCTGCGAAACTGGTTGTCTGCCGAGGAAGAACCCATCCCGACAGCTTCGATTTGCCTCGAGTCTTCTCCTCAAGACGATCCTTGGCTGAAGTTATACGTCGACGAAAGACGCCAGTCATCGTGCGTGGTATCGGAATGAAGTAATTTAGAGAATGTGATGCTCAAAAGCAAAGTTGGGCGCACTCACGGACTTATACGAGGGACTTATCTCGGATTTGCACATTAATTACTGGTAGATTCGTGATATGCTCTGGTATAGTTACACTTGCAACTGATAAGGAAAAGGTTATCTATCGACTAATGCCCCCGACGCCCGTGTCGCCCGCTCACTAGCCCCATTTGATAGCCTAATTCGGAGATTGTGGTAGCATCTACAAAGATTTCAAGTAGCAGATCCAGCATTTTCATTATTTCCATGGCTAATTATGTTTCTAAGGTTTATATATGTGTATGTATGAATTGTTGATATCTCTAGGCCGATAACATCAACTAAATAACCCATGGTGCTTTAGAACTCAGAGTTCAAACGATGGATAGAAGCCTGCCAGATTTGACGGTTCCTCTGTTCTATTTGGCTCATAAGTGATTCTTCGCAGCTTCATTCCTAGTGCTGGAATGTCAATCTTGGACGCATGCGAGTTCTCATCAAGTACGATTCGAATGTCCCCTAGTCCGTGCTGTCCGTAGTTGATATCGTCTATATCTGTCAAGTGGAAATCCCCAAATAAATTGTCCTTTCCATCCGTCTCATATTTACTTAAACATATCACTCTCCACATCTCAAGATTACTGCCCGTCCCTGGAAGATTCGCAGGTATGAGTTTTGCGGTCCATGATGCTCTCTGGGTTGGCATTCCTTCCACGGCGCCGTAGAGAGATAAAATGTCTCTGTTATTATACACCCATTCTGCAATATAGATCCCGGGGCCATTTTCATCAACAGAGATGCGTATGTGCGACTCGTTTTTCACGTTGTCAACCCGGTACACACCTGCATACCGAGCTATGGCCCGCTTCCTCGCAATCAGTTCAATGGGAGGTATCAAGGCTGTAACGACGGTCTCCCTTATGGCCTCCATTGTGTTGACTGTTCCAGCTACCATGACTGATAGACCAAGACCTAATTCAGGCAGTAGCATTACCCATGAGTGATAACCGTGCAGAGCCCCGGCCTTCGATATGATTTCAAGAGGTCGTCCATCGTAAGTAAGACGCGTTGTCCGAAGAAACTCCCATCCCAAACCATAGGCTGTAGACGTGCCGGAATTGGTCCACGAGTGAGGCTTTAGCCACGCATTTATGGTGTTTCTGGGAAGCAACTCGGCGTTCAGGATAGAGCGCAAATATTTGGACATGTCGTTAGGTGTACTATAGAACCCGGCAGTTCTTAAATAATACTAAGCAAATAAAACATCAAAAACAAATATTAGAAATTACTTACGCATCAGCAGCTCCGAGGAGTGTGTCCCAGTGATTCGAAATCGGGGGAATGATTCCCTTGCTTTTAGGCGGTGTTTGCGTCGTAGTGTTGCTCAATTCTAACGGATCTAGAATTGACTTCCTGACGGCTTCCTCAAATGAAAGTCCAGTGGCTCGCTCCAGGACAATTCCCAAAAGAGAGAACGCGGCGTTGGAGTACGTAGGTCGGTCATTAACAGCAAAGACGCGTGGAGCAACCCGAGCCCTGTCAATGACATCTTATGCAGAGTTAAATTATGTGGCTATGACAAAATTTTGGATTTAATCATAGTTACCTAAGGCGGTACAAGATTTGTTCTCTAGGACTTTGATTGAGGAAGCCGTGTCCAGTGGTGATTCTACACTATCGCCACCTAGATTATACCCCAGTTCAGACAGTTCTCGCCATACAAAACAAGGACCACCAGCTAAGAGTAACGGTTTAGTTTCTGAGTATTAAGTCAATATTGAGGCTAATGTGACTCACTATCACGAGGCATTCCACTAAGGAAAGATGCCAGTGACCTTAACGTTACCTGATCCCAATGGACAAGCCACGGCTCTTGCACTCCCTGTATCAACTCCGGTATGTAAAGAGTCACAGGATCATCAAGGTTAATAGAATTTTCGCGAAGCAAAGCATATACTGTGATGGTTTTTGATATACTGGCAATGCGAAAGGTTGTATCCCCATCGACTTTCGTTTGCTTCATATCATCGTCTTTTAACAGCGCGTTGGGAGTATGGAATGAGCTCCAGAGCGTCTCTTCTGAAGATGTAAGCTGCACTGCCCACGAAGATACCCCCTCGTCTGACAATCTGATACCACCTTTGCTACTGCTAAGCAGCAAGGAGTTCACGGCATCGTCCAACGTAGTCTGTAATTCCCCAATACTCTCATCGGCGGCAGACAGGTTTAATGGGAAAATGGCAGGTCCCGGAGCATAGCGACCATGAACAAATAGAAATAAAAGAAAAATAACAAAACTCTGAACTCGCATTGCTGTTCTCTGGAAGTGGTGTTGATGTATATGGCACATTTGAAAGTCCTAAACAACCCTGGTGGCTTACATACGGCAATTCTGTGTTAAACAGGGTGCATCAGAAAAGCAATACGATGAAGTAAGCGCAGCGCACATATGATTCACAGCTATTATCTTTAAGCTCTCGCTTTTCAGACTAAATGAAATGTCCAGCCCGCCAGGGAGATAACGGGCAATTGGCAACGGGCGACGGCGGGCGATAAGCAAACCATGGGCGTCAAAAGACGCTAGTGGGCAATAAGACTGCATGCTTAGGCTAATCTCTATGCATATGCTTGGGTATAGATGGCCTTATAACAGAGTAATGAAAAGGAGAGTGTAAAACTTGAACACTGGCTTGATATTGCTATCATTAACAGCTTGTAGTAGTTCTTTTTGCTAAGCCAGATCCGCCTTGATATTCCCCAATGGCCCATGTCGCACTCCAGAAACTATTCTTCTTTCGATTCGGTTCAGCAGTGATCAATTCGTTGCGAGCACATCAATATTCCAGACTGTTATCTACCACTGCAAGAAGAGGTGTAAAGTTAAGTACGCAACTAACGGTTGATGAGCTCGCGACTGTTAAAATCAATCCGGAAAGGCTATGGAATACTCTTCATGAGACTTGTCAATGGGGACAGGGCCAGAGATGGGGGAAGTAGGTGACTGGAAAGGCCAAGTAGTAGTCTAACTCCACCTGCTAATCTATATCAGAGGTGAAACAGACGTTGGAATGTCTCGTCTTGCATTGTCAGACGCAGACAAACAAGTTCGCGACTGGTTTGTCGAGACAACCAAAGGCCTGGGATGCCATGTCAGCGTGGATGAAATGGGTGTGTGGCTAACAAGCATACTTTGACTCTCTCCTCATTCGTTTCTTCTCTTTTTTTTTTTAATTTTTTTTTCTTTTTTTTGCTGCTAGGAGAAGTCCTAACTGAACTCAGGGAATATTTTTGCCGTAAGACCTGGGAGAAAGCCTGGCCCCCCTACCTATGCCGGTATGCAAACAAATAGCCTTGTTCTCACATAGAGAAGATACTGATAATTATATTTAGGAAGTCATCTAGATACCCAGGTGAGCAGGGGAGTCTCTGAATGCATAAGGAAAGCTGTTAACAGGCAAAAAATAAGCCAACGGGTGGACGATATGATGGTAAGAGAGTTTCTGTTTGTAACATAACCACTTTTGAAATTGAAGCTAACTAAGCAGGAATTCTCGGAATACATGCCGGTATAGAGGCCCTGAAGACTATGAATGATCACGATATCGAGACGGAATTCAGCACAGGGTAGGGCTTCCAGATCCTCCCGTTGTCCTTCACGTAACGACAAAAGAAGTTGTAGGCACTCACGTGTTGAATAACAGAGTAATCAACTGGACGAACGAAGAGGGAGCCCGTTTTCCACAACTTATGGTCGCTTCAGGAGTATGGGCGGGCCTTATTCCCCTTGAAAGAGCACATAGTCTCGGTGAAGTCAGCGGCGGCACAGCAACCCAAAAAAGTGAACTAGAACGAATCGGATACCACGGATCTGTGAGGGCAAGTCACAAAACAAACCCAATAGGCGCTCATTTCGAGCTTCATATTGAACAAGGTCAAATCCTTGAGAGTTCGAAGGCTAGAATTGGCGTGGTGGAGGGTGTTCAGGCATATAGATGGTATACCATCACCGTGACGGGAAGAGATTGCCATACCGGGACGACAGATTTCCAAAGCCGATCTGATGCTTTGCTAACAGCGGCGAAGTTGATACTGCATAGCCACAACAAGGCCACAGAGTTAGGTTGCCTAGCGTCGACGGGAATCTTGACCCTGGAACCAGGATCAACGAATACAGTACCGGGGGTGGTTCGGTTTTCACTCGACATGAGTTCTAAAGAAGACCAAAAGCTCAGGGCACTTGAAGACTCACTGAAAAGCGACTTCGCCAAGATTGCAGCTGGTGAAGATATCGGTGGTGTTAACGCGCTTGGTACGAGAGGTAAAGGATGTAGCGTGGAGTGGGTAACAGATGCCGACTCTCCCTCGGTCAAATTCCATGCAGACTGTATAGCATGTGTGGAGGAGAGTGCAAATAACATACTTGATGCGAGATCTGACGATCAGGTACTAAGGATGACATCTGGTGCTGGACACGATAGGTACGGGGAAAGAGATTTTTACTCCGTGGAGAACTTAAAGTTAACATTCCGCCAGTGTTAATGTGTCGATACGCGCTCCAACAGCAATGTAAGTTGACAAGTTTGTGAATAGCAACTTATTTCCCTAACCATGGTTCTGTAGGATATTCGTCCCATGTAAAGATGGGATAAGTCACAACCCAGCGGAGTACTGTAGTCCAGAGGACTGCGCAAACGGGACTCAAGTACTGCTGGGTGCTATACTGCGTTATGATCAACTAAGAGCGAAGAAAGAACAACTATAATAAATGGTCACTTCGAGAATTTCAGAGACCCCCTGAGAAACAAAAGATCCAAAAAGTGATTGTTGCAAAATGTATTTTTACTTCGAAAATGTTGACTACTACTCATGTGGAAACAGGTTGTCAATGCCAGTCCAATAGATAGCGTCCAGTCTTAACATGCCCATGTTCATCTGTTCGCAGCTTCTACTTTGAAACCTAAGAGTCTCTCGCCATTTATCCGCTACAGATCTTGCAGTAGTTGCATATTCACGCGAGGGGGCTTTTACCATAAGTAGCATGACGAAGTTCGATATAGTCGAAAAGCAGATTCGTGACCCTATAGTGTAATTAGTAAGATCTTCGATAATAGTTATACTTTAGCATAAGATAGATGACATAGATGGAAACGTACATGAGTGCCAAAACCCAGAGAAGTCACGGGAGGTCATGTCACCAGTAAACTCAATAGCCAGTTTTGCAGAGTTCATAGCTTCGACAAATGCTCTTTCAATAGCCGACAACTGCTCATCAGTGGTTGGCAGAATGTGGTCGGGTAGATTGACAGTCTGGGTGCCGTTTCGATGGTATTCAGGCTGGCGTACCTCTCGCAGAAGAGCGCGGTGAAGGAGGATTTCTAATGTTATATAAGCCAAATTGAGGGAAACATTTGAGTCTAGATTTGGGTTGGAAGGGCTTTGCACTCGAAGACTGCTTGGGAGTGACGAATGCCAGGCCCCGAGCCGCATCCGTAAATTTTTAACTGTTTTTGAACAAAGAAGAAAGTCTGAAGACATGAGTCGGGTTGCTTGTAAAGTGCTGAGATCAAGAACACAGTGTTAGTCAATCCGCCTTGTAGAACAGAAGCAACTCGTACTGTACACACAAAAGAGATTGATATAAGTCGTCGACAATCTGGGCTAGTGCTGCGAGGTATCTAGAATGCAGCCCGGCATCGGCTACAACTTTTCCTTGCTCAGGTAGTGATTCCGTATTTGAAGCTTCTTCTGGAGATGTATCCAAGCAAAAGTCTTCATCTTTTAGATCGCTGACATCCCATTGATCCCTCCTGATGATTGTAGGTTGACCAATAAGCAAACTCCTGAACTTCTCCTCGGAATAAACAGCCCACCACAGCCTTCTTCTAAGACGCTTTTCCCATGCTGGTATATCCCAACTAGTACAATCAACGTGCAAGCCTAAAGAGGTCGCAAGGCCAACAGTCCATGCGAGAAAGGACCAGGTAAAAGGAGTATCCGCTGCAGCACTATCTTGGGGCGCACGTTGTTTCTGCAGGTATAATAAACATGCTTGTAGGACAGACAAGCGAGGTGTGTGGATGTCACGAAGTATCTCCTCGTATACTATTCTCCATATTTGATTTGCGGATGGCCTCTTGTAAGCTTTCATGACACAGAGATGATCGTCGTAATGCCAGAATGGAAGCGCGGTGGCATATATCGCAGCTAATAGGTGGGTGGGGACCTTTGATATAACTGCTGTTGAGGGCAAGGAATGCGAAGGGAAGGATCCAATGTTCAGCTGGGATCGAGAAATGACTGGGAAAGCTGGAAAAACATATTTGTAAAATCTACTCTTCTTTGTTAGATTCGTGCATGACAGATGAGCTAGAGCGAAATCTACTAACAGGCCGAATAACCGTCTTCCATCTTCTGGTAGAATGAGACGATCTAGTTCCATTCTAACAGTTTCCGGGGTCACATCTTTGCGCACAGCGGTATCTTCTTTGCCACAGTCGCCCAACTCATCCGCAGCTATCATGAAGTAGGCCGGCGCTGGACTTTCCGCAAAGTTGCACCGAGCAAAATGTGGCTCTTGATGCGGAGCACTGATAGTCGAGGACTGCCTTAATATCGAGGACCTTGTATTGTGATTAATACCGTTTCCTAGTCGACGATAGACAAGTTTGAACATTTTGAATTCGCCCCTCTCATCGTACGGTAGATGTCTAAGAAGGTAAGGATCCGTATCTCCGGATAGTCCAAAATATACCCCATGGACGCCATGCTTGTGGTCAATAGAATTGACATTGGAGGAAGCTCTGCTGTCGGGGGATCTTGCAAGGTGTAGATCAACCACCGTGTTATCACGCGTATCGACCTCTTCGTCACGGCGAGGTGTTTCGTATAACAATATGCTCGAGTCTTGCGCGTTTATTGCACCACTGAACGAAGGCGTACTAAACTGAAACATTCCGAAGTCAAACATATGATTCGATTCCAAATGACCGTCAAGTATAGTTTGTCCGGCGAAAAAAGGGCGATCTGGAGATCTTTGCAAATTATGACTCCTTTGAGGATCCATCACAGATTGTAACGGTAAGTTGCCGTCTATGGCCAGACTAATGATATCGGCGTTGCCTCGGCCGGGGGACTCCTCGTCTTCCAAGTTGAGTGCTGCTGGAGCGTCAAGGCTTGTGGACCGGCGGTGCTTCTTCACCGGACCCATAATGAAAGTGCAGTTCATATCATACTTAGCACAGAGCGAGCATGGAAGGGCACCTTCAATGTGACAATGCACCTTTCTAGAGCGGCAAAGATCGCAGGGTCGGTTCTGCTTCGATCGGTATGGTCGTTTAAGAAGGCGATGCTCTGCCATTTGGAGCTATATGGGACGTAGTCGTGTCCGTCGTTTGATTGTCTCAAGGTAGAGGGCCCGATGTCGCCCTTCTAGGCTCAAAAACCTCAACAATCAGCAGTAGGGGAGGGGTTCAAGGTAGCTATCTCAAAAAAAAAAAAAAATAAAATAAAATAAAAAATAAAAGAGAATGAATACTGCGTTTGAGGAGTGCTGTTGCCCCTCTCTCCTCATACAGTTTGGAGCAGCGCGGCATATCCCGGTGTATGAGGATACTCTCTTATCTCGGTTACTATTCCGATACTATCTCAGATAACCAATGCTGCGCTTCTTGGCCGTCGAAGGATCGGCTTCAAAACTAGACCTACTCGACGACTTCCCCCCCATGAGTGATAGAGTCGTTCTCTTATTGGCTTTTCTACATTGCCGATGTGTTCATTTATGCCCGGTCACTTTAGTCATGTTGAAGAGTTTCGGCGTGGTTTGGTCGAAGAAAGAAGACGAACGCAAAACACAAGCGCAATTTGCGGGGCGAGGTTAATTAAGAGTCAAGATAAGAGGAGTAGACTTCTTTTTCCTTATCTTGAGAGACTGAAATCCATGTCGGTGCTCTTCTATCCGTAACTCCGAGCACATCTCTCGTGCTGTTTCTCTTCCGGAAAAAGAAAAGATGATGGCACAGTTACTTTCATGAAAATATCAACATATCTATCGACCACAAGCGGTTTCCTATGGTGGATGCTGGAGCTAGCCACTATACAGATATATCTTTCGTACAGAGTAGTTGAGTATCAATAGATCTTTACCAGGTGATGGTCTGTCCCTATCAACAAACAACTACACGCTCTCAAAGAATTGTCATTTCACAAATGACATACGCTCTTGGCACTTTCTCAAAAGCAGCTGGTAGCGGTTTCTACTTCAGTATGCCGTCCGGCGAAGGCGGGTTACGCCGGGGATACGTGCAGAACAAAGCTACTTTGCGAGCGATGCAGGAGCAACAAAGTTCATTGCAGTTATGATGTGTTGAGGGGAGCAGTCCGGAGTGCGACCGACCGGAATCAATCTAGGTTAGGGCTAACCCAGTGTAACCCTAAAACGAAGATACTCGCATATTGCTTTTCTTCCGTCTTTTTTTCTTCATACGAAAGATACAAGACGTTGTCCAACCAATCAAACACATCAGTATTTATCATCGAACGCAGCTCTCACCTGGCAATACAAGCCGGCAACCTCGGAAGCCGTGAACAATCAGTGACGAGCCTGGCTCCCCAGTCGTTCAACGAATGTCTTCGGCTGTTCCAAAAAAGCCTCTTCCTCTAAGCCTCCAACATATACTTCATTCGTACGGAAGACTGAGAAGGAGTACTATCCCGGCGAGTCCGCGGAGCCCGGCCTAGTTTCAGCTGAAAAACCCTAAAGAGATGGGTGACGCCAGCTATATAACGTATTACTTTAGTTGATCCATTGAAGAAATAGCAATCTTGTTTGTACATGATTATGAAATTATGTAGTGAATAATGGTAGCAGTTATTCGTGATTTAGTCGAAATTGCACACTCCCACCTCGTCTGTCTGTACAACCTCTCCCTCAGTAGTAGGAGACGTCTCGTTGCAAGTCGTCAACACCGCTCTGTCTGGCCCCTTGGTGATGGTCTGACAGCCAGGAAGTGCTGAAAGAACTCCTCCGTGCGTCAAAGCACCACCCTGGGGGTTGTCAATCTCAGGATACGTCCAACCGGTCGCCTCAGTTGTGGTTGGTTGCAGCAAACAGTCCGCGATTTCATCGTCCGTGTAGATGCCTCCGTGGTTTCCAAAACAGGTCGGGTCTGATAATGGCGGGTTGCCAGTATTGCCAGGTGTGCAAGTTGGCATGGTGGCATTCAAGGCACCAGATTCCCAACCATTGATGAAATCAACATGAAATCCATAGCCAGTCGCGTCTCCCATAGTCAAGACAAATGGACTGTCGTCGGCCGTGTACAGACCGTCAAATGTATCGATGTTGAGCCAGTACTCAACAAATATCTGTGGGAAGCGGGCAACTCGGTGTGTTTCAGGACAGCCGTCAATACCGTCGGCAGTCGGGTATGCCATGTGAGCAGAAGGATTTGAAGGGTTGAAGTCATCCCCATTCCAACATGATGGCAACGTAATGGACGCAGCAAATCCATTTGGACAAGCTGTAAATCCTGTCGGGAAGCCCACAGCTGAGATGTCAGGGAACTCCGTTGTTCCATTGCCATGGCAAAACCATTCCAAGCCACTTCCATATGGACCCATGAGGGTGTCGTTCTCAGCACGCAGTGTCGCATCACCACCAATCATACGGAATTCCTGGGGAAATTCCTGAATGCTTGTATCATATGTGTTCGAGGAAGTGCCGTACTTGTCTAATAGAGCTATTATTCAGCAAAGTCAACGATTTGAGAGAGATAGACAGCACAGCATACAGTAAATCTTATGATACGGTTGCTCAGGGACGCGGATGAAAGATCCATTGTTGGGGTCCTGGAAATAGAGGATTGGCATCCACTGATAGTACTCAGATCAGTAACAGTCAGCCCAAAGATCCCGTTTACTTCCTGTTAGAAAAGCACGCACATAGTTGGATTTATCTGCAATGGGCTGCACAGTAGAGCAATTGGATGTCTGGGTTTGCGCATAGTCCATTGTGGCTGCAAAGCCATTGCCCCCTACAACACTATGGACATGCTGGGATGGCGTCTTCCCGTCGCTCAGAAGAGGGTCGAGTCGCTCAATAGTCACAGGCATACCAGTGCCAAGAACGAAATAGTAGCCATGCTGGGCAGCTGCTGGCACAGCCAACAGACTAAGGATTGGGGCGAGACGGAACATTTTCTGAATCGATATATCGATGGTGTACCTGCACCAGTAGCTACTTTTCTCGGTGAAATGAATGACAGAAGTTGGTTATTTGATATCTTGTTTGATTGAAATGTGAGCTGGCAACTAGAGATTATATAGTTATTCTGGGCAGTCTTCAAGCAGTTCCCTCAAAAAGGCAGGCCCTGTTGTCAGTTGTGGCTTCATTTAGGGGCTTTTTGAAACGCGCACTTCGTATAATGCACAAATGAGAACTATTCACCGATTTCAACAAGTTCATGATTAAGCGAATATCCTCACTAACTACTTGGCTCTGTGTACTAATCCGAGTACTTCGCTTAACTATGCTTGTTTTATGCTTAATCCAAAAGTTGACTACTGTATAGTATACGAACGAGGCTTTATGACAAGTTCTAGATCGATCAAAGCTAAACTAGAATTTAATTTGGCATCGTTTCGGTTTGACGTCACATTTTGGCGCCAGACTCAGGCTATTCGTTAAGTGAAATGATTAGGAATATCGGCGGTTTCTAAAAACGCCACCAGATCATAGACCTAGCTATTCATACCTCGTTTAATCTGGTGAGGGCGCATAGTTCTTCACTAGTGTGTTTCAAATGATGCCTCCCGTCATTTATCCTAGTTACTGAACGCTGCACAAATCCTTGTCGTGGTCTCCGGTAATTCCAGCACTAATTAATTGAGTCCCACTGCTGTTGACGGTTCGGTTTCAATTCTAAGCCCTCAGGTGGATGCTTGCAAGATCTGATATGAGAAACATGAAACCAACTCGTATTTCGGGATGTGATATCACACACCGCTCTACTTGCAGTTGATAATTGTCCGATTGAATATTGCTTTCACATGGCAGTTCGTTCTTTTTATCAAGCATCACAATTTGGGAAAAATGGGGGGAAAAACAAAAAAAAAATGGCAAGCCAGGTTTTGATATCATAACTTGCGTGTCGAGATAAACATTAGCCATCTCTGCCCTTACCCCGACAACGTGGCAGGCTGTGATTGACCAGACCACAAGCCTTTACATTGTCAAAGTCCAATGAAAACTTATATCGACAGTCACAGAATATCTCGAACCGACAAAAATATGACAAAAATATAGAGACTATTCAATGATGCCCGACGTGTTTCGGTGGTTGGAGGTAAACCCTAGACTAGCTCTATGCAAGCTAACAGGAAAGCTAACCAAGGAACGTAGGAGAGGCTGAAATTCTTTTTAGCACTGCGACTCCTGAGATGTAAGAGAAATGCAACCAAGTGATGGATATTTTGACACCGAGTCTTTACAGTCAACAGCCCCTACTACCGGAGTAAACCGGAGGTGTCTGTTATCTGGCAAGCATCTACCCCAGGAGCAAAACGTTGGATATACAACGGATGAGCCATCCAAGTCTCAGCAAAAGGGAAAGCGACGTTTGTAGCAACCAGCAGACCTCCAAAACATGATTTGAGTAGATGGTCCAAGTGGTTAGGATAGTATCCGCGTAGAATTCTTGATGCGATGCCTTTTATCTAGCATCGAATGGCCACAATTTATCCGCTTTTGCTACTGTCATACTTTCGCCACGAGACTCAGATTCCTTAGCTGTCTGTATCCATTCATCGTAGGCTGCGCGGTGTGCATCTCTCGCCACTCCCATGTATCGTTTGGGATCCACCCATCCGAGTTTGTATGCAGAGAGTTTTTGAGCCATAGTTTGAGCTTTTGAACAGTCTCAAAATCTTCATAATCTTGGGCATGTCTTGTCAATTCTTCCTTCGTTGGGGAGAATGGACAAAACCCTTGTAGCTCAACTTCTTTCCAGTGATTAGAAAGCTCAAAAAGCTCTTGGCGTACTGCTGCTGCACTATCTCTCCATGTTGTATGGTAGTAGTGGAAGAGTCGAAATAAAGTTGGGTCAAGCAATCTTGCCGGACGCAATTTCGGAGTGAGTCCCTTCATGCACACGTCGTATGTCTGATGACAGATTAATGCGTCCTTCCATTCTCGTGATTCACGTGTACAAACTCCGCTTTGTCCTTCCTCAGATGCATCTTCCTCCAGCTCATTGGGAAGTGCAGCAAAATCAGGTGTCTCGTTTGCATAAATAAATGCAGGCTCAATGTTTGTCGATTGCCAGTCAATGAAACCGGTAATAGAAGTTGGTTCCTCCGCTGACACAAATATATTCCTCATGTGGAAATCCGGATGAACAAGAGCGGGAGTCGCAGCACCTTGAATGCGCTTGTCTTCAATCAACCGCAGCATCACTTCTTGGCTGAGTTTTGATAAACGAATATGCTCTTCAATTGATCCTTGGTGAGGAAGAAGCTTGTGGTCGACATCTTTTTCTTTTGGCAAGCGGGAAAAGCCAGTCTGTATCAATCCTAGACAACAGCTTTTAAGATCTTTCCCTACTTTTGAGCTCATGGCGTTAGAACTGTCGAAGCAGAATGGAATGTTTATAAAACTAACAAGGACCGCATCACACCCACTGACTCATGAATGGATCCAAGCTCGTCTCAGGAAAAAGGAGGTTTCTCGTTGGGGAATCAAAGCATTGTATGATCTCTTCCATTCCTATGTCCAAGGTACATACCCCCAGGCGTCCTATCTCTTCACATTGCACCAATGAAATACGGCCTTCAGAAAGTATACGCTCGGCTCGCTTCCGATTGGCTTAGGTAGTACACGCGGCTTTGCGCTCGAACTTATCAACCAATCAGAATGACGTCTCTTTATGCACGTACGCCTAAACAAAGCAACGAGTGAGACAGCTTCTGCTCTTAGTCTCTTTCTCTCTCTCCATTCTATCCCACCCGCGTCTCCTTTCCGTTCCCCTCACCACAACTACACATCTCAGACACATCCCAGATCCATCTCAGTCACCACGGCGAACAACCAAAACTCTCAATATGCCTGACAGCCACACTTACAAGAGCTCCGGCACGAACAGCCAGGTAAATAGATAGCCCATAGGTCCCACGACACGGCATTCCTTGCTGACCTTGAATGCTCTGCCAGGGCAACCACTATTGTGCTCGCGACTATGGAAGCGGTGCAGCCAACTCCAACTCGTACCACTATTCTAACTCGTGGGTATAACTCTATCCGTTCATTGCCGAGTTTACGCTTGTCGATAAGATGGTTTAGCAACTAACGGGAGCGTGATTAGGAATGGCTCGTACTATTACAGCAACTCCAACGGTAGCACGTACTACAACAGCGGCAACGGCCAGTCTACATACACACCACCCAGTGGCAATGGCGGAAAATAGAGTCGACGAAGGCAGACTTACAGGTTATGGTTGTTGGGTGGTTTTCTACGCGTAGAGCAAAGTGTAGGCAAACTGTCTTATACAGTCTTCTTCTTCTCCATCTCCTGTGATTCGAATGATGTTTGAGCAATCAATCATTATCTTAGCTTCAGAGACCAACTCGTGTTCAATCCGAGTAAGAGCCAGGAATTTTCTTGCTTTGTCGAGATACCTCACGTAGTTAGGTGACGCTGACAGGTGGTGTAGAGGCTCCTTCCCCGTGTAGCTCCTACCTTCTTTACCATGCGCCTTGAACCCCAACAAGACTTCCACGACTGACACTCCTTCATAACCTTAACACTGTAAGACAAGAGAAACTTCTTCGATCTCCTGACTGTCACTAGTTGTGAGCTATGTCTCGAAATCTTCAACTCGACCCTCGCCTCCTGTCTCGTGGCGCTAATCTAACATGGCTTTCCATCTAGACTACACCGTTGGGCCTCCGACTAGCCACTTGCACAAGCATGAAGAAGACGACCTCTACCCTTATAGCTACACAGTGCTTATGGCTCGCAGGGTCGGCACGGGACGAGTCATTCCAGCAAAGTTTCCTCCTCCCAATGCAAATAATACGCCGCAGTCCCCTTTTTACCGGGCGTGGGGAAATACCACGGTTCATTCAATGAACTGACCCAATTCTAATCTACGCCGATGGTGCATGTTTGGACAAAGGTGGATCGAAACCAAGAGCCGGTTGCTCATTTGTTTTGAGACCATCCTTGGTCAAACCCCCTAGTCTGTGGCTCGACACGGTTTCCTCTCGAAACCGAGGGACCAACCGGCGAAGAGCATCCTCAGGCAAACGATCGTGCAGAACCCCGCGCAGTTATTGCAGCTTTGAGAATCAGATACTGGCCTGGAAAAGGATGCAGAAGCCTAGTCATTGCCACTGATTCGGAATATGTCGCTGAGGGTATAACAGCCTGGATTCATGTGTCGCTACGGAACGGCTGGAAGACGAGTGTGGGAGCATCAGTCAAGTACCACAACCTTGGGAAGTGTCTGCTGGGAGAAATAGAGTATTGGTACGGCAATGGGATGGCTGTTCAGTTCTGGCGTATCAAGAGAGAGTGGAACACTAAAGCTGACAAATATGCCAAAGAAGCTGCTGCTGAGGATAGATTTCGGAAATTCACCGACAGAATTGGCGCTCTGGTCTAGCAGAGAAGTACAAGGCTTATTATAAGGCGGAAGAAATTGTCCTCACGGCATTGTATGTGTTTATGTGTATAGTCTATCTTATTCACGATGTTACGTGTTCGGAGCAATTACTCTCATCACTGACATTCATCACATCACTTTTAGGACACCCTTTTCATACAAAAACATCATGATACATTCACTGTTCCGACAAAACTTTAATGATGGTATTATACTATCAGATCATTGAAGAACCTCACAGGGAATTTTCATATTCCACAATACGCTTAAGAACATCACCCTTCTCGCCGTCAAATGCGCTGGCCTGTACAGACCCTAGCGGCCGCCTACTCCTGCCACCACCATAACCGTAGTATTTATCGAGAGCGCCTTTCAGACCGGAAACACCTAACCTCACCAAAACCCAGTCGGCCTCGCTAAGATAAGTTTGAAGCTCCTGGGCCTCTGCAAGTTTGCCTTGATCATAGAGTTCCAATAGCTTCACGTGAACCTTGGGCACTAGATTGGCAGCGGCTGCGATAACGCCATTGGATCCTCCGACCAACCCATGCAGGAAAAAGTCTGATTTTCCAGCAAAGGCTGCAAATGGTCCCACGATTCTTTTATCATGGGCTACACGGTGTAGCTTTCCAAGATTTCCGCAGGTGAGTTTGCATCCCACAATCTTTCCCGGGTTGGTAGCTGCAAGATCCGCAATCATGTCCGAGTCAATATCAATTCCAGACGTGACCCCCGGGAAATTATAGATCAGAACTGGTATGGGCGACTCAGCTGCGACATCATTGAAGAATTTCTTAATGGTCGGCTGCTGCATTGCTCCGACTATACCCAACAAGTCAGTATGGCGGGCTCAATAAATCCAAAGAATTGAACTCACCCCAGTAACTCGGGCTCAACACGAGAGCGTAGTGTGCACCAGCTTCCTGGGCTTCCCGACAAAGCTGGAGGGTTTCTCGAGTGCTCTGAGCTCCGCAGCCAGCGATGATAACGCTCCCAGGCTTTCCGTATTGTTTAAGCGTTTCCAGAGCTGTCGCGATGACCGCCTGCCGCTCTGAATGCAGCAAGTGAGGAGCTTCGCCGTTGGAGCCTTGAATCACCAGTCCGGCCACTCCAGACTTGGCAAGACGTGTAACATGAGCCTTGAGCGCTTCGAGATCTAGAGTCTCGTCCTCGTGGAAAAAAGCCACAACGGGGGCGTACACACCGCGGGGAGGGACAGGGGGTGCCATGGCTATGTTTATTAGCGGTCAAAGGATTTTTGAGAAGTCTTGAAATCAAAAATTAGTGGCCAAGTACTTGATTTATGATTTAATTGTTAGGGTTGACGGTGGAGGTGGTGGTGGAGGTGGCGGTTAGGGTTATTCGGCATCTTCAGGAGTTGCCGAAATTACCCGAATTTTTGGATGTCTTATCTGCGACTCGAAGCCTTGCATTACTAAGTACTAAGTACAAGCAATTGTCATACTTCTCAGGAAATCTTGTATGCGAAACATTGACGAAAAACCGGTTGAACAAAAAGAATTGCAAGCCATGGGTTCTATACCACCAATGTCCGCGTTTGCGAGGGCTGAATACATTCCTCCAGATGCCATTTTCGAAGTGACAAAGAGATATGTGGCGGACCCGGACCCAAACAAAGTCAACCTTGGCCAAGGTACATATCGCGATGAAAAAGGCAACCCCTGGGTTCTTCCTTCTGTTCGCGAGGCCAAAGTACAGCTCGGCGAGGGCTTTCACGAATACCTGCCCATTGCGGGATTGCAGCAGTTTCGGGATGAGGCAGTGAAAGTAGCATTTGAAGGGAGCAAGGCGTTGAGTGAGAAGAGGGTGGGTACGTCAAGGCTTGAGACAGTAAACAGAAAATTGACTTGTTTCCCTTAGATCGCATCTTGCCAGTCACTGTCAGGGACGGGGGCATTGCTGCTTGCAGGATTGGCCTTAAAGCAGGCCAATTCAGGCATCACCACTGTGTATATCACGGAGCCAACGTGGTCCAATCATGATTTGCTCTTCAGTCGGTTGGGATTCGAGGTAAAGAAGCTGCCATATTATAAAGACGGCTCTTTCGACTTCGACGGCTATATCAACACACTGCAAGAAGCAGATTCCAAGTCTGCTGTGGTCTTGCATGCCTGTGCGCACAATCCAACTGGATGCGACCCGTCACACGATCAGTGGAAGAAGATTGCATCTATCATTAAAACAAATGGTGTTTTCCCAATATTTGACTCGGCCTACCTCGGTTTCAACTCTGGGTCTGTGGATGAGGATGCATGGGCAATTCGATATTTTACTGAAGACTTGGGTCTTGAGGCATGCGTCTGTCTCTCCTTTGCAAAGAACATGGGCCTTTACGGAGAACGAGTCGGATTGACGGTTTTTGCGACCGCCACGCCTGAGACTGCCATCACGATGTCTTCCATTCTGGCTAATGTGCAGCGAGCCACAATCTCAAACCCGCCGGCCTACGGCGCAAAGCTGGCTGCCACCGTTCTCGGCACCCCTGCGCTCAAGGAACAGTGGTCAAAGGACTTGGTGACTATGTCAAGTCGCATAAAGGCAATGAGACAAAAGCTCTATGACGAGCTCCTCAAGCTCCAGACGCCGGGCAGCTGGACACATCTCATTCGCCAGACAGGCATGTTTGGTTATACGGGGATAAGTGAAGCGCAGGTTGTGTATCTTGAAGGTGAGTTTAAGTCTCTGCATATACTCTCATACTCATGATCGTGTTACTAACGCAGCTGGGAAGAAAAACATCATGTCTACATGGCCAGCACCTCCCGCATTTCAATCGCTGGGCTAAACGAGAGCAACGTAGCTTACTTCGCCAAGGCTCTTGATGACGCTGTCCGGAACTGTGTTTAGTAAGAAGCAGATATCAGGGTAGCAATTAATGTCAATGAATTTCAATATTAGGTAAACAGGTAACCGTTGACTATCTAAGTAATTAAGTGAATACTCGTATCGTTCTGTGTAGGGCTGGCTTAATGCCTCGGGAGGCTTTACCGGGAGCTCCAATCCGCGTCGGGCTGCTGCGTTGTCCTCCCGGAATCGAGCCTTATCGCGTCTTCGGCGGGCAGCCAGAAATGCCGGCGTTGTCTTCCGCGGTGAACCCGGCGTAGCGCTCATAGTCCACGGGGAAAACACAGTGGACGTGAATAATATCATTGTTGTTATCGCTGTCATTTATCTCAAGTTATTATCACCTGGGAATCCGTCGTGGTGGTTGACCGAATCGCTCCTTCTTGTAGACATATATATATATATATATCTATCCGCCGGCACCAAGCCCGGTTCACGCACCCTCCGACAGAAACTTGTCTCAGCAGCGACAATTTTGCAACCATGGGGTCTATAGGTCTGCCGCCTGTAAGCGGAATTCGAATTGCCATTGACCGCGGAGGCACATTCACAGATGTAAGTCAACTGCAGCCCATGCAGCAGACATGATCTGTGTCTGACAATGTGTTTAGTGCGTGGCATCTGTCCCGGGCCAAGATGACATTCTCGTCAAATTACTGTCGGTAGATCCAAATAACTATCGCGATGCTCCAGTAGAGGCAATCAGGCGAGTTCTGGAGAAGGCTACAGGAAGGCCGTATCCCAAGGGCCGAAAGATTCCCTTACAGGGCGTTGTTGGTAAGATTCAGCCTGCGCCAGCATTAGTTAACCGAGTAACTCTCTCTAACAGGGTTTAGAATCCATCAAAATGGGAACAACTGTCGCGACCAACGCCCTGCTTGAACGCAAAGGAGAGCCTACTGCATTTGTCGTCACTCGAGGAATGAAGGTATCGTATTGCACGACGCGAACCCCGAAGCCTGGCTAAGTCCGTGGTACTAATTGGGTTATAGAATTTACTCCATATCGGCAATCAGTCGAGACCAAAGCTGTTTGATCTAAGTATCAATAAGCCTGATGTACTATATAGTGAAGTAGTCGAGGTTGACGAACGAGTAACCCTCGAAGCATGGACGGAGAGGAAAACTCCAGTTACTATCGACATTGAATCAGACCCCGCCTTAATCAAAGGCAGCACGGGCGAAGTCGTTAGAATGTTACAGCCCCTAAGTATGTCACAAGGCCCATAATCCGTTATTCATTTTATGCTGACGATCGATCAAAGATATTGAATCGACGAGGAAATCTCTTCAGGAAGTCTACGACAAGGGCTTCCGCTCAATTGCCATCTGTTTGATGCACAGCTACACCTTCCGCGACCACGAGCTAGCTGTGGGCAAAATTGCGGAGGAGATTGGCTTCACGCATATTTCTCTAAGTTCTGAGCTTTCGCCGACGATAAAGATTGTCCCCCGAGGCAATTCTTCCACCGCGGATGCTTATCTAACTCCAGAAATCAAGAGATATATCGAAGGATTCGAAAGCGGCTTTGAGGACTTGAGCACAAGCGGATGTCGCTGCGAGTTCATGCAAAGTGATGGTGGCTTGGTTGAGTTTTCTGGTCTTTCTGGTCTACGCGCTATCCTGTCTGGACCTGCCGGAGGTTGCGTCGGTTATGCGCGCACTGCATATATGGAGGATGACAAAAAGCCTGTCATCGGATTTGATATGGGAGGTACAAGCACGGATGTCTCTAGGTATGATATTGTGCCATGAACTTGCTTCCGACGTTAATAGGACTGATTGGCAACCACTAGGTATGCGGGTCATCTGGAGCAGGTGTTTGAGACCACCACTGCCGGAGTTACAGTTCAGAGTCCCCAGCTAGACATTAACACTGTTGCCGCTGGAGGTGGCAGCATTCTTACCTGGGAAGCGGGCATGTTAAAAGTCGGCCCGGAGAGTGCTTCTGCACATCCTGGTCCAGCATGTTACCGGAAAGGTGGCCCTCTGACAGTTACAGACGCAAACCTTGTCCTGGGCCGTCTCCGACCTGAATACTTCCCCAAGATCTTCGGTCCAAATGAGGATCTTCCTTTGGATATCGACATCAGCCGGAAGCTCTTCGAGGAAATGACTGCAAAGATCAACGAGGAGGTACCAATGAAGTTGACAGTAGAAGAAGTTGCTGCTGGGTACGTTTCTATTAGTCCGGATTTGCCCTAAATACCATTTCTAATGCATTTATTAGATTCCTCGACGTGGCTAACGAAGCAATGTGCCGCCCAATTCGAACTCTCACTGAAGCCAAGGGGTATGATGCCAGCTTGCACAATCTAGCTTCATTCGGTGGTGCTGGGGGTCAGCATGCGTGCGAAATCGCTAGAAAACTTGGAATTTCACGTGTCCTTATCCACAAGTACTCATCGCTGCTCTCTGCATATGGCATGGCTCTTGCAGATGTCGTGCATGAAGAACGTAGCCCCTGCGCCTTGGCCTATAAGGCAGAGAATTTCTCGGTTTTCTCTGAAGAGCTGGACAGACTGCAGGAAAAGTCGGTCAAGGCCTTGCTCCGGCAGCGCATTGACAAGTCAAAGATCATCTCGGAGAGGTACCTCAACATGAGGTTCCATGGAAGCGATACAGCCATGATGATCCAAGACACAGATGGAATGGACAGTTTCCTGGCTGCTTTTGAGCGCGCTCACCAAGAGCAATTTGGCTTCTTGCCTGTCGGCAGAGACGTGATTATTGACGATCTTCGCGTCCGATCTATCGGCTCTAGTGGTGTTGAGGTGGAGAAGCCATGGAAGCAAGAACTCGGTACTGTCAACCGAACACCTGTCTCTAGTACATCGAATACTAGAGCACTCTACTTCAAAGAGCTAGGCTGGACGCAAGCTCCTATGTATGAGCTTGGGGGTCTAGACTCGGGGTCTACGATTGCCGGCCCTGCTCTTATCATGGACAGCCAGCAAACCATTGTCGTTGCACCTAGGTCCACGGCAACTGTCCTTTCTAACAATGTCATCATTGATGTTGAAGTCGGCAAGAAGGAAACGATTTCTGTTACTCAGGTTGATCCCATTCAGTTGTCGATATTTGGACACCGATTTATGGGTGTGGCGGAACAAATGGGTCGCGCTTTACAGAAGACCAGTGTTAGCACAAATATCAAGGAGCGACTGGATTTCTCCTGCACAGTATTCTCTCCTGATGGTGGGCTCGTGGCAAATGCCCCCCATGTGCCGGCTATGGTAAGTTCTCCACGGTACCATGGAATCATATACATGCTAAGTTGTTTACGTCTTCAGATTGGAAGTATGGCCTTTGCAGTCAAATGGCAGATTGATCATTGGAAAGGCGATCTTCGTGCGGGTGATATCATCCTATCCAATTCCCCTGGTATGAATAATCCTCCTCACTCGGCATGTTCTGATCAAACTAATATTTGTTTGTAACTACTTCCAGTCTGCGGTGGCACTCACTTGCCGGACTTGACAGTTATTACACCAGTTTTTGATGCGAAAGGGGAGAAGATTATTTTCTGGACCGCGTCTCGCGGTCACCACGCGGATGTAAGTGTATTTCCAATACACTCATTGCTCATGTCTGACGTTTGCTTATTAAACTGGATTTGTATAGATTGGAGGTATCCTCCCTGGTTCCATGCCTCCCAACTCCAAAGAGCTATGGGAAGAGGGTGCCGTGATCAGATCGTTCAAAGTCGTGGAGAACGGGATATTTAAAGAAGAAGAGCTCACAGAGTTGCTCATGGCCCCGGGCAAGATCGAAGGGTGCCAGGGGACTCGATGCCTCCGAGATAACATCTCAGATATAAAGGCACAGGCCGCGGCGAATCATCGCGGCAGTCAACTTATCCACGCACTTATTGAGGACTATGGCCTTGAAGCAGTGCAATTTTACAGTAAGCTCCGCAAAACAACAAACGAAACCACACAAATGAGACTAATTCATCCGCAGTGCAAGAGATTATCGGCGCCGCCGAACTCGCTGTCAGGCAAATGCTGAAAAAAATAGCGCGGATGAACGGCGGAAAGGTGCTTGAAGCCGTTGACTACATGGACGATGGTACTCCAATCCAGCTCAAAGTCAGCATTGATGAAGAGACCGGGGCTGCCACCTTTGACTTTGAGGGAACCGGCCCTGAAGCTTATGGTAAGATACAATAACATCTAATACGGTCAAATATACCGATATCTAACACGTTGTGTCCGACAGGTAATTGGAATGCACCGATTGCAATCTGTAACTCATCTATTATCTTTGCCCTGCGCTGCATGGTCAACATGGAAATCCCGCTAAACCAAGGCGCAATCATGCCGATCAAAGTTCTCGTTCCCGACAACTCGTTACTCCGACCATCAGAAGAGGCAGCTGTTTGCGCGGGAAATGTTCTCACCTCACAGCGCATCGTGGATGTCATCTTCAAAGCCTTCAAGGCTGTTGCAGCAAGTCAAGGTTGTATGAACAATCTAACTTTTGGCACGGACGATCCCGAGCAGGCCTTTGGTTACTACGAGACTATCTGCGGTGGTGCTGGTGGCGGGCCAACATGGGATGGCACCAGCGGCGTTCACACTAACATGACCAACACACGGATCACGGATCCCGAGGTCCTCGAACGGCGCTATCCTGTGATATTGAGGCAATTCTGCCTCCGAGAAGGAAGCGGTGGTAACGGTGCTCACCCGGGAGGCGATGGTATCATCCGTGACATTGAGTTTAGAATACCAACTCAAGTGTCAATCCTAAGTGAACGACGCGCCTTTGCACCGTATGGCCTCGAAGGTGGTGACGATGGAAAAAGAGGCGAGAATATCTGGATCAAGGCCAACGGCCGGTCCATCAATCTAGGCGGCAAAAACACTGCCATGATGGGTGTGGGTGATCGCATCGTCGTCAAGTCGCCGGGCGGTGGAGGTTGGGGTAAGCCATCGCTTGGAAATGGTATGAGCGCGTCATCCGATCCAGTGACAAGCGTCCAAAAGTCTTTCCAGGCTGTCGCTGGCGGTACTGTCGCAATGATCCAAGCCATGGGCGACTCTGCGTAGTTGATCGAGGCTATTGGTGAAGAGCATGCCTATCTCAAAAACTCTGGCCTCGCATGGAAGCCTACCATCTCGGGTCTTGCCTGGGACCCTATATATATTATCATCATTGTTCACATTTTCGGTCAGTTTGTAGTCTTGTTATTTGTTGTTTTTGGCGTATTAAGACGGAATGCATTGAGGCGAACCCTGAAAATATATATATTCATCAATACGAAGACAATACATAATTGAACTCGGAAAGAATACCTACTTTTACATAATCTAGTGCTAAAATCGATTATATACCAGAGCAAGTGTAGTATAAGGCTATCTACTCACTTGTCACGGCATAATCTGATGATTTTTCGTTGAATGGTAATAGAAAAGCGCATAATGGGGGGATATCACACTAATGCGGGCGATAGTGTCTCCGTATCCGAGCTTAACCCCAAAGAGGCAAGCCCCCCCCGCAATCCACGATAGGCTTAGCGCAATGCGGAAAGAAAGAAGCTCGACTGCTAACTGTTGTGATAGCTGATGAAAAGTACCTCTTTTCTTACTAGACCGAGCGCTATGTGGCCGGCCAGGTTGCCAGGCAGATTTTCGATCAATCACTGCTCCAGAGACCCTCACTGAGGGCAATCTGACCGACTCGATTGGGGAGTACTGCGCTGGACCCGCACCAACCACGAGTACACCGTGCTACATTACAATGGTGGTCTCGACACCTCTCGCTACTTCTACAGATGTTATCAGTACACTAACTCCTTCGAATATAGACCTATAATACTGACATATACCTTCTAGGGAACTTCACCAACATTCGTGCTGTGCCGTGGCTCGACGCTTTCCATTGGAGCGATCTCTTCATGATATTCGGAGCTTACAGAACAGACGTCGTTGGCCCTGTCTCCTGAGCTCGAAATTGAAATCTCTGAAATCATGCAGGACCATGTGCTTTCTTTCAACAAGGTCCCCAGCACTGTCAGCTCTGCAGCCCGTTGGCCCTTGTTCAATCCCAACTGTACCAACGGTAGCAGCGTATTGGACTTCGGAGACGGGGTTATCCGTGCAGAACGTCACAGGTAACTACGTTGAGGCTGCTGGCTGGAATAACTCTGCCAATCTTCCGTATAATGTCTAAGTTGGGGCCATCAAGGCCGCTTTGTGAATGGAGAAAGCACATAATAAAATTGGCTTGAGCGATACGCGCATCTAGGTGTATATATTGACGAACACCTAGACTCCCGGCAGTAGATGTATACGAGACCTCTGCGATATTCCCCACAAATTGGAGCGATAAGGCACTAACGAGAACTAACAACGTAAATGTAAGTTGCACGTGATTTGTAAAAATTTGCATTTTGTCAGCCGTAGAGCCCTAGATGAGGCATATTACGCTCCTATTGTAATTTCTTTATTTATCTCAGACGACATTGAAACTTTTCGCACTATGTATCTCAATAGAGCATCCTTACTGCTGTCTAATTTCCACTCGCTCCAAATGTACATGATCAACTGAACCTTGTCTGTATGTGCGAAGGCAACTGACCAATGGATCTTTCGTGAATATTCAGCGTAGAAAAGCCCAAGTATGGACTTTTCCGCAGTTCTAACAATAATAAGCTTAGCTCCACTGTTCAAGGGCTGTCTGGATAGCATCTATGCACTCGGCGTAAGTTGCATCATCGTCCGCACCGAAGAAAATTGTTTCGAAAGGATCCGGAGTCTCGTCCTGATGGTTATTAGTATATGAGATCCTCCCGGGTTTCGCAAATTTATGTCTAAGTGAAGAACTCACATTCAAGTATGCCATTTCAAAAGAGTTGATATAGGCAGCCAAACCCTCACTGCCACACAAAGCAGAAGTATCTGACCAGTCGTAAGTAGCGTCACCAGCATTATTGCATCCCTCGCCACCAAAGGTGTTATTGGAAGCAACTTCCTTGGTGTACGCAACCCAGTAATCGTAATCATCGGTAGGCCAGGTGCCTCCGTCGGTACCACCGAAGCCTCCATCAAAGATGCAATCGTCGTGGAGTGTCACTGCACGGGTGCCGTTGACTAGAGCACTGTGGTCCTGAGGGTAGCGAAGCGCAACCTTGAGGCCTGATGTTTGAAGAGTCTTGACGACCTCTCCTTTGATTTCCAGATCTTCGGCCGTGTCAGCTGTGCCACGAGCTTGGCAATATGGTCCATCCTGGATCAGTCATTTAGCTGTCTCATTCGTTGCGGGCAAGAGATAAAAAGGCACTGCCTTACATGCCACTCTCCCCACTCTCCAAGGAATCCAGCTTGGAGGACAGGGATGTCAATTGTATCGGTAATGTTGCCAAAGACCCCTGCGAACAGAGCGACATCAGGCAAGAGGATGTCCGATGATGGTTCAGTGGTGATTGTTCCATTGGCAAAGCCATAGCGAACTCGAGGAATGACAGCTATTCCCTGGCTACCATAGTTTTGAGCTAGGGTCTTGAAGTCGCTGATGATGTCGCTGTGGTCTCCGCCATACGGGAGGATTTGGATGTAGAGAAAGAGCGTAGTGGAACGGTCTGGCTCGGAGTAAGAGATTTCCCCGGAATTGTCTGTCCCTTCGTAGATTTGTTTGTAGGTCGTGAATCCAACGGCTGCAGCCTGCTGGAGGGCCGCTCCAAAAGCAAGTAATCCGGCAACCTTCATGATGAATCAAGGGTTTCCGTTATGAGTAAAAAAGAAAAGGATCTGGAATAGGGATTTTTGATTCAGTAATGGCCATCTAACTGAGCTCACTTTATATACACTGCCAACTGCTTCCAAGGTCATAAAGCCCTCATTGGTCCATGCACACCGGCCCCTACGTTGCGTTGCATCGCTTGACACTCGTGGAACCGAGTGAGCACTAAACCAACATCGTTAGCCTGTTTTGGACATAAAACAAGCCCCCTTTTCGCTAATTGGCACTGAATCGGCATGTTTTCGCAGCCTATGATCCTTGTCATGAAACGTTGTCACCGTGGTATAAAGCCGCGCCGACTTGACCAAGAATCTTGGCCCATCAGGCGTTTGCAAAGGAGCGAGCCTAATTCAAAGCTGTCCATCCTGACAAGTGGATAGTAATCATCAGTGGGCTATAGTTTTGCAGTAGTTGCCTTTTATTTCGCCAATGCGCACGTTTTATTCGCTGCATGTGATGAACCGGCCAATAAACCCGCCATCTATGCATCACATTGTAATTTGCGTCGAGAACTGTCAATCTTTATGTTACCTACTACAGACTGGCTATACATAGTTTAAACGAATAGTTATACGTAATTGGTTAACTATGTGGTAAGTCACTGGCCTTACTGGTAAGCCGTGGCGTTCTCCATCGCCAACGCAAAATGTTGTTAATCTCGGCAATTGCCTGTCAATTCTGCTGGCAAATCTTGGTATGATCCCAGTAAACTAGATAGTATTAACTCTTTACTTATGAGCAGTTGTGAAACATCATATAGCATTCTCTACATTAGCAATTTCTGCATTCAATCTTGATAATCATCTGACATATATAGAACGGCCTTCAAGGCTGACACGGAGCAAGCAATGATCGGTTGTAAGGCAATATAGTTCTAGGCTTCTCTTAATCAACTTAATCTGCCTAGGTCGTGATTAGCTTGAGTGACATCTGATCTGCTGCACGGCGGATTTTAGTTCGCTACAGCCAAGTCCCAACGATAACCAACCACAATAGCCAGTAGAGCCGTACAAATCAACTTCCAAAAAACAAGAACGAACCGGAGGCGCTCGAGAATGCTACCATAACACATTGTACGGCAGAACCCGGTAGGAAGACAATTTTTGGTGGGATATCTCGGGATTCCTTAGCAAAGTGGCTTTTTCAGTAAATGAATGCAAGGAAAGAATGGCGTTTCTATAACCACTGCATTCAATCAATTGAGACAACTTTTAATTACATATACAAAGTTTTCTGAACAGTGATGCAAAAAGTAAGAAAATCAAGAATACCGGAGGAAATCAAGCATGATCAAGGTACGCCTTGGTCATCATGGAAAAGCACCAAGTAAAACGAAAAGAAAATTCTCAGGTACAGAATCTCATTAGCGGTCCTTCATTTTATAACTCCAGATAAGACTTTGTTGAAATATGGTTGGATACTCCATTATCTCCTCGAGTGAGATATCGGCACCTGACTTTCGATATAAACTGGAAAGCTGCACGGCACCCACCGGATCGGCCCAGATATTATAGAATGGCGTATGAAGTAAAGAGCGGGAATCATCATTGACTGCGTTTGCAAGAGGTCCAAAGACGCGGTTCCAGCACTTTTCGATAAAATCAACGGAATTTTCTCTAGACTGGGCTTTTGGATCGCCGGACGAGTCTCTTTTGTGATGGTAGTCCAGGGGTATTGTGACGGTCGAGGGAGAACGAAGCTGAAGAATTTCTCTTAAAGGTGCACTTGTAGAATTTGTCTTGAATGCAGAGAGGATTGAAATTCGTCTAGTATGGGTTCGACCTGTTGAAGAGATATCTTAGATGGACTGTAGTGCAGCTTAACTTCGCAGATACTATGGCCATATTTTGGTGTTGCCAAAACCCACACGTCGGCAACATCAGTGGCTGGAATATATGCATCGATTGTACAGTGTGAATCTCCGATATGAATCTCATCACATTGACTCCTCGAGATTCTGGTACTGTAATACAGAGCTAAAACGTTCCATTCTTGGCCAGTTTGTACAATGTTCGAAGATATGACGGAATCCCATAGCTCCATGTGGAAGAGAGGTAACGTGTTGCTGCTGGACAGCGCGTAGCAGGTCGAGACCTGTGTTGTGTTGTCCCAATGTCAACCGGACAGGCGCAAAATTGAGACATGGGCCTACCGCTTGGTCGATACCTTCGAGTCCATCAACGCTTGTCCGAGTGCTGAGCAAATTCCCGAAAACGACATTATCGTTTATTGTACTCTGAGAATAGTTGGGTCGGGGCAACCGAGGTCATGCGAGTAGCTGATTCGGTTTGAGGAGAGTTGGAGTGCGTCCTTGCGAGGCCCCAAAACACCCGAACAGAACTGGCTGTGCCCGATGACAACGCCTTTAGGTTTTCCTGTGCTTCCCGACGTGAAGATAACATACAAGGCACTAAAAGGCTTTACGCTATCTATTGAAACTAGACCATTTGTAGGGTCATGGTCCAATGAGTCATTGCTTGTAACGGAATAATTGTGAGCAGCATCCATTATGTCGGCTTCAGTTCCATCCAATGAAGAAAAAGATCTCTTCATCCACGAATCTTCCTGCGAAGGGCGACCGACATCATCTGTTGCCTCGAAACGCTTTGTAGAGATTCCATCAACATTTGAAGGAAGCCCAGGGTTGGAAGCCTGAGAATAATCATCCAAGAGATATATGCCTGAGTCACTCGATTGGGGCGAAGCGGTTCGTTTAGCACTCCCGTATCACTTTCTGAAAGGAACTAGAGATGGTATCATTTGAGTCGGGCATCTCAACATCTTCAATCGTTCCTGTCGTCGGCATACGAATGACGCTGTCCTCTAATCCTTCAACCCACTCCAGCAGTTGCTTTCGATTGAGCTTTCCGGATATATTCAAGGGAAGCTTAGGCATAAGAAGCCAATTGGTAGGCCGCATGAAAGGTGGAAGTTCCTTCTCAGTAAAGGAACGTACATCGCTCGTGTGACGATACACTATCTCGGGGTCGATGATGATGTTTGGTTCTCCCTCAGAAACAGCGAAGATAGACTGTTCGATGGATAAGACAGCCACCAAGCGATTCGCAAGTGATCCTCATGATGGAATCAGCACCACGGAGTCCTTGACGCGCACATCTCGGTTAATGTTGGCTTCAATATCTGATGGTTCTATTCTTTGCCCATGATACTTCATCTGAGTGTCTTTCCTGCCAACGAAAACCAAGGACCCATCTTCATCGTACCTTACAAGAGCCCCATACTTGTAGAACCAGGTTGGTAACTGTTGGGCTTGCCTATCAAACCAATCTGGTTGTCGCAGAAATGTAGCAGCTGTCAGTTCAGGCCGATTTAGATAGCCTCTTTCTCATCAAACGAAACCATGACCGACTAGATAGCTCTCAAAGGCCTTTTTATCTCCTATTTGTCATTCAGAGATGGCTGTCTCTAGTGATGGACTGCATCATGGCCGGATTGATCATTCTCCTCGTAGGCCTTATTATTGGCTTGAAAAGTAAAATCCGCTCTGGATATGCTGGAGTTGCGCTCTCTAACTTCATCAGCCTGAGCGGTCTTATTACTGATATTATCATAATCTGGACTGAGATTGAGACATCTATGACTTCTGTGAAGAGAGTCAAGGAGTTTGAGGAAGACATGCCGCTTGAATCCCTTCCTTCAGATACTATTACGCCTTCTGCTCTTGGCCGGATAAGGGTAGTATAAAGCTTCAAAATGTTACAGCGACATACAAGTAAGTATATTTCGTCGAGAGCTGTGCCTTGAGATACTAATGCATTTTTTCTCCGAGCAGGCACGGAACTGTGACTACACTTAACAATATAAGCATGGATATCAAGCCGGGCGAGAAGATAGGCGTCTTCCATAGTCGTGACCATTGAAGCGTATTAATGGCGAGTCGGCAAGAATAAAGTCATCCCCTAATTCATTGAGAAATTTAATGCTGAGTGATCACAAATTCATAGAATAAAATGATGGGTGATCGAAGCGCCTACGCCCCTGTTCTGAATTCCGGTAGGTCAAGGGCTGTCCACAGTAGCTCCCTATATACGGTCATTCTAGACGACATGAATTTTCGTTGCTGTATTGGTAATTTTCCGTCTGTCAGGTAAATACATTCGTAATCATTGTGTCAAACAATGTAAGACTGTCTACAAGACACAACGCTAAGAATAAATACAAGTGTCTATATGTGAGGGCAATTACCACCTAATAACTCTATGATCGACTGTAGCTTACGCATCATGACCTTATTTGGTTCACCCCTCTCGTTTTCCAAGACTGGAGAAGTACTTTCCCTGGAAGACCTAGCAAAACATCATCATCTATGACACAACCAAAGCAAAGATTAAAATCGTTGTTTTGGTCTATAGCTTTCACTTTGAAGACTATCTCCGCCCGTCGTGTATGGCGATAATGCCATTTGGAGTCCGTCAGATCCGCACGAATAGAATAATTCTTTTCTGCTTCTTCCAAATCCGCCAGAACCAACGGCCCGGCATATGGCCCAGCATTTGCAAGTTTTCAGGGGGAGAATAACCTCCACTCTCGTTTGGAAAAGCGTAATCAGAAAAGTGAGAAAATAGACTTGCCTTTACGTACAGCTGAATAACGGCTATCTTCCAAGAGGGTGCCATGATTACGTTTGACTGTACTTTGATAAGTAGGGCTAGGTTACTTCCTAGATGGAGGAGGCCCCTACTTACATAACCTCCGCGTAATAGCGGGACTTACATGGCACAAGTTATGCGCCCACATTGACCTACTCATTATTACTAATATTATCGTACTTTACAGTTTTAACGGTGTATGTAAGATTACATTCGTGACGCAACAAATAAAAAACAATATCTGTCTGCAGGATGCAAGCCCTCAAGAGTCGATATCTCGATATCAAGTAGCTGAAACGTAACTTCTCTAAGAACAAAATATATGACATGTCTGTCTCTAAGGTATTCTATATCATGTCTATATACTGTCCCCGGATATTGAGCTCAATTGGTGACTTTGGAACAATGTTTTGGTAACATATGCCTTGAAACAAACTTCTTGGTTTGAATATCTAGGTAGCTCGCCTTGATAGTGGAATACCAGGCATGCTCTGCCTCGTCTCTCGGTTCTACTCCAGATAGAAGACTTCCTCGGTTTTACCCCACCACCCTGGTCCAGTTGCACTTCCAATTGCACCATCAACCGGAGATTCTTGCATTGAATCTGTCATGCGCCACCATTCTTGAACTTGAGGATTTGATGCCATGCGCTCCATATCCTTGTCAAAGGTATCACCAACATATTTGAAGCTCGCAAACAACGTTGGTCGTGGAGAGAGAGACAAGTAGATCGAATCTTGATGAGTTAGAACAAGTTTACAACTCGATGGATGGAGAGGCTATGATGAATATATACAGTCTCTTATGTTTGAATCTTTAATTTGCTCCAGTACTCTGGGCCAGACTGCTGCGTGACACTTCTTGTATTCTTCGATGCATTCCGGCTTGAGATAGATCCATTGGCCGATACGGCGGGGGCCTTGGTTCTGAGACGACATATCAATTGAAAATGACTTGAACGAAGTAACTTTACTAGAAGTATTATGAGACAGAGGATGAATTCTGGATGAAAGTGTCACTAGAAATACGAAGATTCGAAACTTGGGCTCAATGAGGGACATCGGCAATTTCGGCTGATTAATAAACCGAGGGCTAATCCCAGCAACCCTAATCGAATAACCCTTGTATGCTGCCCTGGTGCTCAGTATTTTTATCTCTGCGCATATATGATCATTGCTGAAAATGCCAGAGCAAGGATTATCGGTAATTTCTATGTTCTGATAACCCTCTACGTTGTTAATGCTTACTACTTGTCGACTGCAAGTACACCAATCAGGATGAAATCGCTAAGCACAATGTGATCTGACAGTGGACACCGATATGGCATTAGGCCTATTTGAATTTAGTTTCAGCCTTTTAACACCTTTACATAACCACGTGGAAGTTCTTTCGGTGCCAATTGGAAGCAACGTACAAATTAAATGCGTTATGTCAGTAAAGGGTGGAAGATAAGCTGGAAGAAATATAAATAATGACAAGTTCTAATACGAAGCTTTAATTGAAGCAACTTGAATGCTGAAAGTTCCAATAGAGTTGAACTTTTGTTGATCTACAAGTCGGCCAGGATGAAGCTTTCCGCAATCGTTGCCATCTTTGGCCTTGCAGCCTTCGCCAATGCCTCGTATATTAATTATACCACTGTAACTGGGTACTTTTTGCAAGATGAAGGCTCTACAAATGCTACAGAATTTATTTACGTATGTATAGCATTCAAAACGGCTGTATTCTTGGCTAACGTCAGTCATCTAGTACGAAGAGAATTTTGGCCTCATCAACCGCACTTATCCGGGCGAAGAGGATAGCTGTGTCTTGAAAGGCATGTCACAATGGCAAAGATTCTATGAGGAGGTGATTCGTTTAAACCGACAAGCCCCTCCCAATGTTCAATACAAGGTATTCTTCTTCGGAAGACATGGTGATGGATATCACAATGCCGCACAAACATATTATGGTACTCCGGCATGGAATGTAAGTCTCAGTGCCCTTCTATATGTATGGATGCTACAACTAACAATTATCATTGAAACTCGACAGTGTTACTGGGCCGAACTTGATGGCAATGGCACTACAACCTGGCGTGACGCAGCCCTCACTCCCGCTGGAATTGATCAAGCTGAAACGGCGCACAACTTTTGGCAGGAACTCATCAACGAGCAAAGCATCCATACTCCAGATGCGTATTTTACTTCACCGCTCACCCGCTGTCTCCAGACAGCCAACTACACTTTCAACGGACTCGATTTCCCTCAATCCAGCGCAGAGTTCAAGCCTACGATCAAGGAACTTCTCCGCGAGGGCATAAGCATCCACACATGTGACAGTCGTAGCAACGAATCATATATCCACAACTTGGTTCCAGATTGGACTATTGAGTACGGATTTACTGAGTACGACGAGCTCTGGAATGGTGTGACAGGCGAAACTAGCGACGCAGAAGCCGTTCGGTCCAAAAAGGTCCTCGACGAGATGTTCAGGGAGCTTGGAAGTGACAAAAACGAAAATCTCTTCGTATCTGTGACAAGCCACTCAGGCCAGATTGGTTCTATGCTGAGTGTTTTGGGTCACCGATCATTCAGTCTTAATACTGGCGCCGTGATCCCCGTCCTTATCAAGGCCGAGACGCTACAGGAGACTGTCGCAACCACATGTTTCACTTGGTCAACAAGCGCACACTGTACTGCTCCACCTGCTACTTCTGTTGCAAGTTGCGTTTGTGCTTCTTCGACTCCAGCAATAACAACACCTTTGGTAACAGTTACCTCGGAGCCACCTACGATAACTGCACCGGTCTGTTACAATTTGTGTTAACATTTTACTTTGCCCTTCGTTAATATTTGTCTACAATGGATCTCAACACAAGGTGGAATGTACATCACAATCAATCAACGCCTAGACAGTGAAGCAAAGCACTTTAGGTGATTTCTCGCTGACAGTTTAGTACATCCTACACAGTCTAAATTTCAAGCATAGAAGTTCATATTTTCTCAACAATTGGATGGATTAGAAGAGGCAATAATATCCAGGTGATTGTCAAAAAATTATCTATTCAGCACACTGTAACACATGGTTCTTGAAGATCTTACGAAGAATATGCCAATTAATTGGTGCAGACATTCCAAGTAGAAAACATCACAAGTGAAGAGTGCATACCTAGATGTATTGACAACTATTTCTAGATTTTTAGGTACATCACTATTCACAAACATTTATCGCGTCACCTGTGAAAATGATAACTGGAACAACCATCAAATTGACCGGCAGAAAGTGAGCCATTCCAGTGCACTATCAGCATCGCACTATCTTCCTTAGGATTACCTGTGCAATTTCCCGTCGTGAACCATGTCCTGGAAGAAAAAGGGTGAGATATGTCTGCTCAGCATTTCTTTACCGCAGCACTGGCAGAGCTCGAAGTACTAGAAGTTGTAGAGTTGGGCATCTGCACAGCAAAGACAGAGCCGAATGGACCGTTGTCGTTGTTATTAGAAACCTTTACCAAGCAGAGGTTGCTGATACCATTGATGGTGCCAGTACAGGAGGTCCCTGAAGGAATCTCAACGGCGAAAGGCTACTCAAGGTATTAGCCTATGATGTACAGAATCTCGAGGATGGAATATTAAGAACAGGATTAAGAATACCGACTTACATAGTCCTCATTGACGTTCTCGGCACGTTTGCTGAGCTTTCCATACACACGGCTACGCTTGTTATTGCTGGTACCGCTCTCCTTGGGAGCGGCAATGTAACCGTCATCGCCAGGGGGTTGAACAGTAACGGTAGCAGACTTGGCCTTAGACCACTTGCCGCTGGCAGACTCGTCGACGAGAGCCTCCAGGGGACCAGCCCCGTCCGTGGTGACAATATGGTAGGTACCATTAACAGAGCCACCACTGCTAACCTGCGGTAGGGTATTGCCAGACTGAGACATAGCCTTGCTGAGGTCACTAAGCTGGTTGTTACCAGCCTCATCGGTATAGCCAAGATCATCGTCGGTGTGGATGTCCTTGGACCAGAAGATAGTTGTGTCCACTTCGGTCAGGTAGTTGGGACCAGCTCCGGGGACAACTGCGCCTCTGATACCCAGAGCAGTGCCGTTACCACCGAGATCACCAGTAAGGACGGAGACTTTGCCATGAGCAGCAACTAGAGTAATCATCGACAAAGTAGAGAGAATGATTCGGGAATACATTTTTGATTGAGATGGTGAACTCCTTTCTTGAAAATAAATATTTCCTTGAAAATAAGTGAAGAAATCGGTAGTTATTGTTGTTCAAAGTGCGAATGAGTTCCCAAAGATGAAGACTAGCCAGTAGTCAAGTCAGGGCTGTAAAGAATGAAGAGAGTCTGGGTTGTTGATGCTAATGGAAAAAGAACGAGGTTTGAGAAGGAACTTGACCTGATATTTATACCTTCTTGATCCTGTATCCTCGCTCTCCGTTATGCTGCTTTTAGTTCCATTCGCATGTGGGATCCAACTTTTGCTTGAAGACACTCTAATCTCTGTCCAACACCACAAGTCTGCCCAAACACTGATCAAACCTCACTGCGACGAATGCATAGGTCGAGACGCCGGAAAAATAATGGAACCTGCAAAACTGTTGCAGTTAATATTTCTAGTACAGGCATGCTGTCTAAGATCTCAACTTGAAGCGAGCATCAAACAGTATAGTGGACAATCACGCAGGTGAAAAGCTCTTTCTCGCCTGTTGCATGTGAATAGATACCTCAAACATCGTGTCTCCTCGACTGCTCGAGTGTCGTAGTTAGCTTACTAGCGTCCTGCCGGCATCTAATGATATTGATAGCACTAGGAATAGTCCAGGTGTTGCGAGCCTCATTATGCCGGCACTGCGGAGTGCTTGGTGTAGCAAACCATCTCTTTCCCCGAAATGCTTGCTTGCCTACCAATTTCTATCTTTTGCAATTAGTAGTTCAGTGTACAATAATTGAGCCTAGAATACATTTTATAAATCCTGAAGCACACAAGGCCTTTGCTAACTATTTTGGGAATGTTCACTGGGTGGACCTAGTGATTGAAGCCTGGTAGCTCATCCTTTAATTTCGAGGCTTTTCAGCAATAACCTATCATTTGGCTTTCCTCGCATGTATTCTCTTCCCCTGGTACATCGCTAGTGAGTTTATGTTTCGGTACCTCGGTAAGAACGGTAAAAAGAACTGTGATAATGCGTTCTTCACTTTAAGCTCAACCCCTGTTCCATGTATGTATCATCTATGCGCATGCTAGTACTCGGCCGCCGCCCCAGCCATTCAATATCCAAGACCATGCAGAGGCCACTGATGGTCAAGTGGCTAGTCAAATTATCTCCGGCTTCTAATTAAATGTGTATTCCGCATTGGGATCCATGGAGATGTAAAATAAAAGAGAGAAAAAAAAAAACCACCGGAAAGTCGTACATAAAGTACAAATGTATTAGTGAATAAACACAATTACTTTGATTAGTTACGTGTGTAGATGAATTATATTAATAGTTTTTCATGTGTTCTCGGCTCATAGGTCAAAATGACTGCATAATTCTGCCATTTGACTACATTTTTTTATGCCGATTGCTCAAATGAAACCAACCTATAAGGAGCGAAAATATAATTTATGCCAAGCCATTTGACGAAACCATACATGAATGAATAAATAAGTACGGGGCCAGATAAATTGACGAAATTCACTCATCGGGGTTGTGATTTGGCACAGAGGTGGTAGCTAGTAGTTGTGGGTGGCATTCAGGAGTAGGCATCATGGAGAACATGTGACCGTTTCAGTTTCATTAGTTCAATCATCATTATGAAAATATTGTCTATCGCAATTCCAAGAGAGTTGCTTGTTGGGTTGATAGTACAGAGTGATGGTAGTAAATAGTACGTCAAAAAAACACAATATCAAGTCAACTTACTCGATAGCGTAGACGCTCTACACGGAAAAATAAACATCAGAAATCCACAAGGGAGATATGCACGTAATCCCACTGTCTACCTATACTTTTCATTTGTTATTCGTGTACGCCTTCCTGACTTGACTCTGAGTATACCTAGCTTTGCAATTGGTCGAACATGGACGAGTTCCGGGAAACAGCAATCAATCCGTGGTCTGCGACGTCTTTCTAAATAGCGGACATTGCAGAGCGACTTACTTGCTACGGGGACAAGCAAAAGGGGCCAATAAGAACAGTTTAAATTACCCCGCCACGGTAAATTAGGACGCTAAAATGCCAGCTTCGGTATAGCTGATCCACATATAAATTATTGGCCACTCAGAGACTCACGCCAAGCCGCTTATTCTTAAAGCTCCGGCAAGTAGATCCGAGACGTTGGAACTGATGAACAAGCATTGAGCAATGAGAAGAAAAAAACGATCTACATACAGTGGGTGGACACAAGTATTTGGACACCCCAAAACGCGCTAGTCACACCGCCAGCGATTCTGCCGGATAAAATATATTAATATTGGATTCCATAGTAATTAGTATAGAAATCTATAATTATCTATTTTAATAAAATGCCTCGCTCTAAAGAGCTTGATTTAACTATATAAGCTTAGATATATGAGCTTTATAATATAGCTTTATAAAGTTATTATTAGATTTATAGAAAATATTCTTAAATCCTAGTATTAACTATTACTTATATAATTAAGAAAAAATCTAAATAGGTTAATGTCAGAGAATCAGAACGTCACAGCCAATGGATCAGGTTAGTCACTACGAGACTAATGCACATCGGAACAAGGGATTACCCGCGAAACCTTAGGGTTAGGATAACAGAGCCAGCAGAGCCATCACTATATTGACTATATTGGTCAGAACAGAGCGAACAGAGCCATTATTATATTGGCTATAATAGAGGAAAGCTATATAAGGATACTCATTCACCATATATTTAATTTTCTTTTATTATCTTAAATTAATTGTGATAACTTAAGTATATAATCTTCTATCAATTAAGATATTCATAACCTTATTTTTATTTCTTTCATCTATTGAGATCTTTTAATCTTAGAAGCCTATTAACTTTATTTATTAATAGCTATCCTAGCTATACTCAATAGTAATCTAACTAAAGTTTCTAATAATTCAAGACTCTCAGTTAAAAGAGAAGTCTTAAAGATAAATAACAATAGTATTCTAAATCCTAGTTTTAGTAACTTCAAGTCCTAACTCGTGAACTACTAATACTAGTAATAAGAATATCACAACTATTAATAATAGGGATATAGCAGCATTATTACAACATATTAAAGAACTAGAACAAGCAGTGATTAATAATAAAGAAAGAATAAGTTATACATCTTAAGAAGTTAAGATTAGAATAGTAACTTTATTTAAAAAAGAATATAGAATCCTTAAGATGTACCTTGCTTAGATACAACTCTATTTTATATATAACAATAAATAAATTATGAATAAGTCCGATAAAGTATTAGTAGCATCAAGCTTCCTCAATAAAGAAGCTATAAAGTGATTTGCTTTATATATTATCAACTAATACTATATAAATGGCAATAAAGAATAAAGAAATCTTGAGATAATTGCAATATTTTCTAATTATCAGTACTACAAAGAAAAATTTAACCAGTTATAGGAAACTATTAATAAGAAAATTGAAGCTGTTAATAAAATATAATATATTAAATAATAAACCTCAGTTAGAGAATATATTTTGAAATTCTTATAGATATTAGGAGAACTATTATAAAATAATCAAGAATTTAGAGATCAGTTCTATAAAGAACTGAAAGACAATATTAAAAACTAAATCTCAATAATAATATCACAACTTAAAATATTTTAAACAATAATAGAAGCAGTATCCTAGATTGATTTAATTATTTATATCTAATAAATAAAAAAAGAAGAGTTCAGAAGAAATAAAACAAACATTTATCAAAGATAAACTAAAGATAAGGATGGAGATATAATAATGTAGTTAAATACAATCTTATCCAAAGAAAAAAAAGATAAATTAAAAAAGAACAAAGCTTATTTTAATTATAAAAAACTAGATTATTTTGTAAATTAATACTAAAAGCTAAGAAAGAACTAGAAACCAGTTATTTTAGATTTAAAAGAGCAAATCACAATAATAATTCTACTAATTTTAATTAATAATAGCAAAGCTGATGGAACAGCTAACAACAAGATTAATTCTAATAAAGATTTAAAGCAATCAGTTAAAGATAAAGAATAATAATTAGAATGAATAATGAACTATAAATAAATTTAAGTAAAATAAATACAACAAACCAAAAAGCAGAAGGCTCCAGAATAACTAAAAGAAATATTTAGTAATCTAAGTAAGAAAGATAAAAGATAGAAAAGATTCAGTTTTAGAAAAAGTATTAAATAAATAAGATAAGTTAGCATTAATATAAGAAAGGGACACCAACCTTACAATTTAGGGGAAGAATCAATCAGCCAGACATTTCTCGCATATCATCTTAAAAATATAAAAAACTCATTAGAAGAATATAGTAAAGATGTTAATTCAGAAGAAATTAATACAGAAGACTTTAATATAAAAGATACTCAAGCAAAATCCCTATTAAAAAAGTTGTTTTATACTCAACTAACATTGCAGGACAATAGGCCAATAATAATAACTCATAAAGATCTATATTAAGAATCAAACAAAAACCCTATTGAGAAAAAACTAAAAGAAGCATGGGATAATATTATTTAGTCTCAAGAGAATAACCAGTGTAGTTGCACGTTAGCAAACACAACTTGCTGGAAGAGATCTTAAAAGAAATAGAAAGATTATATTAAAGAATATAAACACTATAAAGAATAGATATATTATGTGTGCTAACAACATAGACAAATGTATGTACCCCTAGCAAACATGTATGAATATATATTATATAAGCAAGAACAACGCTTTTGCAATAGAATGACTAGATATATAAGAAATTATTCTTATTATCACTATTTAGCATTAGAAGGAAATTTGTATTAGAAAATATATTAGATAATATATTATAACTCATCATATAAAATGCATCTTGCAGAGAAAAAACAAAAAGAATAATTTCTAAGAATCCCAAAGATAATTGAAGAATTAAGACTTGAATATCCATAGAAATAGATAGAATATCAGTGTATCTATCAAGAACCTACACACCCCTATCATAATAATATTATAATCATTAAATATAAAGCAGAAGGACTACACAAATAGTATTATTATAGTATTAAAGAATACTTTAAATATCAACAAAAATATTAAGAAAGGCATATAATTACAACTAAACTTATTATAATGACTATAGAACAGAAAGCAGTCAATTAAATAGTGATAATACTAGTAAAGGTTAATAGAAAAAATATAAGAATCTTATTAGATTTGGAAGTAGCCTATAACTATATTAGAGAAAAATTTATAAAAAAAGCAGGACTATCTATAATCCAGACTGATAAGTAGGTAATAATTATCTTTATTAGTAAAGAAACAATCAGTTAAGGCTATAAGAGACAGGTATTAAATATTATTGTAAAATTAGAACAATATATTATAATAGTTATACTCAATATTATACTAGTATCAAGAGAATATTATGATATTGTATTTAGAATAATATAATTATAAATACAAAATCTGATAATCGACTAGATAAAAGGAATAGTGATTATTAATAAGATAAAGCTAAATACATAAATAATTAAAAAGAGTATTGAAGAAATTGCACAGCTATATAAGGAATTAGGGAAAATCCTTAGTACATTATTAAAAGCTAAGAGGTTAGTATGGAAGGCAAAAGAATAAGAACAGAAGATAATATTTATTAAAAATATTAAATATATTAATAAAGAAAATAAAGTATAAAATATAGGAAAGCCACAAAATAGTTAAAGAGACTTAAGTGATAAAAATGAAATATAAATCAAGAATAATAAAACAAAAAAGATTAGGATAATCTAATAAGCACAAATAATCAAGAAAATAAGAATTATAGAAAGGACACAAAAGATGAAATTAAAACCAAAAGAACTATACAAAAAAAAATTTATAGAAATATTAGCAAAATTATCTAAGAAATATTATAAGTTTATTAAACTATTTATAAAGAAAGAATAATAATTACTAATATATAATAAAGAATTTAAAGTATAAATCAAACTAAAAGAAGAATTTACATTATTTTTAGTTAAGTAATATCATAAATCAAGAGATGAACTAGAACTTAAGAATAAGTTTATTAATAAGTTTTATAAAGTAATATATATATAATCAGAATATAGAAAGGCATCAGCACAATTAATATTTATTAATAAAAAAGATATGATTAAATAAATAATTATCAATTATAGAGTACTAAATAATAAAATAGTAGATGATGCAAATAAGGCATCTTATTAGGAATAAAAGAGAGATCTCTTGTAGAGAGTAAAGATCATGATAATCTTTAATATTTAATGAGGTTATTATAACCTATAAATAGCTAAAGATAATATTTGGAAAATAGCTTTCCTTATAGATAAAGGATTATTTGAATAGGTAGTTGTACTAATAGATTTAAAAAATCTACCAGCACAATTTGCACAATATATGATATATATTTTATAGAAATATTTAAATAAATTTATTATAGTCTACTTTGATAATATCATTGTATATTTGTAAAATCCAGAAGAATATAAAGAATATATATAATTAGTTATAATAGCATTTATAAACAAAGGATTAATACTCAAGATCAAGAAATATAAGTTTAATACTATAACTATTAATTATTTAGGAATAGTTTATACGCCAGAAGAATTAAAGATCTAACTAGAAAAGAAAAATGCAATACTCAATTAGTCTATCTTAATAAATATCAATGAAATATAGCAGTTTCTAGGCACAATAAAATATATCAGAAGATACTTGAAGAATTATATAGAAATAACATGATTAATCATAGAATTATTAAGAAAAAATCAAGAATTTAATTAGATAGAATAATAATAATAAGCATTTAAGAAAGTTAAGGAATTAGTTAGAAAAACACTAATTCTTATACTTCATGATCCAGAGAAACCGAATACAATTCAATCAGATATATCAGGATATATATTAAGAATTATTTTAGAATAATTAGGAGATAATAGAAAATTAAGACCTATTGCCTTCTATTCCAGACAATTTACTATTATAGAAAGGAATTATAATATTCATAATAGAGAACTACTCATAGTAGTCGAAGTATTTAAGTAATAAAGATACTATTTGTAAGAAGCTAAAGAAGAAATAGTTATAAAAAGTAATTATTATAATCTGAAGTACTTCACAATAACTAAAAAGCTTATTAACAGATAAGTTAGATAATCAGAGTATTTATCAAGATTCAAATTTTAAATTGAATATATCAAAGAAAAAAAAAATATTATTACTGATGTGTTAAGCAGAAGAGCAGATTATGTAATTAGAATACAACAGCTATAAACAAATATACTAGTGGAAGACAAAGATGGAATTCGTTATAATAATAAGATAATACTAGTAATAATAATTATAATAGAAAGCAAAGGTTTTCATAAAAAGATAATAGAAACTATTAGGAATGATAAGATACTGCAGACAGCACTACATAACAACAAAGCAGTAATTAAGAATGGATTAGCCATTTAAAGAGGATTAATATTGATACCATTTTCAATAATTATAAAAGTCATTCAAATAAACCATAATTTGCCAATCGAAGGACATCATAGAATCAACCAAATAGTAGAAAAGATACAGCAAATATATTACTTTTTAAGAATAAGAAAATTAGTTAAAGATTATATCAAGAAATACAATAGTTGTAATTATAATAAACTAATCAATCATCAATTATATAGAAAAATGCAGATTCCAGAGACACTAACAAAAGCATAATAGAAGATCACAATAGATTTTATATAAGGCTTACCAGAGTCAAAGAATCTTATTTCAGGAATCATATATATTAAAGCTATTATTATTATAGATAAGCTTACAAAATATATTATTCTAAAGCCAATGCTAAAGAATTTAACAGTATAATAATACATAATACTGATATTATAAGAAGTATTTATAATATTTAGATTGTCAAGTAAAATAACATCTAATAAAAACAAGTTATTTATATCTAAATTTTAGCAGATAATTATAAAAAATTATGGAATAGAATATAATCTATTAATCACACATCATCAACAGACTAATAACTAGACTAAATAAATAATTTAAGCAGTTAAATAATATCTAAGACATTACTTAGATTGGAATCAAAATAATTAGATAGAGTTACTACCAATTACTTAGTTTGTGATAAATAATGCAACAAATACATCAACAGGACAAGTACTATATTTTACCAACCTAGAAAGAATTCTAAAAATAAATTAAGAAAACATTAAATAAGAAGAAACATCAAATGAAGTAAATATCCAAGCAACATATATACAATTAATGCATAGTAATCTATCAAAAGATATTAAATAGACAGAAATAAGAATGAAAAAATATTATAATAAGAAACACAAGGACGTGCTAGCACTCAAAAAGGGGGAGAGAATTTACCTTCTATAATGAACATTAGGATTAAAAAATTTTAATATCAAAAGCATAAGATCAAGTAATAAATTCAATACAGTTAAATTTAGACTGTTCACTATTAAAGAAAAACTCACTAATAACAATTATAAACTCTAGCTATCAGCAAGAATACAAATATATCTAGTATTTTATATCTTATTATTAGAACCAATAATCAACCCAATAAATAAAGATGAAGCAGCAGATAATAAAGAATACAAAGTCAAAAGAATACTGTAATATAAGTTAAAGAAAAAACATATCTACTACCTTATAAAATAGAAAAAATATAGACCTAAAGAAAACATATAAAAACCTATTAGGCACTTAAATTACCCTAAAAAGATTTAGGAATAGAGATAGAAGTATGATTAAGAAAGATAGAAGGATTGAAGTTAATATTAAGGATAAGGTCATTATTTTATAAAGTAAAAATAGCAGCTAGAAGCTCTTTAGCCTCTTATTATTCTTTTACTTATTTTGCTTTTGCCTCTTCTTTTATCTTCTCTAACCTTTCTAATTCTTTAATATCTTTAATATTAGACTAGATGAATTAACTAGTATACTTTCACAATAATTTCTATTATTTATTAAGATGAGCACATTTTGCTAAGAGGGTCTTAATTTTAGTATTTACTTTATCACCATCCTCTTCTAAATACTCTTAAGTGTAAAGAAGTTTTTTCCACATAAGATCTGATAAAGTTATTGAAACATACTTATAATAACCATTCTATATATACTTACTACAGCATAATAATATTTCTAATTTTATGCAAGTCTTATTTAATAAAGAATAATAAAGATAAGATAAAGGTAGTTTTATGCTAGATTACTTAATTCACAGCGCAAGATTATTCTTATTGATATTTTATTTTAAAGATATAGTTAGCGCAAAACCATAAGATTATATATTTAAAATAATTAAGAAGTTAAGATTAGTTACCTATACTTTAAGGGACACAAGCTATTTATTAAGCTGTCAAGATGCTAGTCTTCAAAGAAGAAGATTATTAGAGAATCAGAACATCACAGCTAATAGATCAGATTAATCACTACAAGACTAATACATATCAAAACAAAGAATTACCCGTGAAACCTTAGAGTTAGAATAACAAAGCCAGCAGAGCCATTGCTATATTAACTATATCAGTCAAGACAGAGCAAACAAAGCCATTACTATATTAACTATAATAAAGGAAAGCTATATAAGGACACTCATTCACTATATATTTAGTTTTCTTCTATCATCTTGAATTAACTATAATAACTTAAGTATACAATCTTCTATTAATCAGAATATTCATAGCCTTATTCTTATTTCTTTCATCTACCAAGACCTTTCAACCTTAGAAGCCTATTAACTTCGCCCATTAATAGCTATCCTAGCTATACTCGACGGTAATCTAACCGAAGTTTCCGACAGTTAATTAGACTTTTAAACTATGTACTAAAGTTTTTTCTAAGCTCTTAACTAAGAATAAAACAACTTTAATTAATTAAATAAAGATTAATCTCTATATAAAATATAAAGAATTGTAGGAATTTATAGATATATACTACTTAAAGAAAATTATTTAAAAAGTCTTCTAAATCTTATATATAAAAAAGTAATTATAAAAGAAATAGCTTAAGATTATTCTAAAGAATGCTATTGTCAGAGAATCAGAACGTCACAGCCAATGGATCAGGTTTGTCACTACGGGACTAATGCACTTCGGAACAAAGGATTACCCGCGAAGCCTTAGGATTAGGGTATTAGAGAAATCAGAGGATTTCTATAATAGCTATAATCTATAGATTAGAGAAATTAGAAGATTTTTATAAAGATTATGATAGGGGAAAGCTATATAAGAATGTTTATTTATTATGTATTTAATTTTCTTCTATTATCTTAAATTAACTAAGATAACTTAAGTATATAATCTTTTATTAATTAGAATATTCTATCTTATTTAAGACTTTATTTATTTTATTATAATTTTTATATACTAGAAGTCTATTAACTTTGTTTATTAATAGTTATTCTAGCTATACTTAATAATAAATTAATTAAAGTTTCTAATAATTTAAAATCCTTAATATAAAAGATAAAATCTTTTATTTAAATTTTTAAGATAATAGATAATAATAATCTATCTATTTTAAGATAATAATTATAATAAGCAGCCTAAGCTACAGCAAGATAGTAATAATATATAATAATAACACATTATAATAAAAATAATAAGATATTAGCCTGCTATATTACTTTTAAAGAATAATTTAATTAAATAATTAAATATATATAGTAACTTAAAAATAAGCTAAGAATTAAAGATAATCAGATAAATTAACTTAAAGAATATATTAAATAATTTAAATAAAAAGGAGTTAAATAAAAAGATTATATTAAATAATTAGAAATATAAATAATATTAAGCTTATTACTAATTACTAATAAAGTTAAACTATTAAAATCAATAAAATTTAATAGAATATATTTTAAACTTAAATTATTTTTAGTAAATATAAATATATATATAAAAGCTAATAAAATTAAATAAAATTATAATAAAATAATTTTTATTATAACTTGCCTTATTAATAATATAGTTAATTAAATATAGCTAATAATAGATAACTTTTATAATTTAATATAAGAAGACTAAAATATAATTATTATTAAAATATTTATAAGTTATACTAGTTTTAAGAAATAACTTATATAGTTATTTAGAAATATTAATAAAATATATACTGCTAAATAAAAATTAAGATATTTATAATAAACTAGATCAGCTTAGAAATTAGTAATAAAATTTTAAAAGATAATAGTACTATTAAAATATAATAATAGAGTATAAATTATTATATTTAAAAACATATTAAAGAAAGAAGTTTAGATAGAATTAATTAAAATAGATTAATTAATAAATATTAATAACTTTATTAAGATAGCTGTTAAGATTAATAATAAGTTATTTAAGATTAAATAGAAGAAATAAGAGTTTTAGTAATAAAAAAAATATAGAGGATTTCTATAATTTAGAATAAACTAAGTAATATAATAAAATCCACTATAAGATTATAATAAAGATATAGTTATATAGCTAAATATAATCTTATCTAAAGAGGAAAAGGATAAGTTAAAAAAAGATAAAATTTATTTTAACTATAGAAAATCAAGTTATTTTATAAATAAATATCAAAAGTTAAAAAAGAACTAAAAACTAATTATTTTAGATTTAAAAGAGTAAATTGCAATTATAATCTTACTAATTTTAGTTAATACTAGCAAAGTTAATAGAATAGCTAATAACAAGATTAATTCTAATAAAGAGTTAAAACAGTCAGTTAAAAATAAAGAATAATAATTGAATTAAATAATAAATTATAAAAGGATCTAAATAGAATAGATAAGATAAGTAAATAAAAAAAATATATTAATATAGCTAAAAAGAATGCTTAATAATTTAAGTAAAAATAAAATATAATATTAAAGTATATAAAAAGAAAAGCAAGAAAGATTCAGTCTTAAAAGAAATATTAAATAAATAAAATAAGTAAGCACTAATGCAAGAATAGAACATTAATCTTATAATTATAAAGAATAAATCAATCAGACAAGCTATACTTATAAATCACCTAGAAAAAAAGATTATCCTAGTAAAAGAGAGATAAAAAGAGAATCTAATATAAAAGGTATTAAAAAAGATTCTCTATTAAAAGAGTCACTTTATACTTAATTAATATTATAAGATGATAGATTAAGAATAATAATCTATAAAGATCCATATTAAGAACTAATAAAAAATCTTATTAAGAATAAAATAAAAATAAAAGTATAAGAAAATACTAAAAATTTTTAGAAAGATAACTTATATAATTATATATCAGCTAATACAATCTACTAGAAAAAGTCTTAATAGAAATAAAAGAACTATATTAGAGAATATAAGAAATACAATAAATAGATATATTATATATATTAAAAGCATAAATAAATATACTTACCTCTAGTAGTAATATATAAGCATATTTCATATAAAAAAGGAATATACTTTTGTAATAGACAAAATAGATATATAAAAAATTATTCTTATTATTACTATCTATTTATTAGAAGAAATCTGTATTATAAAGTTTACTAGATAATATATTATGATGACTTATGTAAATTTTATATTAGATTAAAAACAATATTAAGATAGTTTCTAAATACTCTATCTATTATTTTAAAACTAAAACTAGAATATTTACAAGAGTGGTTAGAATGTTAATATATTTATGAAGAATTAACACATCTTTATTATAATAATCTTATAGTGATAGAATATTAGATAAAAAGATCATATAAATAATACATAATCAGTATAAAGAAATTTTTTAAATAGAGATAATAATTTTAAGAAAGACATATAATTATAATAAAGTTTATTATAATAATTATAAAGCTAAAAGCAGTTAGTTAAATAATTATGATATTAGTAAAAATTAATAAAAAAGATATAAGAATCTTATTAGATTCAGAAGTAGTTTATAACTATATTAAAGAAGAATTTGCAAAAGAAGCTGAAATACTTATTATATAGATAAATAAATAGGCAATAATTATTTTAATTAGTAGAGAAATAATTAGTTAAGGCTATAAGAAATAAGTATTAAATATTGTTGTAAAATCAGAATAATATGCTATAATAATTATATTTAATATTACATCAGTATTAAGAGAATACTATAATATTATATTTAAAATGATATAGTTATATATGTAGAATCCAATAATTAATTAGACAAATAGAATAGTAATAGTCAATAATATAATATTATAAATAAGGATTATCAAGAGGAAGATCAAAGAAATTGCATAGTTACACAAAGAATCAGGACAAAGCCTCAGTATGCTACTAAATACTAAAAGATTAAAATAAAAAGCAAATAAATAGAAATAGAAGATGATATTTACTAAAGATATTATATATATCAACAATAGAAATAAAGCATAAAAAAAAGTCATAAAATAGTTAAAAAAGTCTAAGTAATAAAAAAGAAATAAAAATTAAAAATAATAATATAAAAGAAATTAAAACAATCTAGTAAGCATAAATAATTAAAAAAATAAAGATTATTAAAAAGATATAGAAGATAAAACTAAAACTGAAAGAATTATATAAAAAGAAATTTATAAAAGTATTAATAAAATTATCTAAAAAATACTATAAGTTTATTAAACTATTTATAAAAAAAGAATAGCAATTATTAATATATAATAAAAAATTTAAAGTATAAATTAAATTAAAAAAAGAATTTATACTATCTTTAATTAAATAATATTATAAGTTAAAAGATAAATTAGAACTTAAGAATAAGTTTACTAATAAATTTTATAAAGTAATATATATATAATTAAAATATAGAAAAATATTAGTATAATTAATATTTATTAATAAGAAAGATATAATTAAATAGATAATTATTAATTATAAAGTATTAAATAATAGAATAATAGATAATATAAATAAGGCATCTTATTAAAAATAAAAAAAAAATCTTTTATAAGAAGCAAAAATCATAATAGTCTTTAATATTTAATAAAATTATTATAACCTATAAATAGCTGAAGATAATATTTAAAAAATAACTTTTCTTATAGATAAAAGATTATTTAAATAGATAATTGCACCAATAGATTTAAAGAATCTACTAATATAATTTGTGCAATATATAACATATATTCTATAGAAATATTTAAATAAATTTATTATAATCTATTTTAATAATATCATTATATACTTATAAAACCTAGAAGAATATAAAAAATATATATAATTAGTTATAATAATATTTATAAATAAAGAATTAACACTTAAAATTAAAAAGTATAAATTTAACACTATAACTATTAATTACTTAGAGATAATTTATACACCAGAAGAATTAAAAATCTAACTAGAAAAGAAAAATATAATACTTAATTAACCTATCCCAACAAACATTAATAAAATATAGTAATTTTTGAATATAATAGAATACATCAGAAGATACTTAAAAAACTATATAGAAATAATATAACTAATTATAAAATTACTATAAAAAGATCAAGATTTTAATTAGACAGAATAACAATAATAAGTATTTAAGAAAATTAAAGAATTAATTAAAGAAACATCAATTCTTATACTTTATAATCTAAAAAAACTAAATATAATTTAACTAGATACATTAGAATATATATTAAGAATTATTTTAGAATAATTAAGAGATAATAAATAATTATAATCTATTATCTTCTATTTCAAATAATTTATTACTATAAAAAGGAACTATAATATTTATAATAAAAAGCTATTTATAATAGTTAAAATATTTAAATAATAAAGACACTATTTATAAAAAGTTAAAGAAAAAATAATTATAAAAAACAATTATTATAATTTAAAGTACTTTATAATAACTAAAGAGCTTATTAATAGATAAATTAAATAATTAGAGTATTTATTAAGGTTTAAGTTTTAAATTAAATATATTAAAGGAAAAGAAAATATTATTATTAATATATTAAGTAGAAGAGTAAATTATATAATTAAAATATAATAGCTATAAACAAATATATTAGTAGAAAATAAAGATAGAATTTATTATAATAATAAAGTAATACTAGTAATAATAATTATAATAAAAAGCAAAGATTTTTATAAAAAAATAGTAGAAGCTACTAGGAATAATAAAATACTATAGATAGTATTATATAATAATAAAATAGTAATTAAAAATAGATTAATTATTTAGAAAGGATTAATATTAATATCATTTTTAATAATTATAGAAGTTATTTAAATAAACCATAACTTACTAATTAAAGGATATTATAAAATTAATTAAATAATAGAAAAGATATAATAAATATACTACTTTCTAAGAATAAGAAAATTAGTTAAAGAGTATATTAAGAAATATAATAATTGTAATTATAATAAACTAATTAATCATTAATCTTATAGAAGAATATAGATTTTAAAAATACTAATAAAAGTATGGCAGAAGATTATAATAGATTTTATATAAGACTTATTAGAGTTAAAGAATCTTATTTTAGGAATTATATACACTAAAGCTATTATTATTATAGATAAATTTATAAAATATATTATTCTAAAACTAATATTAAAAAGTTTAATAATATAATAATATATAATACTAATATTATAAGAAGTATTTATAATATTTAGATTATTAAATAAAATTATATCTAATAAAGATAAACTATTTATATCTAAATTTTAATAGATAATTATAAAAAATTATAAAATAGAATATAATCTATTAATTATATATTATTAATAGATTAATAGTTAGATTGAAAGAATGATTTAAATAGTTAAATAATATCTAAGATATTATTTAGATTAGAATCAAGATAATTAGATAAAATTATTACTAATTACTTAATTTATAATAAATAATATTATAAATATATTAATAGAATAAATACTATATTTTATTAATCTAGAAAAAATTCTAAGGATGAATTAAGTAAATATTAAATAAGAAAAAGCATTTAATAAAGTAAATATCTAAGTAATATATATATAATTATTATATAGTAATTTATTAAAAGATATTAAATAGATAGAAATAAGAATAAAAAGATATTATAATAAGAAGTATAAGAATGCACTAGTACTCAAAAAAAAAAAGAGAATTTATCTTCTATAATAAATATTAAGATTAAAAAATTTTAATATTAAAAATACAAGACTAAGTGATAAGTTTAATATAATGAAATTTAGACTGTTTACTATTAAAGAAAAACTTATAAATAATAATTATAAACTCTAGCTATTAGTAAAAATATAAATATACCTAATATTTTATATCTTATTATTAAAATCAACCATCAACCTAATAAACAAAAATAAAGCAGCAGATGATAAGGAATATAAAGTTAAAAAAATACTATAATATAAGTTAGAAAAAGAATATATCTATTACCTTATAAGATAGAAAAAATATAAACTTAAAAAAGATATATAGAAATCTATTAGATATTTAAATTACCCTAAGAAGATTTGTAAATAAAAATAAAAATATAATTAAGAAAAATAAAAGAATTAAAGTTAATATTAAAAATAAGATTATTATTTTATAAAATAAAAATAGTAGTTAAAAGCTTTTCAGCCTCTTATTATTTTTTTACTTATTTTACTTTTATCTCTTCTTCTATTTTTTTTAATTTCTCTAATTCTTTAATATCTTTTATATTCTTTTAAAGAAATTCTCTAGCTTATTTCTTTAATAATTTTTGCTATTTTTATAAATAAAGAATCTTAACTAAAACTTATTTTTCTTTTTCTTGAAGATATTCTTAAGCCTTAAAAAGACACTTTTATATTACTTTAAATATAAATATATTAATATAGCAATAATTATTTATATAAATATACTTATTATAATATTTAAAGAATTCTACTTTAATATAAATCTTTTCTAGATTACCACATTAATTATATAGAAAATAATAAGCAATATTAAATTATTTAATATATAAAAGAAGAGAGTTTCTTAAAATTATTTTCTTTAAAGATATAATTAATATAAAACTATAAGATTATATATTTAGAATATTTAAGAAGTTAAAATTAATTATTTATATTTTAAAGAATATAAATTATTTATTAAGCTATTAAGATATTAGTCTTCAGAGAAAAGGATTATTAGAGAATCAGAATATTATAACTAATAGATTAGATTAGTTATTATAAGATTAATATACTTTAGAATAAAGGATTACCCATAAAGCTTTAGAATTAAAGTATCAGAAAAATTAAAGGATTTCTATAATAACTATAATCTATAGATTAGAGAAATTAGAGGATTTTTATAAAGACTATAATAAAAAAAAGCTATATAAGGACACTTATTTATTATATATTTAGTTTTCTTCTATCATCTTGAATTAACTAAGATAACTTAAATATATAATCTTCTATTAATTAGAATATTCTATCTTATTTAAGACTTTATTTATTTCATTACAATTTTTGTATACTAGAAGCCTATTAACTTTGCTTATTAATAGTTATCCTAGCTATACTCGATGGTAAACCAACCGAAGTTTCCGACAGCTATAAAATAATTTAACTAGACTTAAAGATATACTTTTTATATCTTTAATAACTTTAAAAGAATCCTATAGACTAATAAATATTCTATTAAGTATAAAAAAGATATCTAATTAATCTAGACTTAGAATAACCCTTATAAATAGATTATTAAAAATAATATATATATATAGTATATTAATAAAAATATTAAAAAGATATTTTAGGGTATAATAATCTTTAATAAATGCTTATTATTAATTCTATTATATAATAATCTAAAAGCCTTTAAGCAAGATATTATAAATTAGATTATTTATACATTTTATTAGGTACAACTTTCAGAGCTTTTTAAAGAAGGAGATATCTTTATATAGAATAATATACTAGTTTATAAAGTATATATTATAAAGGAACTATTTAAGAAAATATATATTAATATAATAAAATAGCTACTTTATTTATTAGATTTTAATCTAATTAAAAATTTATAGATAATTATAAAGGGCTATATATATAAATAATATTTTTAATTAAAGCATGCATTAGATAATGCTAAGACTCTATATTAACTTATAAAGACTATATAATATTGTTAGAAATAAATTAATATGCAAATATTAGAGTTATTATGCCTCTTTATACTGTTACGAAACCAACCTGCATGATACTAGGCAGAAACTAGTACTATCAAGGAAAGGTGTTTAGTTAAAGCAGCTAACATTATAACTAGTTATTCATACGCACCAATATGCAAGGCGGTTATTAAATATATGGGCTTATGGCTGATATAAGGAAACAAGTGACTAGTATATACTAGGGTATACACCATAGAGTGTAGGAGAAATATATATAGTACTAAATAGGACTATTAGATATATAATTAAATGTACACTTTAAAATGTAGAATGAATATAGAGGATATTAATTATATAAATATACTTATTTCTATACTTAGTTCCTACTTAGTATAACTCTTTAATCTAAGTTACTTAATTATATATTAAAAAGATTAATAAAATAAATTTACTTAAAATATTATAATACTTTAAGATATTTCTTCTATCTTAAGTTATAATTAACTAAATCTTTATTACTAATAAATCTAAATTATATTTAATCTTATTAATAAGTTATTCTTATAAACCTTTATATAGTTTATCTATTATATTATATTTTAATATAACTAATAATAACTAAAATAGATCTAAATATGTAATAAAAGAGTTATTATCTTAATCTTAAGGAATAATATAGGATAAGTATTATTATAAGAAATAAGAAAATTTAAATAAGAGAAAGAGAATATTTATAGATTAATCTAAGATAATAGGGAATATAACTGCTTTAAATATTAGATTAATAATAACTCCTACTAATGAAGAAATGCTTTAAAAATATATTAAGAAATTAAAAGCAATTATAGTAATAAAATAGCCTAAAACACTAAAATTATAAGTCTTTAATAGGAAATGAATAAAGCTAAAAAATTTTTTTATATAAATGGATATATATATTGTAATTAATAGCATAGTATTAGAAACAGAAGAATTTAAGATAGTTTTTATAGTAATTTACTTAATAAAAGAAGTATTTTAATAGATTAAACTAGTACTTTATAAATACTATAATAAGGAAAAGAAGAATTGGAGTATTAATATTATAAAAGTACTAGGCTCTTATAAAAGATTCAAGGAAAAGTTTAAGTTAGTGTTTAGAAATATAAATAAGATATAAAATGCTGAAAGATAATTATGATAATTATATTAAATTAGATTAGTATAATAGTTAGTAGTATAATTTAAGTAAATTATAATAATATTAAATTATAATAATAAAGTTCTTATTGTGGTATTTAAAAATATATTAAAAGAAGAAATATAAATAAAACTTATTAAGATAAATTGATTAGATAATATTAATAAATTTATTGAATAAATTATTAAGATTAATAAGAAATTCTATAAGATAAGACAAAAGAGAAAAGAAATATAAGGATGGTAGAGATATAAGATAAAATCTATATCTAGATATTAAAATTAGATAAATAAAAAATATAAGTATTAAGATCTTTATAGATTATAATTAATGAAACTTGATATAATAATTAATAAGAAATTAAAAAGATAATTTAATAAAAGTAAGATAGAATGCTTTAACTATAGAAAGAAGGAATATTATAAATAAGAATATAAAAGTTAATTAAAATAATAATTTAAGATAATTAAAAAATAATAATTTAAGACAACTAAGAAAAGATAATTTAAGATTATAGAGTATAATAAAAAATGTAATAGTGAAGTTATAATTAATAAAAGATATAATATCTATAAATATAATAATATTTATAGTAGTTTCTCAGAGATAGAAGAAGTTAGATAGCTGTATAAAAAAATAATATATTTTAAATATATATATAATCTAGAAAGAGATTAAAATACTTAAGAAGATAAAGATAGAATTTAAAATACTTAATAGGATGAGGTACTAAAGTCATATAAAGAAATTAATACTAAAGATGAATAGGAAAATAGTACTCTAGAATATATGAATAATTATTAATACTAATATAGTAAAGTGGATTATCTTAGATATTAAGGATTATTATAGATAGCTTATTATAATAATGACTATTAAATATATTAAGATGCTAAGGTTAATATTATCTGGTTTTCTAAGGAAAAAGGGAAAATTAAGTCTTTAAAAAACTATTATTAAATAAAAAAAGAAAATAAATAGAAAGAATTATTAATTATAGAAAAATTAAAGGATAAGATAAAGAAAATATACTTTAGTCTTTAATAATTAATAAAGATTGAAGATTAGAAGGACTAGAAGTTTATATTAAGCTTAAATTAGATTTAATAAGAATTAATTAAAGAAAAGAGAATCCTTAAAGAATAAGATATATTAAATAAAGAGTATCAAAGAAAGTAAAGAGAAATTAAAAAAAAAATTAATAAATAAAATAATAAAATAGAATTTTATAAATAAGTTATATTTAAAAGAAAAAATTTAGACTTTTATAATAATCTTTATAGATTTTTAAAAAAATAAATAATATTAGAAGATAAGAAATTGGAATAAGAAATTAATTAATTATAATTACTTATTATTACTCTAGAAAAAAAGAAAATATTGAAAGTAATAATATATAGAAAATATTTAAGAATTAGAGTCAATATATTAGGATAATATATTTAAGTAATAATTAATTTAGAAGTAATTAGAAATTATATAGATCTATAAATTATAAAGAAATTAGAAATACTAGAAGTTAAGAAATATAAATTATTATTATTAATAAGGCTAAATAAAGAATAACTTATAGATAATAGTACTATTAAAAATAAAAATAAATAATTTATAATAAGTATTAGAATATATTATGAGTATATTAACTTTAATATTATGAAGTTAGAAAAAAATAATATAATTTTTAATATATCTTAGTTAAGGAAGTATAATCTAGAGATTTACTAGAAGTAAGATTAATTAAATTTAATAAGATATAATTATAAAATCTAAATTATAAAAGCTATTAAGCTAAAAAGAGAGCTGATAAAATTAAAAAATATTTTAAATAAGAAGTAAGTAAAAGTCTTATTTTAGAATAAATTATCTAATAAATTAAAGATATAATATTAAATTATTATTAAAATTATGGAAGAAGAATAAAGTCTTAAAGATATTAACTAGAAAAAAAATAAGTTATTTAAAGAATATAAAAGATTTAGAAGTTTATTTAATAAAATATATAAAGCATTACTGGAGTATAATAAATAAGATTATACTATTTTACTTATAGAAGATAAGAAATTAAAGCCATAGAAAATATATTAAATGTTAGAATTAGAAGATAAGGCTTTGAAAGAATATATTAATAATATACTAGAAAAAAGGTATATATAACTATTAATATTATTAGTAGGATACCTGATATTATTTATATTAAAAAAAAGAATAATAAAATTATAACTATATATTAACTATAGATAGCTTAATAATATTATAATTAAAGATGTTTATCCTTTATCATTAATTATTAAGATATAAGATAAAGTTAAAGAAAAGAAATGGTTTATTAAACTTAATATTACTAATATATATAATCATTTAAGAATTAAGGAAGGAGAAAAATAGAAAATAGTATTTAGAATAAAATATAGATATTATAAATATCTAGTTATACTATTTAGATTGACCAATATACTAGTAATATTTTAAAGATATATTAATTTAATTATTAAAGATTATCTATATAATTTTACTATTATCTATCTCAACAATATTATAATATTCTTAAATAGCTTAGAGGATTATATTAGACATATTAAGATAATATTATAAAATTTAAAAATAACAAAATTATAAGTAAAACTAGAAAAATACAAATTCTATATATAAGAAATTAATTTCTTGGGATATTAGATTATATAAAAAGGAATATAAATAGATAAAAAAAAAGTATAAATAGTAAAAGACTAGTCTATACTAAGAAATATTAAAAAACTATAATTATTTATTAGAATAATCAACTACTATTAAAGATACATTAAAGAATATATAAATATTATAACATCTATGTTCAGATTACTCAAAAAAGATGTTAGATATGAATAAATAAAAGAATAAGAAAAAGCCTTTAAAGAAATAAAATATTATTTAATAATTATATCTATACTAATATAGTTTAATAATAATAAGCTAATAATACTGAAAACTAATATATCTAATTATACTATTAGAGTAATAATAATATAAGAAGAATAAGATAGAAAATAAAGAATAATTATATACTACTTAAGAAAAATGATTAATGTAGAGTTGAATTATAATATATATGATAAAGAATTACTAGTAATAATAATAGTATTATAATATTAGAGAATATATCTGAAAGAAACCAAGTTTCTTATATAAATTATCATAGATTATAAAAACTTTATTTATTTTCTATTAATTAAAGTGTTAATAAGAAGACAAGTGAGATAATTAGAAATATTATTATAATACTGGTTTATAATTGAATACTACAAAGGAAAAAATAATGAATAAGTAGATGTATTTAGTAGGTGATTAGATTATAAAGAAGAAATATGAATATTAGAATCTATATTACTTAAAAAAATAGAAAATAGAAATCTAGAATATAATCTATAAATTATTACTCTAGCAGTAATAATAGAATATAATATTAACTTAGAGTTATAAGATTTAATTGTTAAAGAAATGGCAAATAATGAAATTATTTAAGGGATACTGAGTGATATATAATAAGGAAAAAAGTATAAAAAAATAATTACTAATAAAATAGGACTTATATTTTAGTATAGTTTAATCTATATACTAAAAATAATTAGAGAAAAAGTTATTAAAATATATTATAATAAACTAATAATAGGATATCTAGAAATTAATAATATATTAGAAAAAATATTAAGAAATTATTACTAGTTAAATATATATAAAGCAATACACAATTATATTAAAGAATATGATATATATTAAAAAAACAAGATTATAAGATACAAATTATATAGATAAATATAATTATTATAGGTATTAGAATATCCATAATAATAGGTGATAATAGATCTTATTATAAAACTACTAAAGTTAGAAGGATATAACTTAATCTTAGTAATAATAGATAGAATAATAAAGTATGCACACTTTATATTAATAATAGAAAAAATAAATATATTATTATTAGCTAAGATACTATTACAATAAGTGTTCCAATATTATAATATACTAGAAATTATGATATTAGACAGAGGACCAGCATTTGTATTATAATTATAGAAATCTATAATAGATCTAATAGGAGGAGAACAATGATTAAGTTTAATATATTATCCATAAATTAATAAATAAATAGAATAAATAAATCAGATATTTAAATAATACTTATAAAGCTATATAAATTATTAGCAAGATAATTAGACAGAATTACTTCTAATAGTATAATTAACATATAATATAAACAAATAATTTATAATAAAAATAACATTATTTATAGTATATACTAAAAGGGAAGTAAGAATACTAGGATAATCATATTACAACTAACTAGTAGCAGAAACTATAGAAGGAATAATTAATAATATAAAAGCTATATATCTTTATTTGTAATAAGAAATAGAATATAAAGAATAAATTAATATAGAAAAATACAACTATAAAAATTAGAAGAGATCTAATTTTAAAAAGAAAGAGAAGATCTATCTTTCTTAAAAAAATCTATAAATACTATAAGAAAGTAATAAACTTGATTATTTATAACTAGGACTATTTAAAATCAAGAAAAAAATTAAAAAAATTAATTATAAACTTAAATTATTAGACTTTATAAAAATTTATTTTATATTTTATATATTATTACTAGAACTAGTATTATAGAATATAAAAATATAAACTAACATCATCATTAAATAAGAAATCTATAAGATTAAAAAAATATTAGCAATTAAAATGTTAGAAAACCATAAGAGATATTTAATAAAATAAAAAGAATATAATAAGTTAGAAAATATCTAGAAAATTATTAAAAATCTTATTAAAGTAAGAAAAGCAATTAAGAAGTTCTATTAATATTAGAATCTAAGAAAAGAAAACTTTAAAATAAAAGTATATCTAATAAAAATAATCTAAGATTAATAAGTAATACCTTAATATCTAAAAATATATAATAGTATTAAGATACTACTTATTTAAAAAAATTAAAATAAGATCTTTAAGATCTTTCTTATCAAAAATATCTATAATATTTATATTATAATCTAATATTTTATTATTATACTTTTTAAGAAACTTTTTAAATATAATAAATTTTAATAAATAACTTTTATTATACTATTATATATTATTCTAACTGAAGCTTAGCTAATTTAAGATTAAATTTTAGTTTATCTTACTCTTTCTTAAGAAGTAATTACTTTTTTAAATTATAAAAATATTTTTTATATTTATAATTATAATAGATATATAAAGTATAATTATAGCTTTTAGAATCTATAATATAAATTTTATTTTAAGATAAATAATATTCATATAAAGAATTAGAAGAAAGATTATTCTTTTAAATAAAATTAGTCTAAATAATATAATATATAAGGCAATTAAAGATAGACATATTAATATATTTTGGATATTTATTTATAAAGAAAGCAGGATTATACTAGAAATAAGAGTGAGTTTTTTTATTTATATCTTTAGGGATAAAAATCCTAAAAGAGAGGAATAATATTATAAAACTAATCTATATAATATTAAGCAGAAACTAGTATTATTAAGGAAAGGTGTTTAATTAAAATAATTAATACTATAACTAATTATTTATATGTATTAATATGCAAGGCAGTTATTAAATATATAGGCTTATAACTGATATAAGGAAATATATAACCAGTATATATTAGAGTATATATTATAAAATATAGAAAAAATATATATAGCGCTAAATAAAATTATTAGATATATAATTAAATATATATTTTAAAATATAAGATAAATGTAAGAGATACTAATTATATAAGTATATTTATTCTTATACTTAATTCCTATTTAGCATAGCTCTTTAATTTAAATTACTTAATTATATACTAAGAGGATTAGCAAGGCAAATCTACTTAAAGTATTATAATATTTTAAGGTACTTCTTCTATCTTAAGTTATAATTAATTAAATCTTTATTACTGACAAGTCTAAACTATGTCTAATCTTATTAACAAGTTATCCTTATGAACCTTTATGTAGTTTATCTATCGTATTGTACCTCGACACAACCAGTGACAACTAGGGTGGATCCAGGCGCGTGACATATACCTCATAGAATACAGGCTATACTTAACGCGGATAGGTGGTGTACGGCTTATTAGAGCCTTTGGAACTTTGTATATAACCTAAATAGAAAGATAGTGTGATGCGTAAAGTGGGTCAAAATCAAGGGTGTCCAAATACTTGTGTCCAGGTACTGTACCAAGTAGAAAAGATGCTTCAAGGTGATAAACATACAGAATGAAGGATACCCCGGTATGTAAAACTTTAACAAGAACTAACGGCATTTTAATAGACTTTTGACGAACCAAAATCCTTCCTTGAAGAATGGGAATATATATATCGCTACGCCATAACAATGCTCAATGCGTTAGTTAAACGTAGTTTATTCAACATCGAACAGACAAAATGTCCATAAGGAAATACTATAGATACTCTCGCGAAGTATAGCGACCTGTAAGCGAAGTACTAAGAATATCCAAACTACCTAGGTATACTACGATTCCTCCGCAGCATTGGAAACTCCTCCTGTAGTGTGAACATGGCCTTTTAAGGTCAAGTGAGAAACAGCATGGAAATTCCTTGGACGATGTAAATATAAAACAATCAAAACGAGCTTAGAGTTCTAAGCTAAAGGTAAATAATTTTCATAGGCTAAAGTGCACAGACAGAGTAGCTCCCACGAAACCAATGAGGAGGAGAGACCAGTACTTGTCAGGATTGAAGCCGTTTTAATTGCTGCATTTCTCAGTATTCATAGTTAAACAGGAGCGAGTTACGGTTTCACTGTGGATTTTAAAACATGAATTATCTTGGAATCGGCTTTGTTTGCTGCTCTCTCCGTGCTGGGTTCTTTATTACTACATTTTTGTTTCATTCATACAAAAACAACGAAACAACTTGTTCTCGAATACTGAGACCTGAGGCTAATTAACATTTGACTAAGTGCTTGAAATTGGACATATGACATTGTTATCCGCTGTGTTCCGTCGAGTTGTCATGGAATTTAGCCCAGCAGAACATGTTGAATATGACAACTCTTCAAGACAGTCCACATTTGCACTGCTATATTTCGTACAGGACTTTACACACTCTACACTGTCGCCTGGCGACCGTCAATTCCTTAAGAAGACACAAAACTAAAGGCGCAATGGTGCATTTGATTTTTTCTGTTTTAGAAAAAACTGAATAATAATACAAATGATTCCAACCCTAGGTGTTTATCCAGACAATGCCTAGGTACCATTCGGGAACGAAGAAGTGAAGAAAACATAGCAAACAAATAGATGACAAGAATGTATTTTTTAAAGTCCAAACACACGCACATATTGCACCTAATCCGATGAGCTGACGCACTGATAGTAGTACGGGTTCTGAACCTTGCAGGTTGAACCTGTCGCACAGGTCGTAGCACCAGTCCAGTTGATACCGCCGCATTGACCATAAAGACTTTGGACGGCAGCTGCGGAGCTCGATGTCGAGCTAGCCTTCGACGAAGATGGTGTAGCCCAGATAGTGATTGTTTCCGTGACGACGGTGTTGATTGTCACGGAGGTGGTGGTGGTGGTTGTAGTACCCGCAGGGCTGGCAGTCGAAGATGGTGCGACCGCAGCTGAAGTAACGGAAGATGGCTCAACGACTGCCGAGGTAGATGTTGACGAAGGCGCCACGACATCTGAGGCGACAGAAGATGGTTCAACAACAGTTGAAGCTGCTTGTGTAGACGCGGCGCTAGAAGCCTCTGTTACCAGTGTAGTCGTGGGGGAAGACTCTGCGGCAGTGGTTGAAGAGACTGGAAGAACAGTGGAGGATGAGGAGGATGTAGAAGAAACCGAAGACGCGGACGACGTGGCTGATGTTCCGGAGCTATCAACAGCAGACGTCATTCCGGCAGGAGTGGTATCGCTATCAGTCTCGCCGTAGCATTCACAGGTTTCCCAATCAGTGACGGCTTGTCCGGGGCATGCGACGGGCACGAAGTCAACGACGACGTTGTTACCGAAAACCTCGCTTTCGGCCATGATGTCGAAATGGTAGCTGTACCCGTAGTCGTTGGTAGCACCAACCGATGGGCACCACTGCTCGTTGCCATTGTAGGGGCAGAGGTTGGTGACCATGATAATGATGCTGTCGCCGGCAACTCCTCCAGTACCGCAGGTGCTGCATGGCGACTCGCCCGTGGATGTCAAGTTGTAGCATTTACCGCAGCCGCCTCCGCACCAGCTCGAGTCGTCGGTGTCGAATAGCGCTTGAGATCCTGCAGCAGTGTAGACATCGGTAGCAATGCCGAGCTATTGAAGAGCCAAGACATTACTACGAGGCCTTATACTGCAGTTGAAAGGATGGGACGTATACTAACCTGCCATGAATCAAGGCCGGAGTCGGTGCCGCAACCGCAAGCACCCTTCTGACCGTCGTAGTAGTGCTAGAAGCATTATTAGACGTGCCTCAGCAGACGAGTCGCTAGATTCCAGTGAAGCAACTCACAGTGGTTGTGGCAAGATAGGCAGACGCCGAGCCTGCGAGCGCCCATAGTGAAAGATAGTTGGCCTTCATTTTCCCAGCCTGTGGTTCAAAACGAAAGTTTCAAAATAAAGATAAAGACCGTGTGGGTTAAAAGAATGACGAAGAAAAAAAGGAATGTAAAGGAAAGTAGACTATGTGAACAAGAACGAACGATTGAATGAGGGATCACGATTGAATGTTTTCGAGCGGCATTTCCTACTTATATATGTGCTATCTTAAAGCCTACCCCTGATAATATATTTCCTGCTTATGGAGTATATAGTATTGGGAACATTATAGGCAGTTGGCAGCCTCAATATCGACGACCCCATCTGCCATTATGACTGCTCTTACAAAAACAGTTTCAAGGCCGCAGAATGAAATTAAAGTAATTACCTAGGTAATAAAGCTGGCACAGTGGCGCCAGTGAAATTGCTTCCAGCGGCGATGGTTGGTGGATGCACGTTTCCTTGGTATTATACGACTAATATATGTAGGCTGATTTGCTTCTGTCTAGAGTGCTCCAGGCCAGCGGCTAGTTGGCATGGCGAAACATTAATATAAACAGGGATTGATTCCATCGAACTACACAATCTGACAGGTTTATTCACCCTATTTTACTTCTTTTTGCAAGATTGAGTAGTTTCTCGGTGTAGACTCCATGATGTATAATGAGAAATGCTCGGGCATGTTGATAAGTCACATCCATGCCTAGGTGTTTCTACCCGCCAGGAAAATCTCGCATTATCGGTGATAAACAACTGAAAATAAAGCTATGCATAAATCTTCTGTTAATAGTACTGAAGCAACCAAGTTAGAATACTCTGGATCCTGTCCGGAGTACACGTCCAATAATGTTTAGTCTGCGGCACCCCTGAACGAGGCTAAATTAACGCTGTATCAGAATAATGAATTAGTCTCCACTAGGTGGACTGTCAGAGAGAGATTCCGGTTGGCCGCCGCAAGAAAATCTTAAACAAATTCTAGCATAAATGAGGTTGGTACCTCGGAAGAAGCCTCATGTGAACGCTGAGGTCGAAAACTTGACAAGGTTGAATCAGCCCAATCATCGACGTTGTTTTAGCGCCGGTGGCAAGACCTCAAACAAAAGAACAGGATGACTTGGCTATGTAGGATTTCATTCTTCTGCCCAACATTTGCGCTGGTAATGTCTCCCAGGGCTTGCATGGTTGTGCAGCCAAACCTAGAGCCCGGCAACGCCAGTTTTTAAAGTAGTAATACCTGATTACTCTCGGATAGTTAATCGCTATGCATAACTACCCTGGCCAGCCAAACAGACCTCGTAATGAAACGTTAGAACATTGCGCTGCAAAAGGCTTTTCCCATCACGGAGATTTCGTACGATTAATGCAGTTGCAAAAATGCATCACCACGTGCGTCCATTCTCGGTGTAATTAGAATTCCTGAGGATCAATCATGCGACTTCCGCAATATTCGAGGACGAATGTGAGTCGCCATCCATATAATTTCCGCATTCAGCGGGGAGTTCCTTGCATTTTAAGTGCGGAGTCTTATTCCGTGGCCTTGAGGCGTATGGAATGTATACTCGGAAAAGCCTGTCCGTTGAGCACATCGATCGAACCAATCAGTTCGCACGTAGTAGTAGTAATTCCGCGATGTAAGGGTGATAGGTGGTCGACTGCATTGATGAATTCAATGGTATTTTGTACAACACACCTATGTGCATACCCATACGTTCTCTACGTTCTCCCGATATAATAAGATAAAGGAATGGATCAACGTTCAAAGTAAGTTTAGGGCGATCGAGATTGCGAAGTTAACTTATATCCACAGCTTTGGAGAGAGATCACGCAAGATCTGATGTCTGAGCGCTGCAAAAAGCGGCAAACAACATTCATGGTAAGGCCCTTATCACTCAATGATTCGTCGATGCAGTCAATACTGGCATCCGCGCGGAGTCAATTCTTAGGTATGTTCAATCTAGGGCTGCACTGATATTTTCTATGTCGAGAACGAATGTTGGAGAGGAATTTTTTCCAGTGTATATAGCCTGCCACGATTTGAACTCTATTTTCAATCAAATCATTAGAACCACAGTAACCAATACCTACTCACCAAAGCAAAAGCCACCTTCTGGCGGGCCGGCTTGTTGCTCATGGCACTTGGGGATATCCTGGCTAGGGTTTTCTCTCTAGCTGCCCTGATTTTGATTTTGATTGTTGTCTTTGCAGGTACTCAGTGCGGTGGTGCCCTGGAGGACGTATTCATAGTCCTTGTGAGTAAAAATCAGAGTATGTCGACATCTGACTGGCGTTGACTGATCATACCTACCTAGCTCGATGTATCAGGACTGAAAACAAACCCTAGCCACAATCCAGACGGGTTAGAGTTCGCTTCTGAGCTTGGATTATACGAATTCTATACGGTACATGTGCTGACCTACTGTGCGGGATACTTCATGGACGATGGCGGGCGAAATACGACAATGTGCACTCAGCCCAGCGTGCCATTTGCCTTTGATTTGGCAGCTGCACTGTTGAAGAGCCTCGCTGCGAGTGGGAGCGGACAAGACGATATTAGCTGGCCATATGCTGCAATTTCCGATTTTGGTTGGGTTTCTGCTACCTCCAAAACAATTTCGGTGTTGTCTATATTGATCATCGTCATCATGGGCATCGGAATTCTGATTGACGGACTCATATTTTCTCGGTCCGGCTATCTGTATCTTACTACTAGTCGAGCTTTTTCACTGGTATGTCTCTATGTTCGACGGTTCACCTAACCCACGGATTAAATTCGTATCAAATTTTGAAACCCATGATCTAACAAGGACAGCAGGTCAGTCTCGGAATAATGATCATAACAGCTTCGTTGTCGACCTTCATTGCCAGTGGCTTCGTGAGATTGCACAATCATCATGGGGTCTTGTATGATATATCGGCAACCTCTGGTGGTACACTCCTAGCACTGACATGGCTGTCTGTGGTCCTTTGTCTGCTGAGAAATTTGCCGTTCCTAGCTATGCTCAGAATATGCTTTGCTACTGATAGCAGAGTACTTCCTAAAAGTGACGCCATTAGGCTACTGGACAGCGTGGATTAGTTTTGAAAATGCTCTTCACCCGATGAATCGGGATTATTTGAAGGGTTGGGACGGAGGGCGAAAAGGATGGCACATAAGGCTGTTTACGGACTTTGGGAAAACAGAGCATAAAGAGAGAACCTTGAAATACTTTTCGGGCATTTCTAGTTAGTTTCGCGTTTTTCTTTAGGGTATCCAAAGGTTTTCTTAGCCTGATATATCAAGGGTCTGTGCACGTGGGTATAATAATGTATAATACACTTGATATGTCAACTGTCTTGAGGTGACAACGACGTGTGCCCTGAACTGTTTCGATAAAATAAATAATCATTACAGTCCCAAGATAACCAAAGCCAACGCGGCCGCAAAGCTACCGACGGCGCAGGGGTCATCACTCGTTGTTCGTCCAACACCATTTGTATTCGATACTGATGATCGTGTCGCCGCTGTTTGCGATGCTGTAGATTCAAGCACGGTCGCTCCTGTCGAGGCAGCAGCGGTAATGGTAACAGGTAAAAACATTGTTGACGCAGCTGTGATGGTGGTAGTTGAAGTGCCAGTGTATTGGCCGGCACCTGAGCCACTGATGGTAGATGTACAGCTCACTGTGGCAGAATCGGCCAGGTCACATGATATATACGCAGAGATACTAAAGCAGCATGGTAAAAGTCAGCTATTATTTATCCTTTCATCAGAGGTACCGCCTTGCAGCATCTATTCATAATGTTGCAGCCATTCTTACTCATCCGCGGCATCAATTATATTATACATGGCTGTCTGAGGGCCCTCAATAGCTGTCATCGCACCATCGACGCCGCATTTTTCGGCATCAGTCCCAGGAGGACAGGCAATGGAATAGGTGGTAGTTGAATGATTCTATAAAGGATTAGCTGAGGATGGTCCAAGTTGTTGATTGCCATACACTACCGATCACAGACCCAACCAGCGTTTGCGGTTCGACCATTGGCAGGAAAAGACTTGTGACGGATTGTGCGATTGCACACCGCATGAAGAGAGCCCAGAGCACTACTACCGGGACCATTGTGGTTGCATATATCGAGTTATATTTTTTCGGCGACAAAGTACGTAAGGTAGAATAGCTTAGAGTTTGGGTCGACGAGGTAATTATTCAGAATATAGTACGAGATAGAGACTTCTATACACCATCTAAATCCAGATTTAGTCGGACTTTCAGCACGCTCCGAAGACCGGCAGAAATCGCCGCGTATATGCAGGAAAAATTGCGTCGGAGTGTCTATACGGAGTATCTCCTCTACTCCGAGTCTCTTGGAAGGTAGGAACATGTTAAGCATGTACGTAAGAATTATAACTCATAAAGGGTCAGACGTGAATGGACCAATTCGGGTCATACTATTGCCTAGTAAGGCAATTCCCAGCCCGCCGTCCTATCGTGTCTAGACAGGATTACCAAGTATATACTACACCTATCCGTACCTACGTATAATTCAAAAGCCACCACGATCTCGACTATTCTCACGAAAAAGTTTCATTCGCAGGATTTTTCGGAGTCTCCGACGAAGGGGGATCTACAGTCTGTGTAACACGGAAGCCATATCCATAACAATTAGGTATACTCGCATATCCGCAAGGGAGGGGGGGTTATGCGCCTCAAAATCCTTCTCGATATAGAAACTGAGGATCAAATCAGGGAGTTCCTGCTACTTATGTTCATCAGAAACCTCAATTTCTCTTTACTGCAAGATTTTTTTCTTCTAAATATCCCCTATATGTACGTACCCATTCGTAATCACGAAGGCGGCTTCCAGGGGGTTCCCAAGCTGTATGTTGCAATTGCTGCATGATTTTTGCCTTTCGTAGTCTTTTATTCTATTCGGATGCCATTGGCTCAGAGTGTCCTTTTGAGGGTTACATTTTAATGTGTGGTTTGTGAATACATCGACTACAATGCTATTGGTATGTGATGTAAACTATCTATTAGATGGCTGTATGCAATAAGTATATGTATATGCTTACCAAGTTTCATTGGTCGTAGCACTGTGAAATGATTGAGAGGGTGTTGCATTTTCTGAGTAGAGAAAATCTCAATTGATGTTAAACAGCTATGTGCAAATCTCTACCCATAACTTTGTAGTACTCGAGTATAATGAGCGATATCCTAAGACAATACTAACTGTAAATTGGATGGCCTTATACACAGAGACATGATTTGCTACGCACAAGTAAGAAGAACAATACAGGAAATTGCGGTGCCCTGTAGATGCACAGTGAGCAATGATCATAATATCACAGACATTGGTGTTAAATAAGCTGTCGTACGTCAATTTTATTTGGCACATTGCCGCTGAGCCAATCATTTAAATGAAGGCTTATAAGGATCTATATGTACTCATCTGTTGGCATTCCACAACCTCGTTCCTGGCATTGATGCAAGCAAGGGAGACACTGATGTGCGCCTTTCCTTACCACTTTGTTTATTTATTTTTCAATTCTTTAATCTTCCCCTGGATCACGATATTGAAATCACAATTCTTAAACCACACTTATGTAAATCTCGCTGTTGCAACTCTTTCAAATGTTTATATTGTCCATCCACCGATAACAACGACACGACTAACTAGACAGGAGAGCAAGTAACGGGAGCGGCAAATGTCTGGGAGCACAGAGAGTACGGGCTCCTCATCACATATAGAGATGACAGTCCATGTGGATGCAAAGTCCATTGGGAAAGAGGAGGAGCATGATGCTTATTTCCAGCAGAACGAAGAAGAGCAAAAACTCAATGTACAGAACGATCCCGACCAACCCCAAACCAAGAACGAGCAGGATGAACCTGAATATCCAGGTATAGTCAAAGTCATCTTGATAGTGTCGTCGCTATTTATCACCGTGTTCCTAGTGGCACTTGACCAGACAATTATCGGCACAGCCATTCCGAAAATCACTGATCAATTCCATTCCGTTGGAGACGTTGGATGGTATGGAAGTGCGTACTTCCTGACATCGACGGCTCTTCAGCCAACATACGGTCGCATCTACAAGATTCTGAGCGTAATGCTACCCCGCTCCTTTGTCTGGCCACCTCTATTTCTGACGAATGCGACACTAGGTTAAATGGGCCTTTCTCGCTGCTATCTTTGTCTTCGAACTTGGTTCCCTGATGTGTGGTGTCGCTCCGAATAGTTCTGTTTTGATCGGTGGTAGAGCCGTGGCTGGCTGTGGTACTGCGGGAATCTTCTCAGGATCCTTGATTATTCTCAGCTATTGTAGTGAGTACTTGCCTGGCAAGAACTTAGTAGTGATTCTATGCCTGACATTGCTTTGATCTATAGTCCCCCTCCGACAACGTCCTATGGTGTTTGGTCTTTTCAGTGCTGTCTGGGGCCTGGCATCTGTCGTCGGACCGCTTCTCGGCGGTGCTTTCACCGATCACGTCTCCTGGCGGTGGTGTTTTTATATTAAGTGAGTTAGTTCCATTGTTTCAGTTGTATTCAGCCGAAACTAATATATTTGCAAGCCTGCCCATAGGAGGTCTTGCGGCCGTAGTCGTCCTGGCAATCCTCCATATTCCTCAGAAAGAAAGCCCCGAAACCCCATCCTGGAAACAGAAAATGATGGAGCTCGATCTTATCGGCGCAGCACTCTTGATACCCGCTATTGTCTGTCTTCTCCTCGCGTTGCAATGGGGTGGGAGTAAATACGCATGGTCCAACTCTCGCATAATCGGCCTGTTTATTGGTTTTGGATTGATTATCATATTGTTCGCATTCTCACAGTGGAAGCTTGGGGACCGAGCTACTCTTCCACCACGCATTCTTAAGAAGCGATCGGTATGGTCAGCTTCTATATTTGCCGTGTGCTTTGGAGGAGCCTTTTACCTCCTCATGTACTATCTCCCCATTTACTTCCAATCGGTCAAGGACCACTCGGCGACAAAATCGGGCATTGACCTGCTCCCCATTCTTCTTGCATCTGTGATATCGTCGATCTTATTGGGTGGTGTGATTACCATTGTTGGCTACTATACCCCGTTTCTATTATTCAGTACTGTTCTCTTCTGTATCGGTACTGGCCTCTTGACGACTTACAGTCCTACTATATCGACTGGGAAATGGATCGGATATCAGATTCTTGCGGGTAGTGGTATCGGTGCGGGATTCCAAGTGCCCATGACAGCTGTGCAGACGGTTCTATCCCAGGACGATATACCTATCGGGTCTGCGATCGTTGTGTTTTCCCAAAGTTTGGGTGGTGCGCTGTTCATATCCGTTGCTCAATCGGTTTTCCAAAATGGGCTGGTCAGCTATCTGGATTCGCACTCTGAGGATATCGAGTCAAGTGTTATTGTGGGTGCCGGTGCAACTGGTGTTCGACAAGTACTTGCGCAAATGGGCAAGTTGAATGAGCTTCCTACCGTGGTAAATGCTTATATGAATGGCCTGGGTAACGCTTACAGAGTGAGTTTGGCACTGACTTGCCTGGCGTTTATTGTCTGTCTTTTTGTGGAGTGGAAGAGTGTTAAGAAGGAGAAAGGGGGTGGGCTAGAGCCTTCGTTGGCTGTTTGATTGGCATGTGTTATATTTTTACCCTATTACACTTTTAATTTGCGACCTACACATATGTTTACGACTTAGACTTTCTTTCATAATTGATGCTATCACTATGTTATTATTTCTATCGAATATACTGACATTAATTGACTAAAACTTGGCGAAATGTTAAACCTCCGTGACTGTTTCTGTAGGATTTTCACCCTTGTTCAGCTTCTCCTCGATATATTCATCAGTCTGGTCCGCCTCTGTTTCAACTGCCTTCTTGGTCGGAAATTTATAGGCAAACCAGACAATGACCGGTATACCAATGATATATATACCCCAGAAGGCAGCATTGACTTTGTACCCATACCTGTAGTTCGGAGCCTCCTGGGCAGGATAGGCATAAAGGGGCACCCAGGCATTGAAAACATACCCCATGGTGTTCAGCCAGCCGAGCAGAATTGCTCTCTCTTCGGCACTTTGTCCGCATAGTTCATTGCCCCAGGCAAAAAGTAAAGCACCAGTTCCCACGGGTGCGAAAGTCATGTACCATGCAAAGTACTTTGCGCCGAAGGAGATGTTCCATACCGAGAGCAATATGCCCCCAAGCAAGCCTAGAGCGCCACCAGCCATAATAACGGGCCATCGCACTCCGATGGCGTCGGAGGCGACGGCATAAACAAGAGCCATAACAATTTCGACCGCATAGCCTCCCGAGGGAATGACGTTGATTTTGGCCACGGAGTACATGTCGAGAGACTTAAGCCAGAGGTTCATGTAAGAGGCAATGTGCAGTGCGAGGACGTATGCCCTAGTGTTTCTTGGTAAGTTTGTGTGTGTTAAGTTAGTAAGAAGAGCAGAACTTACACATATGGAATAACCATCACGTATGGAGGCCAATTGGTGAGGGCCTTCTTCAGCGTCGACCATGTTATTCCCTTGGGCGCAGCTCGTCCGGCACGGTTCATACGCGCGATAGCCACATCCTTATCGACCTGTTTCAGATAGAAAGCTCGTGAATTGGATGGGGCATCGGGGATCAGCCAGAACCCCAGGATCGCGATAGGAATGGAAATGACGCCGTCAAAAATAAACAGCCATCTCCACCCTTTCAGTCCATCGTACCCATTCATACCATTATAGATTCCGGCCTGCAAGAAGCCGCTAAACATCTGGGCGGCGGCAGAGCTCTGTTGAAAGATGACGGATCGCTTGCCGAGTTCTTGCGGCGTATACCAGTTTCCGAGCAAGGTCATCATACCAGGGTAGGCGGACGCCTCACAGATTCCGACGAGAAACCGGATGGCGTATATGGTTTTGTAATTGGGAGCAGCAGCCATGCACATAACCAGAGCACCCCAGATCAGTTCCAGGGCAGGAAGCCAGCGCGACGGACGAATGCGCATTTGGATAAACTGGGAAGGAAGAGTGCCGACGATATAGCCTGTTATTGTTATGATTAGTATGTGAGTATGCGCACGTATTGAAGTCGCAAAGTAACGTACCAATAGTCCAGCACGTAGTCATCCAGTTAAGCTGGTTGCCGTACAAATTAAGATCTTCTTTCATACCGCTGACATAGGCATTGCTGATGTTCGCTAGACGGTTCTTAGCAAGACGCCCAGATACAGATAATGAGGCGGGAAAACACACTGGAATCAAGGTACATGACGAAATAATAGAAGCATGCCCAAATCAAGTAGAACGAGTCAAGCCTCCGCACTAGGCGGTGCTCTTCTTGGGGCTTGTCATCGAGCGAATCCCAGAGGACACCAAGGATCCTCTTCCCGATGGAGGGCTTCTTCTTCTCGGTTCTGGCGACACTCTGGTCGTGGTCGTATGTAGTGGCGGCCATCTCTCACTAACACTACCGAGATAAACTCAATAAAGGTGCCGCAGGAGGAGTGAACAGTTCTTTATGTGAGACGCGAGACGACTTATAATCTTCTTATATATATACCTATATCTCGACCCAACTAATACGATAGCTTGAAGCTTGGCTCGTTGCTAACCAAACTGCCGGTAGTGGCGCCCAAATGGCGTGATTGTTGACACGCAATGGGCTTACGGCATGTTATGACTTTTACTATGACTGTTTCCTGCTTGACTTATATTAGTTGGAGCGAGTTTTGCGTGCAACGCAACGAGAAACAGGATAAAAAGGTAGTTTAGAAAAATGAAGCGAAAAAAAAAGCACAAAGTATAAGAATGGCGTGATGGCAGAGGGGCTCTGCGTTATCGCGGCCCAGTGCCGAATCTGGCAATTCTGCCCCGATCGGGAAAAATCTGGAAGTTGCCGAAAACGTAAACTTAGGGCTAACCTCCTCTCCCTGCACAGGTATTGCTGGTATCTTCGCGTTCATCTGAGCTCAACCTTGCACTGCGCATTTTGCAGAGCAGCAGAAACGCAGTCTGGACGATGGCTATTATAAGAATATGCCAGCACGGGGACCTCCGTAGGGAGTATTAGCACTTGAACACGATGATAAGTCTTATCTCGCACGTTGGGTCCCGGCGCGGGCTTTTCTCCGAGACCAATCTCGTTGAGCCCCGCCATTAGAGCTTATTTCTTACTTCTTCTTTCACGGAGCGGCGTTGGCACTCCGTAGCCTGGCCGATGACTCGAAAGTATACATCCGCATCCACGGCATTGACGAGTAGATACTAGGCACTTGTAACGGCGAGAAAACTGCAGATTTTGGATTTGGGTTATGTATGGAGTCGCACGCGTGAAAATTTTGCCACGTGCTGCGATATCGGTTTTGTTCGTCCCGCTGTATGGAGCCCCACCAGGGAATAGTTAGTTATTGCGTTATCGATAGGAGTATGAATCTCTGACTTGTTGAAGCAAACTAATATTATTTCTGGACGAAGCAAAACTGTACTTGCGCGACTTCAGGTACTGAAGGTCAACGGCGCAGACATGGCGGTTACAAATACTCACGGAGATATAGGCGGCGTCCGGATATCTATAGGTATGGTAATACTACATATCGACATAGAAGCCGTTTCTGACATACGTTTCAGACCGAGGCGGCACATTCTGCGATGTTATTGCCCAAATACCTGGACAGAATGACCTCGTTTTCAAGCTTTTATCCGTCGATCCTCAAAACTACCGTGATGCGCCAACAGAGGCAATCCGGCGGGTATTGCAGACCGTTGAGGGTCGTGAAATATCAGCTGGTGAAAAGCTGAATGCGTCTACAATCGGTATGTCATCCGCTTATTCGACACTTGTCAAAATTTGCGCTGAACAACCTTCATAGAGTCGTGTCGCATTGGAACTACTATTGCGACCAATGCTCTTCTGGAACATAAAGGAAAGCGCTTTGCTCTCCTGACAACCAAGGGTAGGCGCTAATAATATATTCAGCATGTTCCAGCCATCATAAAGCCAGCGTTGATGATTGTTATAGGTTTCAGAGATCTGTGTGAAATTGGCGACGGCTCCCGTCCAAAGCTTTTTGACTTGAATATCCGGAAACCTGAAGTTCTATTCGACCAGGTTGTAGAAGTCGAAGAACGAGTGACCATAGAAAACTACGAATTAGACCCATTTCCCCATCCAGATCTTGATGCGACAGACCCTGCACTGGTTAAAACGAACAGTGGCGAGGTTATTCGTGTTTTGCAGCCTGTAGATGTTGAAGCAACTCGCCAGCAGCTCAGGAAACTCCGCGATGCGGGTTTTACATCGATTGCGGTTTGCTTTATGCATTCCCACATCTTCCCAGGTACTTATATGTCTGGAAATTACACATTGTCAATTTTGACATGTTAACCCGTCGACTTAGATCACGAAATACTTGTGGGAGGCATTGCGCGGGAAGAAGGGTTTGGTTCTATATCACTTTCATCCGAGATCAGTCCACGAATAAAGATACTCCAGCGAGCAACCGCTGTGTGCACCGACGCATATCTATCTCCCATTGTTCGAACATATGTTGAAGACTTTCTAAGTGGATTCGCCGTGCCTCCGCAGCGAGTCGAGTTCATGTCTTCGGACGGCGGATTGCGCCCAGCACAAAATTACACAGGCAATGCGGCTTTGCTCAGTGGTCCCGCCGGTGGGGTTGTTGGTGTTGCCAAGTCATGTTACGATTTGAAGGATCCCAAGGCTTTAATTGGTTTCGATATGGTCAGTTATTTCATGATTCATGCAACGAGAATGCTGTGACGTCTAATCGTGGTACCTAAAAGGGCGGCACAAGCACCGATGTCTGTCGCTACGATGGGAAATTCGACCATATAAGCGATACAACGATTTCAGACCGCAAGGTTTACACGCCAATGCTTAACCTGAACACCGTGGCAGCAGGAGGTGGATCGAAGCTGTTTGTGAGAAATGGGCTATTGGCCGTTGGTCCAGAGGTATGGAAACCAACGTTGTAAATGAATCTGAAGCGTTCGTCTAACTCAATCAAAAAATGACAGAGTGCCGGCGCACATCCAGGCCCTGCATGCTATCGAAAAGGGGGACCACTCACCATTACCGATGCAAATCTCTTCCTCGGTCGACTAGTAGTATCGTCCTTTCCCGCCATATTTGGCGAGCACGCAAACGAGCCTTTGGACACTGACATCGTCGCCGAAAAATTCGCCCAGTTGACTGAAGCCGTTAATGCGGAATCCGCAGTCAAGTTCACGCCTGAGCAGGTAGCTCTAGGCTTCATCAAGGTCGCTAATGAGAGCATGTGCCGGCCGATACGCAATGCGACTGAAGCCAGAGGGTTTGCGACGTTGGACCATAATCTTGTCAGTTTTGGAGGAGCTGGAGGTCAGCATGCTTGTGCGATTGCTTCCAATCTCGGCATTCGTAGGATTCTCATCCACCGCTTCTCGTCTCTGCTGTCGGCGTATGGAATTAGTCTCGCCGAGATCACCTCAGAGGCAAGCGAGTCGTTATCGGTCGCATTGTCACCAGAAACAATGTCCCGGATAGAGGAACGAGAAAGTGCTATTAAGTCAAAACTGGAGAAAGAGTTGCACAGTCAGGATATCATTGGCGATACAATTGAGTTTGAAGTGTTCCTCAATCTGCAGTACAAGGGGATGGACACAAGTCTGAGCGTCGAGAAACCGTCTGATGGTGACTATAGCGCGGCTTTCACTCGCCTGCACCTGCGAGAATTTGCCTTCACGACGAACCGCGAGATCGTGGTTGATAGTATCCGCGTGCGGGCAACAGCAAAGAATTTCAATGAGAAGGAGTCACAGTCTGTATCAGATGAGCTGGCAGCTGCAAAGTCAAGTAACAACAACATTCCATCTGCGAGAACGCATCAGCGAGTCTTCATCGATGATGAATGGGTGTCCACCCCTATATTTGAACTTGACAATCTAGTGATAGGCTCTCGTATCACCGGGCCGGCAATCATCACCGACAAGACGCAGACCATCCTCATTGAACCGAACTATGAATGCCATCTCACCGGACGTCACGTTATAATCGACAAAGTCGCGGGCAAAGAATCATCGATTCCATCACAAATCAGCACAGAAACAATTAATCCTGTTCAACTCTCCTGCTTCGCCAATCGATTCATGTCCATTGCCGAGCAAATGGGCAACACCTTGCAGCGTACATCAATCAGTACCAGTATCAAAGAGCGACTAGACTTTTCGTGTGCCATCTTCTCGCCTGACGGCGGCCTGGTGGCTAACGCACCACACATCCCAATCCATTTGGGCAGCATGCAGTTCGCCATACAGTATCAGCACAAGCTTTGGGGCGACAAGCTGAAACCCGGAGACGTTCTTCTCACCAACCACCCGGAAGCTGGTGGCACGCATTTGCCTGATCTAACGGTTGTTACACCAGCATTCTATGACAATCAACTGATCTTCTACGTTGCCTCCCGCGGCCATCACACGGATATTGGAGGAATCGGCATTACTAGCATGATTCCGGACTCAAAGGAGCTGTGGCAGGAAGGCATGGCAGTCAAGTCGATCAAGATCGTTAGCGAAGGCGTCTTCCTTGAAACCCAAGTCAGAGAACTCTTCGACAAAGTAGCAGAATACCCCGGTTGCAGCGCAACACGTCGGATTAACGATAACATATCCGACATCAAGGCTAAAATATCCGCGAATCAGCGCGGCATCTTGCTGATCAAACGGCTCTGTGAGGAATTCACTCTGCCTGTCGTGCATCTATATATGGGGGGTATCCAACGCAATGCGGAACACGCAATAAAGAAACTGTTCCGCGAACTATATGTCAAAACTGGAGGCAAGCCGCTCAGAGCAGTGGACTGGTTTGACGATGGCACTGCGGTGCAGGTGAAGATTACAATCGATGGTGAGCGTGGAACCGCCGTGTTCGATTTTGCAGGCACTGGGGCTCAGACTTATGGAAATATGAATATGCCGGTGTCCATCACGCACTCGGCTATCATCTACGTTCTGAGATGCATGGTTGATATGGATATTCCTCTGAACCAGGGCTGTTTGTACCCGTGCGAGATCCGCATTCCAGAAGGCACAATTTTGAACCCATCATCAACTGTCGCGATCTGTGGCTCGACCATCTCGAGTCAGCGCGTGACAGACGTGATCCTACAAGCCTTCGGCGCCGCTGCTGGCAGTCAGGGCTGTGCGAATAGTCTTGGTTGGGGCATGGGTGGCAAAGATCCGCTGACGGGGGTTGTTACTCCAGGATGGAATTATGGCGAAACGGTCGGTGGAGGAAGCGGTGCAGGACCAACATGGCACGGCACACATGGAGTCAATGTCCACTCTACAAACACAAAGGCCACGGATCCGGAAGTCATTGAGAAGCGGACGCCGGTCATCGTGCGGCGCGATGTCATTAACCGCGGCACGGGCGGCAGAGGCTTGTATAAAGGCGGTGATGGGATGACGCGCGAAGTCGAGGCTCGCATACCCATGAAATTCAGTATTTTGTCTGAGAGGAGAGTGTATAGTCCTTATGGTCTTGAGGGAGGAGAGCCGGGGAGTGTAGGAGTCAACTTCATTTTCAAGAAGAATGTGCATGGTGAATTGGAGAAGATCAATATTGGCGCTAAAGCGGTTGTGTCTCTGAATGCTGGGGATTATATTCAGATTAATTCGCCAGGTGAGTTTTTCTCTTACCCGATATTCCAGAAGACTCTATGCTAATGAACAAAAATAGGTGGTGGTGGCTGGGGCAAGCCTTCAGAAGATCAAGATAAGAGTACGATTGTCGATGGTGTTCGTCCAACGCCCGCCATCAGAGTAGAATGAATGGTCAAGAAATTCAAGAAATTCTAGGAGGTAGATAATATTCAGCGTTAAAGCATATAAGTTGATATCAAGCGAATACATTTTTTAGTTCAAAAGAAAGCTACTACCTCAATGAGAATGGGAATAGCACAATAGGCTCGAATTAAATACTCTCCTCGCTGGCTACAAATTGTTAACAAGCAAATAGTGCTTTTCAATGGAATTTTTATGGTTTTCCAACCTTCCAAATTACTATTATCAGAACATGGCATAATAGAAGTAGACAGGTGGTCTATGGATGTTGATAATTGCATTACGATCAAATCAGATAGATGGATTATCTTGAACACCGAACGACTAACGCGTGGTAGCGCAATTACTCTTCATTAAACAACTGATCAAACACCATCATTAAACTCATAATACTTTGTCCATCTCTGGATGTCGTGTTAGATATGAACATGCGCATCGACAGCCGAGGTCAGACTTACCGTATCATATGGCTTCGACTTATCCACGAATCTGAGGTCGGTTGCCAGTCGAATGACATTATCCGGGTCATTGTTCACCGTCGAGGCATGTATCTACCATATTCGTTAGGAGAAGCCTAAAACTTATGAAATAGGCTAACATACAGCATGTGGCTTGTGTAAGACAACATCTCCGGCTTCATACGCCGACACCAACCACCGCCGGTTGTATTTCCGAGCAAATTCTGCGGGGTATTCGGACAGAAGTCCAGTGGACATCATGTTTTGGTTGAAGGCATTCCTAGCTTGTTCTTCCGTTAAACCGGACTCGAGCGCTTTTCTGGTGAAATCTTGTTCGATCTGCGTTCCTACTGCGTCACCTAGAAGCATTAACCCGTTAGTAAACGCTGTTACAAAAAAAAAAAAAAAAAAAGGTATGAACACCTATTTCCTTACCATCCTCGAGGTATATTAAACCCCCGCCAGTCAGACTGACATCTCCTATCGGGACCCATGCCGTCACGCTGGTCGGGTCGCCATATCTCAAGAATATCTGGTCGTAATGAACGCCAATGGGCTTTGTGCCGGGAACATTATTCCTCAGCAAGGATCGCTTCAACTCCAGGGTATTTTCATTCCAACCCGTAAGCTTTGCCACAAAATCAATCAAGGCAGGGTGCCCCGCGAGGTCCTGCGTATACCAATCTTCATAATGCGCCTGGATGGCTAGGTCGACGAAGGCCTGCGCACTTTCGCCGCCGGGACGACCATCGTTTCCTGTTGCACCGGCACCGATTCCGGGGAAATCTTCTGGGGAGCCATCCGAGTTGAATATTCCCTGGACTGGCTGAGTGTCCTGCTGGAGCACACCGGAAGGTGCCATCATTTCAAAGTATTTGGTGCGCGCGCGAAGGACATCTTCGCGTGGGATAAGGCCCTTCAAGAGGAGCATTCCATCCTCCTCGTAGCGGGCACGGAGAACGTCTAAGGGCTCAGAAGGCGATGACTGCGTAAGAAAGTCGAAGCTTCCTGGGAGCAGAGGGCCATCGTTGACAGCAAGGCCTGCGGTTTGGAGGTCGATGCCGGGCATTTTACTTGTAGCGTGAGAAAATAAATCTCTCAGAAAACTTGACAGTAATTTTCTATGTCCGAGTAGAATTAGAAGGGTGTTTATATACCTTTGTTGGGGAAACCCCATGGAGTCGGGCGTTTTGGTGCGGGGATAATGAGGGGACGCCACCACCAGGAAATCTTGTCTAGACGGATTCCAGATTCCGTTATAGTAGGTAGAATAGGCTGTAGAAGAAAAGTGACTAGACAGAAATACATCCAATTATCGTACCTTACATATATTAGACGATATCCGGTGGCTGAATGGACTCAAATGTCAAAGGCCATTAGGTTTAGGAACCATGGAAATCTGAACCCGAATAATATTTCGCATGAAGTTACTCGCATGTACCCATGCTTCAGCTGTTTTCACTCCGACGAACTACATTATTGCAAGGTGGCACACACTCCTATCCCTCATTCTCATTCTCATCTTCTAACGCACTCTCGGAAATGGGCCGGGCCATAACAGACCTGTTGATGAATTTTCCTCCTGCAAGCTGAGTCCTCCACCCAGTGACTTTCTCGATATCAGTGGTAATTGCGGTAATCGAGGTGAAATAAGCTGGACCCCCTTTCCCCTCTTTGACGTGGCCTCCAAATACCATCCCCATCACATTGGCTGAATCCCTCTGCAAGACAAGCGATCCAGAATCCCCTGGCCCAGCAAAGGTATCACAGTCCTCTGGAATAATGCACCACTCGGAAGTGACAGATCGCATCCCGTCAGCGTCATAAGTGGCTACATAGCTCTGGAGCGGGTTGACTACTCCGTCTGTAACTCCAGTCGCACACCCTTGCTTGTATACCTTAGCGTTCCGTTCAGGCTTCAATGAACCCAAAATTTGACGTGAATCTAGCTGCTGACCACTGCGGTCCTGAACTTTATTGCGTCGAGCGCTAAAAAGCCGATCACTGTCAACTTGAACCAGTGCCCAGTCGAGACGATGATAGTGGCGTGAAAATGCATATCCAGAAGAAGCATACACCGTGCCTAGAATTCTATCACTAACAATTGCTCTGGTAGTATCTCTCTGGATTTTGCTGCGCTGTTGCCTCAATTGTCGTAGCTCGCTTTGTGGAAAAGCCTCCTCGTTGTTACTATGTTTGTATGCAAGTATGTCCGCGCCTAGCTGTACAAGTTGTTTTTTGCTGTGGGATACATCCTCTAGATGAGTGGACAGACTAGGACTGAAGCAATAAATGGGTTGCTCTTCCTCTGCATTGTTGGCAGCGAAGAGATACGAATCTGTAGTTGCAATTTGGGTATGTTAAAACCTTGGAAAATACCGGAAAGTAGAGTAGCAAGTACCTAAACAAGTTGCCATTGGCTGTGCCATTTGCTTCGTATCTGCTGCCTTTAGGTAAGGTCTTACAACATGCTCAGATGTAAGAGCACACTCGGCCACAATATTTCCACTTGCATTAATGAGATTCACAAACCCTCCAAGGGTGCCTACAGTTTCAGGATCGCTGTCAGACCCAATGCTAGAGCCAACCAAGGGACGGGCAGTGAAAAGGTCAACCTTGCCAGGGCGTATTTCGACAGCAAGCTCTATATCATGTCAGCCATTGGATTATAACGCAAGAAAGTTTTGCTAGTACTACCTGTGCATTTGTGGATATCCTGGAAGACATCAAGGAGTCTGTATCTGGCGGAAGATGACGGATCTGGCATTTCTCTCACTGTAATAACAATAAAATGGTCATCGCCATGGGTGCGTTGGAGCAAAGAGCACACCCGTGGTCTACGGACACAGTCCACGACATCAAAATGTATTTCGTTGCTTTCTAGTATATCAATGACGGACAAACAGATGTTTTCTTTGATATAGTAGCAACTCTCGGATGGTTGGCGTTCGCCGGGAGAAACGCTGGCGGCCCCGTGTTCAAGTTCTCTTTTGTCGACATTCTGATGATGGTTGACGGGGCCATGTGCGTGAGAACCTTTTCGTTTCCAAGATAGAAGAAAGATTTCCCTTCGAGGGTCAGACGTTCTGTGTAAGAAGACATCCTGGGGTTTGTGCAAAGTGTTTGCTAGGCAGAGTAAGAAGTCTTGATGGCTGGGAAAAGATAGGGAAAAAATTCGAGTCTTGAGTGAACCATCAAAGACGAAGCATGTGATTGAAAGTGTTTGCAGTTTCATTTTCTGCGGCATGTTGTTCGGGGATAAAGGCACTTGTCAATCAAGCAAGCACTTTTATACCACCAACCTTGGAAGAATACATAAATCCTAATGTCATGATACAGAACCTTGGAAGTCATGTTATTCAGTGTCAAATGTGCAGTAATCACCGCATCCCCATTTCTCAAAATTCACAAGACTTCGTTGAATCATCTAATATCATATGCAAGAACAAAGAATTTGCAGCCAAGGTAGGAGATGCTAAAATGACTTGGGAATGGTTTCTCAGCCACAAAGAAAAATACGAGTCAATTGTAAGGGTCATTTCTGTGTTAACAGTACTATCAACACCAGAGGCAAGCATATAAATACAGCTCCAAAGCAATTGAGTAAAGATCTTTCCCTTGAATCCAAAAGACAACGGTTTCACATTGCTTCCAATTGACCTTAACTCGCACCGCATTCTCGCAAGTACGATATCTCTTGGATAGATTTTGCTGGAACCAGTCTAATTCGTGGAAATTTAGCTTGACAAAAGTTATCACTTGAAAAAAATTCTTACGGAAATGGCTGAGATGAAACAAAAGCGTTCAACAGGAATACCAAAGGTCGACTTTGAAATAGCAGAACTCCTGAAGTTGCCCAGGCGAGAAACGAAGGTTATCAGAACATTGGAGGACAGCTTTCCCGGGTGCTATATTGGAGATCCAACAAGCGCAACTCGGATAGTCTTCGTTATAGGTGCAGGATGGCATTTTGCTGCTGCCGCGACTGTTATCGTAGCCGCCGGCGCCAAAGTGGTGGCATACGAAATGTCCGCAGAAAAGATCGGTTTAAGGCAAATTGGCTTAACGAGAGCAGATGGCTATTTTACACTTGGACAGGTTGTGCCGGTTGCTATATTGATGCCAAATTTCACCGAGGCACAGCTTGCCAATCTACCAAATGTCATCACGAAAATTACGCAAGATGCTAACTATCAAGACTTGGAGGGGAAAAAGAAAAAGACATAGCCATGGTTTTCATGATAGACCAAGGAACACCAGTCGAAGAAAAAGAAATGCAGTACGCCAGCCTTAGCAAGTCGGAGGGGATACCGAAACATGAATTGGTCAAGGTGAAAAACGTTATACGGGAGACATTAAAAGCGGCTGGAGCGCTGCAAATTGAACATCAGGAAGTAACGATTGACATGGTCCAATCATGGCTCGAAGCGAATCAGCCGGTTTGTATGGCCAGTGGTATACAAGTGAATCTGAAGAAGATGGGATTAGATCATCTTGACCACCATCCCCAGCTCGTGAAGGAATTCTGAGCGAACAGTCCAGACACAGCTTATGTTATCGACATGATCACCAAGCAGCAGCAAAAAATACGAGAAGCTCAAGAGAAACAAAAGGAACAAGCCCAGCGTCCAAGAGTTGCAATTATTAGTGGTGGACCGAGTGCTCTAGGTTCTGCGTTGGATCTGCTACAGAGAGTTGATCCTATGTATGCTACTAGAGGTTGTTTGGATTCGTCCGGAAGGAAAGAAGACTGACGTTTCGCATCAGACAAGAAGGCCACCGGCAGGAATCGAGTTTGAACCTATTCCAGGCTTCGTATCCTAGTCAAATCACAGGATGAGCTTACGACACTGCTGGATGTGCATAACCTCAGTAATGGTTTACTGAGAGCTGAAGCGATCTGTGGACATGACAATCTCCAAAAGCTCATGTGTCGGATCACAGAATTACACAATGGAACTCGAAGATGACGAAGTCTCGAAGAAAGAGATTAAAAGGCTCATCAACCGAAACGATCGCGAAGCTACTATCGTAGTGAATGGTGGATACAATCGCATGATTGACTGTATCACGGTGCTGGCGGCATCGCTAGGCTTTCAATGAAAACGGCGTTCAGGTCATAATGGTCTCGCGCGATTCGAAACGGACAGATGAACTTGAGGAAGATCTAGAGAAGCAAGGGACGGATGCATCTGGCACGACGTGGAAGGACGACTAGAAGGGGACACGACTGTCTTTCGTAACGGAAAGTTCTCACTTTGTGTCCGCAATAAGAAGGGGGAAAAGGTTAGCGGAGTACCAGATGTCGATGCCATCATAAACTGTGTAGGGAAGACCAAAGAAACCCCGCTCGTCGAGGCGATGAAGGACAAAGGATACATCCTCGAGACCCCAAGTGAACCCCTGATCAAGCTCCGTTCCAATCACCCGAACCTGTTCGGAAAGTCGTCGTTCTTCAACGATGGCCCGGCTGGGCTTGCTGTCGAGTCTACTTCCTCTATGACAATTGAGCCCTGTCCGGAGGTGATGGAAATAATCCTACCTCTAGGGTGGGAAAAGAGCTTCAATTCTACTCGGCGAATGCTAGGCAAAGTGTAATTTTGGGCCTTCTCTTTTGTGATATAGTTTAGTGAACTGGATTGATTCTTGATTCTGATCAAATTTATATGTTTCTTATTACACTTACGGTGTTTTATGCCGCCGCTATACGAGCATGCGGTATGTAGTAGTCGCAAGAGAGAATCTGCCTCAAGATTTTGCAGAATCTCGGCACACCCGAATATAAGCTAGGAAGAAATGCAGGTCCTGGGAAAGCAGAAGCACGTAACTAAACTAACGATGATTGCGTCCGGATGAACTTAAGCAGTGGGCGCACGTCAACGAGATCAAATGGAAGATGTAAACCGACATCAGAATTTTGTATCATTTGTACATCTCCTGTAATTGTAAAGGTAAACTGCTAAACAACCACAATCAATCAACTGCAGTGAATTGACAAAGTTTGTACAAGTAGCGCCGAACTCCAGCCAATATGCCCACATTATCTTGAGAAACACACTTTTTGATTCACTTCTCTATTATCTTCAAGCTTCGCTTACTCGTCATACTTTCGCTTGAATCGAGCTGCCTGCTTTGGCTGGCTTCCATAGGCTCGTCTTCCCTGCACCTTTTTATCCCTGCTCATGCTCGCACCAAGAGTGATGTCAACTCGCGGGGGGGTCGAGAAACCGAAACTCTTTGCTATCTTGACGAGATCAAGTTTGTTGATGTCGAAGACAGAGCGGAGAGAATGTGACGCGTACGCATTCAGATAGGAGCGGTAACCTTCCTTGGCAGACTTGTTGAGGTAGTAGTTCTGTGAGATGACTATTAAAATAGGATAAGCTTAAGTTAGTATGCATTCTAGTCCATGTGAAAGAAGGGTATTTGTTTACGTTTCTCGACTGTGACTCCAAGTTAGCCAGTGACCTAGAATATTGTATTCGGTGGTAGAGCAACTTACGCTGTGATTGGACATTGATGATCTTTTTCTGAGGGAACTCAAACTCCACAACAGGCACCTTCGCCTCCTTCAAGTGGGTGAGGAAGCCCATCTCGGATGGTTGCAAAAACATCAAACTGCGGCCTTTGGCCTTGGCACCACGGGCAGTACGACCGACACGATGTATGTAATCTCTCGGGTCCTAAGAGGAATAGAAGTTAGCCGCATTGAATAGAATGACTACAAGTTGTGCAAGTAGCTAACATCAGGCGGATCATATTGGACCACATAATCGATCTCTGGAATATCAAGGCCTCTAGCAGCAACGTCTGTACATATGAGGATTCCTCTTTCACTGTTGACGAATTCGAAGAAAGTAGACGTCCGTTTCTGCTGCTTCTGCTTGCCGTGGATTGACAAAACCTATGGAATTTAGTGAGTGACGGACAGGGACTTAACGATGGAAAGAACGTGAATTACCGGCAAATCGATATAGTTAAGTAACTCGGACTAGAAATCGTTAGTAAACAAGCACTAAGTAATAATTTGTCAGATACCGAGGGGCGGAAGACTTACATAGTAGTTGACCGAATTGCAGCTGGAAAGAAACACAATGATCTTCTTCTTCAAGTTTCGCTTGAGAAATGAGAAAAGGAGGAGGAACCGTTTGTCCGAGTCACAAACGACATATCCTTGTTCTAGTCGATCGACAGTGGCGTTTTCCATTCGTGGTACAACATTTATATATAACGGGCCGGGTTTCAAGGAGATACGAGCCAAATCTTCGACCTTTGTTGTTTGTGTGGCTGAGAAAAGTGACGTCTGACGCTCTCCGCTGCCAAGAATTTTCATAATTTGTTTCATTTCGTCCTCGAAACCGATCTCCAAGATTCGATCCGCTTCGCTATAATGGGTTAGTGTGGAATTAAGAGACAAATAGCAGAGGTAGAGCTTACTCGATGACGAGCTGACGCAAGTTCTTGAATACGAAGCCCTTCGTATTCTGTAGGTGATCAAGCAAACGTCCAGCTAAGGAGATGTTAGCCTAGGGTTTCCACGCCGGTGAAAGAATCCAACATACGGGTTGCGACCAAGAGGTTGACGCCCTTCTCCAATTTCTCAGCTTCGGCTCTGCGATTGGCGCCTCCCATAACGATTCCATGCGTTTGTGAGTGTTTTTCTAGCAGTTGGCGGGCAACACCCCAAATCTGTAGAGCTAATTCTCTGTATTCGTCTTCCGTCAGCGCAAGTGACTACGACAGGTCGACATTCGGCTAGCCTTACCGGGTAGGGGACAAGATGAGTACCCCGGTACCGTTCCTAGGCTTGAACTTCAAGCTGTGAAGTAGCTCAATTGCGGGGATCAACTGTTCTACTTGTTAGCGGATGCAAATTATGCCGGCCAAGGGGCCAAAAAAGTTATTCTTACAAAGGCCAACGTCTTTCCAGATCCAGTTTTTGCAGCACCCAAAACATCGCGACCAGCCATCAGCGGCGGGATGGCCCTTTGCTGGATCTCGGTCATTGTCTCGAATCCCATCTCCTTAATGGCCTCCAAGGTACGATCTGAGAGGTTGAGTTCGGTGAACTTTGTTGGCAACGAATCGCCGGTTTGAGGTAGCGAAACTGCGTTGGAAGGCAGGTCTTCAAGTTCGTTTCCTTCTCCCTCGACAAGGTTTTCGGTCGCTTGTTCCGTATTTTCTTGAGCTTGGTCGACCACATCTTCAAGCACATTCGCAGCCACTTCTTCAGAATCATCCTCGGGTCGGTGTGCGGTCTTTTGCTTCTTGGGCTTCTCCGGAGACTCATTCAATTCGGGCTTGGGTGATTTAACCGCTTCGTCCGAGGCATTGTGCTTGCGCTTAACCTTTTTTGAATGCCTTTCGGTAGTCGCCATTTTGTCACTCGACATGTTAGACACTGAAAAAAATGAGGTTGTCGACGATCGCTCCTTCCAAAGGCGGGCGGTTTTTTTTTTTTTTTTTTCCCGTCCGGCATTTTTTTCAACGGAACAATCAGTCACGTGTTAGCTCACCGCCTAAACAAAGGACCAATGAGAAATTAATATCTCTTACCGCTCACGTGCCATACATTGGCCAATCAGGATCATTTAACCTGGGTGCCTGGGTGCCTTATCGAAATCCAAGCAATACTTGGATTCCAGGATCGAAAAGAGGAATTTCACGACCTTATGAAAGTCCTTGAAACGGTTCCAGTGGAGGATGAGCGATTTCACCAACACGGCAACGTCGTGGAGTTGGAGACTCTCATTGACACAGTCGTCATTCCTTCACTTGAAAAATGCTGGCCCACAGTGCTTATTGGTCGACACCGCTAGATGGAACAATAAAGGTTGATGGTTCTAATCAAAATCGTGAAGAGCAAACCAATGATGATTCAAGAGCTCGATGACTTTTCCTGGGAGGAGTTCAAGTAGGTATTCTTTGCTCAACATTTTACGCTTCGTTAGGAATCATTCTAGGGTCTACGAGTCTCTTTGTCTTCATTGCTCTTTTCGAGTTATGTGAATTCCCCAAATATTCGACGACATGATTATAATAACGTATGTATAGACTTGTTATTCCGGTTGCTTTGATGCACTTTCCGTTGCTACTTCGAAAATCAGTCACAATACTACACTTGCTTTTTACTTTTCTGTTTGTAAGAAGTAAATCAATCGATTTTGTATATAATTTTCTCTTACTGGCATAAAATCTATCCTAAGGTAGAAACAAAGTTGGATCATTGATAATTAGAACTCCCATGATATACCAGATATATCAGGCTTGCGCCGTATTCCCAGCTTCTGCTCAACAGCGTGCATGATGCACATATGGATCAGTGGAAACGCGCACAGGAACGCCCGGGCTTGGCATGGCTCGTCCCGCCTGACTAGCCTCATCGGGCAGCGGGGCGCGCCAAGCCGCCACTGCGCTCGGCAACAGGACTTGACATTGCCCCTTCTGGCTTCTTCTTTCAACCATCCGCGCAGTACAGTATCGCTCGCATAATGCTTCTCTGTGCTGTTCCTTGGAGGCTTACTCTATGGTTCGCCTGTTGTTCTGCGCACAGCTGCGGCTCGTTCCGCACGGCATGCCAACGGTTGAATCTTATTCCGATCCTCGTGATCGGATGAGTGGACAATGCTCCTTACAGTGTGTAGCCGGTGGAACGCTGATCATCCCCCGCTTGCTGTTACGTTGCACCTAATGAGTTGGTCCACGCTCCAAAACCTCTGTATCGTGTTCCTTGACAAGTACCTGGGACGGAGCACGTTCCGTTCTCCGGGCTTTTTCGAACGCGAAAACAGGACCGGCAAATCGTCAATTGTTCGAGAGGTGTAACCCATAAAAAACTCCCCGGTCCAAGTAGGTGAGCGTGGAAAAATCGCGACCACAGGGCCGTTACCAGACGGTGAAAATACCAAGTTGTATGCCTGCACAACATGCGTCCAACGCAAGGTAAAATGTGATAAACGCCAGCCGTGTTTCTCATGTTTCCGATCTTCATTGCCCTGCAAGTACCGGGCTATGCCACCATCTCAGCGCCGTAAAATGAATGCCTGGGCTGCTGTGGATGAGCGGTTCCAACGGTCTGCAGGTCTTGACTCAACCCACAGATTCTGGCTGTGTGCAGGCTGATATGAATCTTTCTGATGTACGTGGCCTGGACGCTATTACTTCTTCGGACCTCTTTATGGATTCTTTCTTGGCTGTAGGTGACTGGGCCAATTGGAGTCCTCAGTCGATGATTTATTTTCGACCGTCACAAGCTATAGATCATGGTATGTCATTGGTGGTCAGTCACTTCATGTAAATATATAGAATCTCGTGACATTCGATGGATGCAAATGCTCATTATATATGGTATTTCTCTGCTAATGATACCATGGATTACAAATAAAAACAAACATTACTGTCAGGTCTACAGATCCCACTACATTTGATTGTGCAAAGAAGGTATTCGCTTTGGGCTTTCAGTGGCATGTATGAGATACATCTTTGCGCTCGTGCTTCGGGTGTATGGATCTTCAATGATCCCGATATACAGCAACAGTACTCCCACCGGTCATCAGAGGAAATCGGGTCATCAACAAGCGAAAATCACGTCAGTTGTTTGCCTGTTCAAAGGTCCTCGGTATAGATTATACCGACAGCGGCCAACTGTGGTGGTCAGTTCACGATCTGATCCTTGGTACGTGCAGTAGGCCTTGCTAGATGTGGAAAGCTATGTTGAACCTAGAAGAGTTGTCTCTAGCATCTTCCCCGCAAAGTCAGGGGTGGGACACACACACTGGGGCATGTCTCTACAGCATTTCGGGGTATATCGGGCGAGGGGTTGTTGTTGGGAAGAATGAGCAGTCTAGTGCTAGTTAGACGAGATTGTTAAGAAGCCTAAGCACCCTGGAAACGAACCACCTGCCTGTCCCCTTTCCTAAAAATTCACTTCATAGCGATTTCCAGGACAACGACAGCAAATGACCACTCCTTCGCTCCTAGCTGCTGTGATAGCATTACAGCTCCTGGGAATAGCGGCTGCAATCCCATATTCCCAGTATATTTTAGCCCCGTCGGAAAGATGCATTACTCCTGTTTCTGTGTACAGTATTAACGGTACTGTTCATGATGCAGACGCTTTAACTGCGTCTGGCACTGGGGTCGCTACTTTTGCTGCAAACTCTAACATTACCTATGACCATGGCAAAGACATAGGTGGCCTTGCTTCGTTCACTGTCAGCAATGTGTCACAGAGCGATGCCGGTGAATACATTGGCATTAGTTTCACCGAGTCCTCCCTCTGGATTTCGCCTAATGGCTCGGACGCCACTGCCAACGTTGCTATTGATGAGATCATTTGGTTTCCAATAACTGGCCCAGGATTCTACACCCTTGATGCACAGCACAGTCGTGGTGGCTTCCGCTATCTGAACTTATATCACAATTCAACAGGTACTGTCACTTTAAGCAATCTTACGACATACTTGACCAGTGTTCCGACCTTACAGAACTATACGGGCTACTTCCATGCCGATGATGATGAGAAGCTAAACCGCGTCTGGTACGCAGCTGCCTATACAAATCAACTGTGTACCATTCCCGCAGATGAAGGCAATAGTTTAGTCGACATTGCGGCGACGAATCCAGATATTCCAACCCAATGGTGGTCAAACAGCACACTAACCAATGGCTCCTATGCCTTGGTCGATGGTGCAAAGCGTGATAAACTGATATGGCCCGGGGATTTTGGCATCTCGGTCCCAGCTGTTTTCCTTTCAACGAATGATATAGACTCTCTTAAGGTTTCTATTGAACAATTATTTGCGCAGCAAAACGTCACCACTGGCCAGATGCCATACGCAGCAGCACCTATCGTGGTGGAACCTCCGGATCCTATTACTTCTAGTTTTGCTACCACTTTCTCGTTTACTTACGGACTACATGGTCTTCTTTCATTATACTACTATTATAAATACACAGGAGACGTCGTCTTCGTGAAGGAGCAATGGGATCGCTTTAAGCTTGGCTTAGATTTTAGTCTGAGCTACATCGATTCCTCCGGGCTTGCGTACATCCCCATTGATAATGCGGATTGGTTGCGGAATGACATGGGATGGTATAACATTGAGGTATACTGTCTTTCTCTTGCTAACCTGACAACACTTTGTGAATTGTTGATGATCCTGTACTTACCGTCGCCCAAACAGGCAAATTCAATCTTGGTCTACACACTGAGGGCAGCTTTATCTCTAGCAGAAGCTGTATCCGACTTCTCTGGAACAGCAAACTGGACATCTACCATTAGTGGGATTGAGACCGCTGCTAACGACCTTCTCTGGAACTCAACGGAGGGCCTTTTCAGGGACAACGAAAACAACACAACATTATTTCCACAAGATGGGAATGTCTGGTCAATCATATCTGGTGTAGCCAACAGCACGCAAGCCGTGACAATATCCAACAGCCTTAGGGCTCGTTGGGGTCCGTATGGTGCACCAGCTCCCGAAGCAGGGAATACAGTTTCTCCTTTCATTAGCGGATACGAGCTTCAAGCACATTTCCTGGCAGGACAACCACAGAATGCGATTGACCTCATGCGATTCATGTGGGCAGATTTCATGCTCGATGACCCGCGTATGACGAACTCTACTTTCATTGAAGGTTATGACATTTCCGGCGCACTCCATTATCCAGCTTATGCAGACGATGCACGTATCAGCCACGCGCATGGATGGTCAACGGGGCCACTTACCGCTCTCAGCACCTATCTGGCTGGATTACAGGTCCTGAATTCGACAAATTGGATTGTTTATCCGCGTCCGGGTGATCTGTCCAACGTTGAAGCCGGGTTTGAGTTGTCCTATGGAAGTTATGCTGCAATTTTGAAAGTCAATAAAAGCTCAACGACGGCATGGGCGCCATCATTTCCAGCATCATCCTCATACTGGTTCTCTACACCGGAGGGTAGTACGGGTAGCATAATTTTGGATATTCCCAGATATGATGCTAAAATTACAATTGTTTCCACTGGGAGGAGTGAGTCAAAGGGCTTTTTCTGGACAAGGGAAGTGAATGCCTGGGTAGGGGGCGCAAATCCTCGCGGTATTTCTTTCTGGGGTCCACAGGATTCAACAAATGGTACTCTTGAGGTCAGTGGACTTTCAGGTGGTGAGTACCTTGTAACTATTGAAGAAATATAGGTAGTGGCTCTAGGCCATTCCTTGGTGATGATATACATATTTCGCCAAAGCGCTCTCTACCTAAGAACTTAGCGGGGTGATAAGTAAGCGATGCGTTCAGGCTTGCTAGATTAACTTGGAAGATAATGTTAATTAATCTTTCAAGTGGCTTTGAACTATAAGCTAGATCCCTGAGTGTAGGATTGGTATCCAGCTTGTTTTACGCCAAGATATACAAAATGCACGGTGTTTGTATTGTGCGGAAATTCCAGCATTCTAATTCAGAGCCTGTGTAAATTTGATTAAAATGGGCCATGCGTAACTACTCCGTACTATATTATTATAGAGTGCTGTCCTCAACAGCACTTCCCGTACCTACTAGTATGCATGTATATGCAGGGATTATCCACCAACCAATATATAATCTCAGTTACGCCAGCCAGGCGTTGATATACTAACAAACTCAAAAATAAAGACTACTACGGTCGAAGAACAAAAAGGGGCCCGCTGACTACCAAGCTTTATCGTGAGCCGATGCAACACCATGAAAATGAGGGGCTCGCCGCTCTCCTGTTTTAAGGTATCCTAGTCTCCTCTGTAATATGCTCGAATGTCTAAGAGACTGAGAGACAAGTGCTGGGAATAACAGATATATGCATTTCTGCGTTCCCATCTTAAGTGTCTGATATGCCTGGAATACAACTAAGAAGTCGACTGGAATAGCCCATCCAGGGGGTTGTCTCATGTTTTCTGGCATGGCTACGAACATTAATTACCTGTATAGGTTTGAGCTAGATGGCCCATCATTTAATTTCCGTAGTCATCCTGGGCAGCTCAAATCATTTGACTGTGCTGTGTAACCCTTAAGCAAGTCAGCAGTTAAGCACCGGCATGCGTGGCTCAGCTGATTCAGGCACAAATCTATACGAACTCGAACCGAGCAATCAGGTCCGGTCTTGTCTCCTTCCCTGAGATGCGCGTGTAGCTCCCTCAAAAGATACGATCGTTGCCTTTTACCGCCCCGTACGACGTTGCAGCAAGAGTCCCGACTCCGTTCGTGTAAGCCTGTTTTGCATAACCTAAACATACCATGACATCCTATCCGTCGTTTTCGAGAGACGCCTAGTTATAGTGCATTAGTGGTAGGCTTGGGCCTCGAAATAGTTGTGTCCGAGGCCCCGTGTGGTGTTAGCGTCCTGATCGACGGTGTTGGTGCTACTCTGCCCAGTGGCCCCAGGCTGATCCTGCATAATCAACGGTCATCTGTCGTAAACAAACTTCAGGTTTTACCTAGACCAAACTAGTTAGCTGGAAGTGGTCGGAGGCCCGCACCGAAAGTGTACCTTTCTACGTTAGTGAAAGGTGTCTCTGCAATACTCATTACACCTTGCCGCTTTTACTTATTATCATATCATATGTGGAAGCGTCTAGCTTCAAGTAGCGTTATTGTTTGATGCCACGAAACGGTATGATAGTTTCTTTGAAAACGGAAGCTTTGAAATCTTTTGGCCAGCGTACTTCACCAGCCATGAACTGTAGAAACAGCTCCATAGAAATTTCGGCCTTCTCTTTTGTCGAAAAGTCGTAACAGTCGACTGGTCCAAATAACAAGCTCAAGCTTGTCATAGTGAGCTTGCAACATCCTACCTTTGTTATTGGCCATGAAGGAAAAGATGATTACCTTGTGCAAGAAAGAAGTTATTGTTAGCTAGCTACTTACAGAAATCAACTAATTTTGCTGGTCTCTGTACGGGCTGTACTCACTGGAAATACATCCAACGATGCAAACGATTGGCGGCCAAGTCGAGTCAACATGAGAGCAACAATCGGAAGTATTTCGCCACGAGGTAAATTTTGCTCATCGCATTCGGACCCATGTGACACTGTGAGCATAATATGCGGCTGATTCGAAGGTTCACAGATATAGACACTCTCGAGCTCTATATTGTCGTTGTAAGGGCCCCTACCGTAGAGAAGGGTTGGGGCGAATTCATTACGGCAGATTTGCGGTTTGAAATCTCTAACTATTACTCATTCAAAATTAGCAACCATCATAATCGCGGAGAGACAATGCATTATTTTGCTACTCACGTCTCCAACCATCCTGCAGTCGTTGCAAAGCCTAAATTTGGCAGGTGACCTGGTCTCTTTCGTGTCGTACAGAAGCGAAAATCCACCATGTTGCGGATTTGTCCAGCTAAATTCTCGCCACCTTTATCAAGATCTTCTCAAAACCCCTTGTTCAGACGTTCAGTTTTCGCGGCAGTAGGATCATCCAAATTAAGAGGGTGATCTCTGATCTCACGCTGCGAGCATGGGGAGAAAAATATAGGTCTAGTGGTTCCCTCATACTGGCCATCCTCGGTCAAAGAGAAGTGATGGAATTGGATACCAAATTCAGAAAAGTAATCTGGCGTCAAATAGGCACTTTGGAGCTCCTCGGTGCGTTGCCAAATGTAGCTTAAACCGTTTAGAATCTCTCGACGCACCTCGGACGATGAGGCTTCCTGGGCTTTGCTCTGCACATTGGTTGAAAACACGCCTAATGGAGGCAAAACGGTCTCTGATGAAAGGAGACATTTTGCCAGATCACGACGTTAGCAAGAGTGCAAAGACACAGAGAGAGACAGAGAGAGTTGATGTTGGATGAGTCCAGAATGACGAAACAAAGAACACCCAATTAAGCTACAACCCTAGCAATTATGCCACTAACCGAGAGTAGCCTAGCCCAATCCTAGGGACTAACCTAAATAAGGTTAGATATAATTTGCCCAGCCTTAAAGCGGCGTTGAGTGTTTTGTGCAGGGCAAATTAGGGCAAATTAGGGCACTTCTCCAGCGTTGCATTTGATACTCTAATGGCAAGCCACATGAAGTCGATCACTTCCCAAACAACCACTGTTCAGATAGACTGAGCCGTCTAGAATGTCACGCATCGTGCCATTATTTACTCCGTTCCTAGGTGGAACTAGATCTGTTGACACCACCATGGCTGTTTGTGGAAAGGTCGGCCATAGTCAAACAAGTATAAAGGCGAGGCTATGAAGCCCTTCTTCCCTAGATTCAAAGACAGACCTGATCTCAATCCTCCGTAGGACTCCTCGTCACCCTGCTATCCTTCCACATCTGCTCGCAAAGATGAAGTTCTCCACGATTGCCGGCTCTCTTCTTTTCTCCAGCGCTGCGCTGGCCGTTCCTCTCGCCGAGGAGAACCTTGCTCGCCGCGAGGCGAATCGCGCCGCTCGCCGTGCTCTTGCTCACAAGCAGTCACATACAAACCATCGCGTTGAGACGGCAGGGGCCGATATCGCAGCAGAGACCTACTCAAGCAACTGGGCGGGCGCCGTCCTGATCGGATCCGGCTACACTTCTGTAACTGGTACCTTTGTCGTTCCTTCTGTTAGCATGCCCAGTGGTGGCTCCTCTAGCGAGCAATACTGCGCGGCTGCCTGGGTTGGAATCGACGGCGACACTTGCAGCACTGCTATCCTGCAGACTGGTGTCAACATATGCATTCAAAACGGCGAGATCACCAACACCGCCTGGTATGAATGGTTCCCTGCTGCCCAGGAGTACTGGTCGTCCGGCATCAGCATCAGTACGGGTGATACCATCACTGCCACAGTCACCGCCAGCAGCGAAAGCGGCGGTACTGCTACCGTGACCAACGAGTCTAGCGGCGAGTCCGTCTCACACACATTCTCTGGCCAGAGCAGCGAGCTCTGCGAGACCAATGCTGAGTGGATCATGGAAGATCTATCGTCTGGCGGCGGCCTCCTTGGCTTCGCTGACTTTGGCAGTGACTTCACCTTCACTGGCGCATCTGCTGTTTCCAGCGGTTCCACTGTCGATACCACTGGCGCTACCATCATGGACATTGAGCAGGACGGCACCGTTCTCACTTCTAGCAGTGCTTCCGGTAGCACTGTTACCATCTCTTACGAGTGAATTTCGTCTTTGAATGAGACGGCGACAGGCTGAAAAAATGTTCTATTTATACTTTCTGGTTCAATCGTGCCGGTGTACATAAGGGATGAAACGGGTATCAGCACAACCTGGGATTGTGTAATGTACATAAATTATTTATATTCGATGTTTCTGTCTATTATAATGCCAGTCTAGTATGTACCTACCGAAAACATATTTGTTCGTAACATCAAGTAACTTGCTTGGCAAAACTGATAATGAGAGGTCTACACGTAGGAATTGGTCAGACATCGGAAAGTCAACAAGCATTAAAACGTAGCTTTAGAAGAGATCGTTCAAAGATAATTGTGGACCCCATTCTACTCACCTGAATACATAGCTGCAGGGTTTAAATTCGCAGCATTAAGACTCATCGGATATGGAGTTTGTTGGAAAAATAGAGCTCTCAAGTCCTTCCGAGATACTTCGGTTTTCACCTTGATTCAATAGTGTTTGGCGCGATGTTGATTGAATCTTTGCCATGTTTTATCGAGCTTCGTTACTTCATCTGAAGGAATACCAAGCAAGCAATGCCGATAACAGAAGATATAATTGCTATTGCGAAACAATAATTAGTCAAGGTGAAGAGTGCATGAGGTTAAATGGATATTTTCGCAAACGCCCTCTAGTAGAGAAAGGTAGAGAGAAAAATATCATATCGACATACCAAAAGTGAAGTTCATATAGTAGTATCCAACTGTCTCCGCGAGGGAACCCGACAAAAGCGGCCCAACCAGCAGGCCGAAGTTCCAGCTCAGATTAGTGAGCGAATAGGCTCGAGAATATCCCCCATTCGGTCCAAAGATACCCGGGTTTGCTTCCTGTATCTCTCTGATGACGCCTATGAACGAGGTGGTAAGCTTTCAATATCACCAAGGAAGAAATAGCGAGGACTTCAAGTTGACAGGTATGCTTCTTACTCGTTATCTCAAGAACTCCGGTTCCAATTGTTAAACTTCTCGCAAAACCAAGAGCCAGCAATGTGCTCGAATAGATAACCTGGCCTTTGTGTCCAGAACCGATAAAAGAAAGACCGTCTTTTCCGGGCGTACCCAGAAGCCAGAGCAGAAATCCTGTAACCAAATATCCCAGACCAGTCAAAATCTTAGTGCCGTAAATATCCTTGAGCCAGCCAGTGAAGCTTCCTAGTATTAGTTGAGGTATCTGAACCAGGAAGAACATGAAGCTTGTCTGCGCTGTATTCCAGCCAAACTCTCGTATTACATGTATAGGTAGAGTTGTATCAAGGCTTGTCACGACAAGAGCGCTAGCCATATGACATAACATGGCAGTTAGAGCACGAGGATGAGCGAGCACAATCCGGTAGAAATTCGGAGGGCTTTCCACCTGCGTATGCTCCAAATCAGTGGTGTGGGACTCGGTTTCGGAAATATGATAATCTTGTGATGGTGACTGTAATAGAGGAGTCGTCTCATCAGCTGAGTTGGGGCTGGTCTCTGCTCCAGTTGCTTCTACATCTCCTGATGACTCATAGTCCCGGCCGTCGGTTGATAAGACTCTACTGTCTGCCTCGCTGTTATCTTTCGTTTCCTTGGGAGCCTCAACAATCACCAGTCGCATAAGCATATCGATAACAAGAACCAGTATTGCAGTCGACCATGTCGGCCAATAACCAAATAGCGGCAAGATCCATCCAGAGACCATGGGACCAATAAGCAGACCAGATGTATAAACGGTAGAGACGGCTCCTAATGTCTTTGCCGTATTGTCTGACCCAACTGTATCGGCGACAGTTGCTAGGCCGATAATCCATGCTGCGTTGCCGCCAATGGCCAGGATTATTCGGCCACAGATTAGAACAGAGACTTTATGAGGAGATCTCGTCAGTTTCCTGTAGGTATAAAACGAAGCCAGAATGCTGAAATCAGTCAGGCAATGGGCGGGTGACATACCAGAAGTTGCCGCTGCAACAATGATTGTCCCGACCAGCTCGAAGGCCAGTGAAACCAACAAAGAACCTTTGCGCGATGGTATCTTGTCTGCTAAATGGCCAGTCGCGGGTCCTACAATCACACAGACGAGAGCATGAACGGAGAGCACAGCAGAGGTGATGTACTGAGCGTCAGATGGGTCGACATTCAGACGATCTTCTAACATGAAATCAAGAATTGGGACGATGAAGGTAAACATATAATTCTCTAATGCTTGTCAGCATCCATTGATCTTAATACATAGTCCAAATGGGCCCAACCTGTGAATAGCGCAATTGCAACGCATGCAATAATAAGAAACTTTGACGAGCGCCATCGGTATCCCGTTGGGCGTTTGTACTCTGTAGCCATGTTCGTTTCTTTGGCTTTATCTATTGCCTTCTCTGAAGAATAAGGAAAGGAAAAGCGCATTCGAGAATACTTGTAGTATAAGAAAATAATGAGTAACGATAAAACCAGGCGGGGTTTGCCTCGTTCCGGGTATGGCAATTCTCCACAGACCATGATTGACTCATCCAGATATCCCTGCTAGCAACGAGCTAGCCAGCCATTCAGCTGCACCATCCTTGCATGCAATCTTGACTAGACTCAGTAGCTAAATGCGGAGACAGACTCGGATTCGAGAATTTGGCTTCATACGCCGAAGATCCGTTGATCTCCCGCCATTGCTGAATCCGAGATGGCATGAGTCATATTTCCTACTAGTAAGAGAACATGCATCATTAGTTAGACTATTGAATGATTTCCAATAACGTGCTCATTTTATATATCTTAAAAGTTTAAGCAAGGTATCCAACTTAGTCCCGATTGACAAATTGTCGATATTCGTTATACCCTGCTCATTTAAAACTCCCAAAGCTGAATCTAATATTCAGCAAGTCTATTGCTCATTGAGATTGAGTTACTCCTGCCTTACCAGGAGGTTGGCACCGAATGGGAATGCTGCAGAGGATATAAAATTCAGCCTTGGAAGTCCTAGGATTTTATTCGACTTTATATTATAAATGCTCCATATATACAATAAGTATATTGGTTGTTGATTTGGAGATTTTACGAAACATAAATGGTATAACTAGGTACATTCATTCTTTAATTAACAGTCTTCATGATATAGGTCCCTCACTCAAGAAGTGAAGGATCTTCCTGGACAACTTGGTCGTAATATGGCTGGAAGGCCAACCACATCTTGCTGGAATTTCCGCTCTTCTTATGTGTCATCTCTGCCTCCGCTTGGTTGATATGAATCTTCTCCCACCCAGGACCGCTGGCCGCATTGGCCATAAGCTGTGCGTGGCAGCATCGATCAAGTGCGATGAACAAGAATGCCGCCTCGTCCACGGTCTTTCCGCAGGTAATCATGCCATGATTCTGCAGAATGACATTTCGGCAGGTAGGGCCAAGTGCCTTTGCAATACGTGCTCCCTCCTCGTTGGATAAAACTGTTCCGCCATAATTGTGGTAGACAGCGAGATCATTGTAGAACCGCAGAGCATCCTGGTATAACATTTCGATAGGACGACCAAAGCAGGAAAAGGCCTTGCCGTAGACAGAGTGGGCATGGCAAGCCGCATTTAGATCTGGACGCGCCTTGTGGATTTCGCTATGGATAGCAAAGGCTGGGCCGTTGATAGGTTGCTGCGCGCCGCCCTGTATAACTTCACCATTCTCATTGACTAGTACTAGATCAGAGACCTTGATCATCGAGAAGTGGGTACTCAATGGGTTGATCCAAAAATGGTCTGTAGCCAGGTTAGCGCTAATCTCATTCCTATATCTTTCTATGGAGAGGAGAATATTACGTGGGTTGATAGGATCCCGAAGAGAGATATGTCCAGCAACACCTTCATCGAATCCTTGCTTTGCAAATACTCGAAACGCAGCTGCCAAGTGCTGCTTCTGGTATTTGCGTTCGTCGAGTGGATTGGCAAATTTTGGTGGAGAGCGAATCTTAATCTTGCCTTCAGCATCGCCGAGGAAGTGAACTTCCTCAAAGAAATCTGCAGCTCTATCGTTCAAGCCATTGGCCACTACAGTCGTCGTAGCTTTTGTCGTTGTCGTCGACATCGTGCATGTATGTCCGTGTGGTGTGTTAAGTTCTATGTACTCGATGATATGAATTTTGAACGTGTAGGATGCTACATATGTACCCAGATATAGCCGGTTTAGTATTCTTGTACAAGTGGCAGACCCCGCACTTCTAGTCTTTTGTTTTGCCATACTGGATAGAAGGAAAAAGGTCCGAGGTGGCATTGCTCATTCCTTGTCTCTGCTTAATGAAGTCATCGTCAACAACGGAGGGCTTCGCGCCGTGCGTCGTCTGCGGCGCGGACTGTGAGCCTCCGTTTCCTGTCGGATCGATAATGCCGTGATGATACAATGCGAGCTGCGGCCAAAAGCGAGATTGTATGATGACCTACCTTATATAGATTGCTTTTGATTCCGCATCGGCTATATTTGTGTTTGGCATCTCGAGGTATTTCGGTTCGTGTGCTGAAGTCAGCCGGAAATAACCTTTGAAATAGTTGCCTAGGTCTACTTCAAAAGCTGTAACGTATACATCGACAGTAACTGTGGAGGAGCAGTCACTCGATAACAAAGAAATATACAAAGTCTCGACGTATTTTAACATTGGAACTAGCAAACTTGCAAGCTCGACGCAAATCCAGAAGATGCGCGCAGTTTCTATACAGAACGGGCACAGCCCTACATCTGCCATGTACATTGACGACACGGTGCCGGATCCAGTTGCCAAAGGTGACCGAATTGTCGTTCGAATAAAAGCATTCGGCCTCTACCGTATAGATATTTGGCAGCGTCAGCAGGCTTATCCGTACAAACTTCCAGAAGAAACTCATGGAAATATCATGGGTGTGGAGTTCAGCGGTGCTGTGGAAGAATTAGGGCCAGTGTAAGCTTGTTACGAGGCTGCTTGAAACCTGATATGAAAGGGGAATTAAATCTGATCTAGGCATGCATATAGACACTGGAAGTATTTTAATATTCTTCCTTCGCTGGGTAAGAGGAAAATAAAAGTGACGATCGACAAAGTATACAGCTGGAAACAGATTGGTGAGGCACATGAGAAGATGTAAAAGACCTGAGTGCAGGAAAGATTGTATATCTAGTCGAGTAAGGTATCAATAAGTGGGAAGAATGACCATAAAAGAAGTTGACAGTAAAGTACTTGAGCCTTGTGTACTGTACATGCTATCGGACTGCGGTGGATTATTTCAGATAAGTAGACACTAAAATAAACCCGAAATCAGTACCTACCTTAGGCCGGGAAAGGTGCCTCCCAGGTGGTCAGCAACTATCTTGATGCGAGGATCAATCTCATTGCGAATCAAATCTGCTATTGCAGCCCAAGCGCTAATTGGACAGAAGATGCCGATAACCCAGCCTAAACGAGCCAGGCGTGAGGCAATCGGACTTTCTTGATGATATCGCTCCCTGCGCTTTGTTTGCCATGGCCCCAGGCCATCTCGTGCAAACGAGCACCATGGACACCGGCAGCGTGTAATTCATCAAGCTCGGTATCAGTGATAGAGTTCACATCAATAGTGGCAAGCCCTCGGAGCTTCCATCCCTGAAGCCCGAGTTCCATAGACCCTTGCTTTTTGAGGGTATCAACCAGCGCTACTGGGGATGATCCTCTGATAGGATAGCAAAAATAATCCAATCATGTCAATACCCCGTACCAAGACATTCTGATTTGGAGCACTGTGCCGCTTAGTTATGCGGCGTGGTTAGACGTACCCCGTGTGGTTATTCTCCGTTAGGCTATGCCCATAGCAGGACGAAAGAGACAATCTCTGATATAAATTGTCCTTCGCTTAATGTTGATGCAGCTTTTTGTTAACCCTAACATCTGTAACACACTGCACGTTCCATTGTCCAATTCCTTCTCCTAACCAAGCGTCATTCGTAATGTTGCAAAATGTCCTCCAGTCAATATCGTCCCTGTCGAGGGACTTCGCCCACTCCGTCCGAATGAGGTGCATCCAGGTGATGGTCTGGATGTTTGGCTGGGCTTGCTGGGCTTGCTGGACTCTCGGATCATTGCAGTCCTATGTCCTTCCTGCCTTTCACACTTAGCAACGTGGCCACATACTTGGATGTAGCCCAGACGAAGATCTCGGAAGAAAATACTACTTCCATGATCTCGAGAACGCTTGGTGCAATAGTTTTCGAGATTGCGCTGACCAATATGGTCGAAAAATTCCCCTTCTCGTCGATCTCGTGCTCATGGGAGTGTTCTCGCTCAGTACTGGGTTTGCATTAGACGTATGGACAATTGATTGCCTGTCGCTTACTTTTCGGTATGACTTTCTTTGTTATTTGTATTTATGAGGACGAAGTTGATTCAAGTTGTTAATAGGCATTTCGTACGGCGGAACCTACGGCCTCATCATGGCTATGGTTATGGAGGCTGTTCCAAGGCGCTCTCGTGGTGTGGTAGCTGGTTTTACTCGCTTCTCGGCTCGGCCAGCTACCTTTTTGCATCAGGTTTGCATCTGGCAATGAGTGAGTTGCTCGATCCATCATCCCAAAGGTTTTATCTATGCCGTTTATCTATCCTCGTGCTTGGCCACGATGGGCCACGGAACAATGGACCTTTACCCTACATTCTTGACCACTCAGCGTAACCTTAATGTCCTCGATGAGACGTGGATGACGATAATTCTTCAGATAGGCGGTATATTGGGCTGCGTTGTCGGCGAGCATCTCTCACACACGTACAGTGCCAGATGGGTTGCAGCAGCAAACATACTTCTAATCGCCGCTTGGCTGCCACTTTGGGTACTTCCAACCACATGGAACAAGCTTACTATCGGTGCATTCTTCCTAGAGTTATTTTATGGTTGCGCAATCGGCAATCTGGTTAACTTGATGCAACAACTCTGTCCACATCCCGGTATGCGTGCAGCATTTACAGGCGTGGCTTATAACCTCGGAAATGCTGTCTCATCCGTGGCACCAACGATTGAGACATGCCTTGAAGAGAGGTTTCCCACAGCTGATGGAACACCGAATTATGCGCTAACTTAGATGATCCTGGTGGGCATTGTAAGTGAACACATTCAGGTAGGACGACGATATCAAGAACTGACAACCGTAAGGTGATTGGTCTCCTGCTCATAACGCTCATCAGTATGTCACTGAAGAGCCTTAACAAGGAGTGGGACGAAAAAGACCCTAACGCAGCCATCTCCACTGCTCCTATACAAAACGACTATGAGACAAAGAACATTAAGATAGGCGAGCAGGATCTGTCAGGTTCCAGCAAGTCAGAGGGCCGGGAGACACAGACTGTTCATATTGAAGAAACCGAAGGATATATCGATTCTATCACAAAGAAGTTGTAACAAGCTTTTGTATACAACGACGTGTCTCCGAACAGTGCAAGCAAGTTCGGCTAGTTTCATGGATTTATGACTGTAATTAGGAAATTAACTTTATTTCTTATCCATTTTCAGTGTATGCACCGTCAAAGTCACGCATAAACCCGAATAAAGAGTCCAAGTCTTCGATGAATGGCGGTAATTCAGCAATATTCTGATAATGATCTAGCTCACCGGGGCTCATTGACGTATTTGGAAACATCTGCAGACTCAAGTTAATGTCAAGTGGTGGAAGCACACCCTCAACGTTCAATGCTGGGCCTGGTAGATGTTAGCACTCTCCAATCATTAGACAAGATATGGAAGGCGAATGAAACTTGGATAATACCTGACACGTCCGGAATATCATTGGCGCGCATCAACCTTCTGATAATCTTAGCTGGCACCGATACTCCACAATTGGGCACGGCCAGCTCGTCAAGGCATCGTAAGCATACTGTTAAGGGGGAAGAGAGGTCGCCACGCCTTGTGCTTTCCCTAACCACCCGGTTGCGGGCATGGATGGTACAAGCGACATAGAGCGCGTAGCTCAGCATGTAATTAGCACGACGGAGAGAATATGCCGACTGATAGGCAAGGGACAGGCTCGTGATATTTCGCGCTGCCATCACGCATCTCTCCCAAGAGTGACCTGTTGATGTATTGGCTGTCCATAAATGGCCGTTTTTGATGAAAGGTCGGTGTAGAAGAATTACAAGTGCCCAATATATTGTATGAAGAATAAGGGTATTGGGTGCTGGTATATGTTTGGAACTTTTCCATGGCTCAAAACGTAAGTCGGTAGGTAAATTCTGATACCATAGTGCTAGCTTTTCGTCCACCATGCCCAAATATTGTCGAGCGCTTTCCGGATTTGCACCGACAAAATAAAAATGATCTATTATGACGGTCATTATTTGTGAAAGAGAACACAACTGTTGGAAAGTTGTTATGGAAAATAGACGAATGGCATTTTGCTGTCTTGCAAGATCTCCACACTGAGAAGTGGTCTTAGGATCCACATATGGCGTCCACAACTCGTTTTCTTCCAGTGTGTCCATCAAATCCCAGGATACGTGTGTGTCGCGAAGTGGGATCATGAATGGTCTGCCAAAATACAGACTTTGTAGTTTGTCGCAAATAAAGGCGCCCCAGAATACTCGACGGCGTATCTCGACATCTTCAGCATTTCCGGAGACTTCTTTGCAGTCCAGATGAAGGCCTAAATCGTAAACCATGCGCAATGCATAGCCAACATAAAGCCATCCTTTGGATGTACGACCTTTCGCATTAAATGTGGCACCAAGCAAAAGAAGACCTGTAATGGTTGGAATACTAGACGTCTCCAACAAAGACTGCTCCGCTAACAAGTCATCACACCGGTCAAAAAACATTTTACCTGCTGTCTCTGGCAGCGTTGGGTCCTCTCTGACTTCCAGACGCTCAGAAAACTTGCTGCAACAACCAAACACGGCGTTTAGCAAAAATTCAGAGCAGTACGGACCTCCATCAGCGAGATCTCTCATGAAGGCAGGACGATACGTAAGGTGATATGTATGATGCTGTCGATTCCAGTGTAAGTCTAAAAGGTGCATTGCCAGCTCAGCCGGAATGCCGCCTATAGTCTCGTGTTTGCGTAAATCATGTTCTCTCTGTCTCTGCAGCGCGGCACTAGCAATCAATTGATAACGGTTGGACGTGTCGGCCCTGCCTACGGGATTTTGCGCTACATCTAAGTGGTTGGCGTCGCCGGGGCTTTCATCATGAAGGTTTGAGGTTGGTCCGAAGATTCGAATGGCACCAGATTCATCACGAGATATAAAAGTGGCAATATGCTTTTCACTGGCTGTGCTAGCTGTGTCATAAGGGTGGTGATTATCAGGAGATATGTCGTTTATCGGGTTTGATTCTGACGACAATGCTTCAGATGCATTATTGCCAGGAGCCGAAGTCAGCGTTGGACTCGGCAGCGGGACAGTACTGTCTTCCTCCAAAGTGAGCGAGTCCAGTATCCTGCTGCGCGTTTCGTCATCTGCATTCTTTAGAGATAGCAGCACCTCTTGCAGGGCCCTTTTTTCCTCTTGTGCCGCATCTATCAGGGCGCGAGAAGGTCTAATCACATGAGTTTCAACTATCCTGACGAGACGAATGAAGACAAGACCTTGTGCTCACCTTTGCTTCGGCGGATCCCTGGTGTAGATGCATTGGCGATTGTGGTTGACACACGATGCGCATTGCGGGCGTTCGTTGTCACATTTGATCTTGCGCGCTCGACAGAACTGGCATGCGCGAGTCAACGATGCGCCAGGCTGCCGGAGGGTAGCCATAATCCTACTGGGGCAGCATGTCGCTAATTGAGGCGCAGTACATGGATTGATTGATTCTATTGACGTGAGAGAGCGCGATGTTCTTGCATGCAGAGAAGGCGCCCACTTCCCCACGCGAAGCTTTCACAGATCATGTGATCTGCGGTCGAATATTTGCTTTGCACGTCTAAAATGATTGGCTGGCTAGAATATAGAGAGTATACTATACGTTTACTAGCTCGTTTCTAGCTCTTGATGTCACACCCTCGGCGTGTATCATTGCTATCACTGAACCAATAACGCAATTGTATTATTCGCGGAGAAACCAGCATTCAAATGAATCCATGCGTTGAGGTGGCAGTCAGTCTGAGGATATATGAACGGAGGATGTACCCCCGTCATGCCCCGCCGCGACGGGATATCATCCTCCGTCAGCGGAGCGCGACAAAACTGGCTATTAAGTTAGTATTTCCTGCTTCGAGAATTCCTGTTGATAACTACTGATTTCCCCTGCAACGACCTTGGCGACCGCAGTCTTAGCCAGTATACACAGGTATGGAAAATAGTTATGCAAACTAACGAAATTCGGAATATATGTATTCGCGTTCTGGAGGAACACCAGCCTCGGAGTTCCTTGCGATTGACCCATTTCTTCTACTAATTATACCTCTATGGTCTCCGTCCAAATAAATCAATTATTCCAATTGCGTTTATTACACCACTTCGAAAGGATACAGCACCGCAGTACTAATATTAGAGCATGACACTCCCATCGTCGTGTAGTGTGTTGGTAGCTGGCAGCGGCAATGCCGGCTTCAGCGCCGCGGTGGCAGCCAAACAAGCTGGCGCTAAACATGTTGTCCTCATCGACAAAGCCCCCGAAGAATGGGCTGGCGGCAATACATTCTTTACAGCTGGAGCTTATCGTACTGCTCACGACGGTGCGAGTGACTTGCTACCATTGGTCAACAATGTGGACGCAGCCACCGCCAAAAAGATAGATTTCGAACCATACACAACAAAGCATTTTGCTGATGATATGCAACGCATATGCAAAGGGCGGTCCGACCCTGTCTTGAGCAAGATATTGGTCGAAGAATCATTCCCGACAATCCAATGGCTGAAACAAAATGGAATCCGGTTCCAGCTTTCATTCAATCGACAGGCTTACGAGGTGGATGGCCGTCTGAAATTCTGGGGAGGATTGGCGCTCAAAACAGAGGACGGCGGTAAAGGGTTGGTGGAAGACCACAAAGCGAATGCGCGTCGCCACGGCGTCGAGACCTATTATTCCACTGCCCTGGAGCGCCTGGTGACTAACCCTGTGACGGGCGCTGTTGACGGCGCGGTGGTGCGATACCAAGACAAGGCAGTGACTATCAACGCCGGTGCCGTGATTCTCGCCGCCGGTGGCTTCGAAGCCAATTCTCGTATGCGTACTCAGTACTTGGGACCTGGCTGGGATCTCGCCAAAGTGCGTGGCACTCCTTACAATTCGGGAGATGCGCTGGAAACCGCCATTCGAGATGTCAAGGCAAAGCAGGTCGGAAACTGGTCTGGCTGTCACTCCGTCGCCTGGGATGCCAATGCCCCAGCCGATACTGGTGACAGAGAGGCTTCAAATGAATTCACCAAATCCGGATATCCGCTTGGTCTCATGTTCAACAGCAACGGCGAACGCTTTGTTGATGAAGGCATCGACCTGCGCAATTACACTTATGCAAAATTTGGACGTGCTATTCTTGCGCAGCCGAACCAAAGTGCCTTTCAGATCTGGGACCAGCGTACCATTCCTCTGCTTCGGTCTGAGGAGTATCGACCGGAGCGTGTACGCCAAATTATCGCCAATACCATTCCTGAACTGGCCGATAAGCTAGCAGAACTGGGTCTTGAGAATCGAGAGGCATTCATTGACAACCTCAACCGCTACAACGAGGCAGTCTATGCTTCCCAAAAAGAGGAACCATCCCGTAAATGGGACCCTTCAATTCGTGATGGCGTCTCAACTCAGTCTAGTGAGATAAAACTGCCATTGGCCAAGAGCAACTGGGCGCTACCTTTGGATAAGGGACCATTTATGGCTGTTCATGTTACATGCGGAGTCACATTCACATTTGGAGGACTCGCCGTCAACCCGGAGAAAGCACAAGTGATTTCATCGGTGACGGACAAGGAAGTTGAAAACCTGTTTGTTTGTGGTGAAATGCTCGGTGGGCTCTTCTACGACAACTACCCCGGTGGCAGTGGTCTAACATCTGGTGCTGTATTTGGTAGGAGAGCTGGTACAGCAGCGGCGGCAGCAGCGGCTGAAAATGCCAGGAAAAAAACTTTCGATGGGCGAGCACGGCTTTGAGCGAAGGTAATATCTCTAAAAGGCAATAGAATTTCCGACTGCGAACGTACTAGTGTCTCTATTAAGAGATTGTGGGTTAGACTACCCAAACTCAAGTGCTCGATATTCGAATATACAGATATATTCAGGCAGCCTTTGGCTGGATTTAGGGTGTCTCAGAGATATCAAGGGCTGATTGGAAAGCTCGCCCCATTCTGCAATATCAGATATCAAATTGACGTCCCATCATTCACACATGATAGGCGAGAGGAAACTAGACTAGGTTGTTGAACGGTCCAGAAGACAAATATAATCCCCTACAAATGTATAAAGAGTATTTTTTCAGCATGCAATTTTTTCACTCGAAACTGACCATGCACGAGAGTAGATAAAGGAGAGGATGGTGGGCTCAATGACGGATCGTCAAGTCCGGAAAAGCATCGTACTTACGTGAAATTTGCCATCGCTTAGAAGAGTGATGTAACATGGTATGAAGAGCTTTTATCTCCCTTTCAAAAGTCGGTGCAGAGGGAAAATGAGACTCCTTTTCAGCTTTATCTATTCGAGAAAGTGATTCGGGAATATACCGGTGTTCTCGCATTTTCAGTAACAACACATATACCAAGTGAATCATGTAGGGAAATGTGTCGGCGATCATGCCGCTATTGGTTTCGTGGTTAGACTTGCTGTTCTCGTTGATATCGAGATCGGGGTTTTGGAGCGCAAAGTCTTCGAAGAAATCCGATATCACCCGAAGCATTGTTTCGATGGCTTTGAAAGATTCGAGTCTCTCTTGTTCTGTGAATATGAATGGACTGCTTGGCTGGATCCGACTTTGATGGAGGTGAACGAAAGCACTAGTAAAGAAGGACAAATATGTTAATCTTAGGATATGTGAGAGTAACATCTTGTCCATCTTCAACTTCAATGGGCATATATAGTCAAATTGTCATAACTTACTTCAAGCTAATAGATATTGCCTCGCAGCATACTCCCATACCAAGTCCAAACAACACACTTAGAAACTGCAAAAGACCTTGATCCACAGCTTGAAAGCGAAGGCGACCGGTGGAGGTGGAGGTGGTTATCACGGGACTCCGTACAAGGCCCAGCACCAGGTCCAGCCAAATAGCAGCTCTAGCCTGTAGATGGAAAGAAATGTAGTGTTGGTCAAGAATCAGTTGTGGCTTGACGTATTCAATGTCCGCTTTAAGGCGATGATTGTCCATGATTTCAGACTCGTCAATGATGAGAGGCCTGATGGACAGTCCACTTTTCAGACTGATCATTCTGCAAGTCAAAACCCATATTAGAACGGATATCGATTTAGATCATGAATCCAAACGAACATTTCATGTATTTTAATACTCCACCAAAGCTTTAAGTCATTTTCCTTGATAGGGTGTGTCCCAAATGGCGGTAAAATAGGGCATTCATGCACTATGCCTCCTAGCTTTGTGACTTGTGCCATGCTGGAACACACTGAGAGTGTAATGAAAGAAGCATTCAATAGCCCATGTCCGTACTCATAGACAGAAATTAGCAATCCGGCTTTCATTAGAGCTGTTGTCGGCTTCTCTGCGGTAGCTGGGTCCCAGAATAGCCGCTTAGCGATAAGATACAAGTACTCACGGAGGGCATCAGGCTGGTTATTCCCGCTAACCAATGGGCGCATCACCATACACATGCTAAGAAGCAATGCCATCGACTCTCGAGCCATGGCATCGGGTTGGTCAACGATCTCAGGGTAAAAGATAGGCATCCATTTCTGGCACGACGAAAGGAAGGATTCGGTGATCCTATCCAATACCTGCCTATGCCTGGCAATTATCTCCCTCAGATGCAATAGGAAGGTTGAATCCTTTGCATTCCCCAGGCGCACTAGATCCTCGCTTAATATCTGCTCGGGGCCGGACACATCATAAAGAGCATTCAGAGATTGCCACTTTTGGGCTTTGGAAATGTTTGCGACACTGGGAGGTGGACCGGGCATCGCCGTAGCTCGGTAGCTACATTTCAAAAGTAGCCTACTCAAAATGAATTAGCTTTCCCTATTATCTTCAACTCGGAAAGACCGTAGCTAGCTGCAAGGTATAGACTAGTACGAGCTGTTTTCAGTTAATAATTGCATACCGCTCACATCGCCCGCACGTGGGATATGATTTGTCACACTTCTTCTTGCGCTCGCTGCATGATAAGCAAGCGTGTTTAGCAATCATATCCACTGTTGTTGTATCTCTTTTGCATGCAGACAGCTCTTTTGCGGCGATTAATAATGATGCTGGGTGGTCGCAGGGGAAAAGAAGGCCGGTGGGTGGAAGAAGGATTCGTATCGAGAAAAGGCCCCACCCCGCGCCCCCGCTCTTTTAGCGTCTCCGATCCCTGTCGCTTTCCCCACCCCGCCCCATGTGAGTGGTTAATTCCTTCCCTTGATCCCACATTCCCGAATTCTTTATTCAACAGCCAATCAGAAAACAGCTGCCGCTCTACAAGCACAAGCAAACCGTGATATCAGCATATTCTTTCCCTAATCTTCTGTCGGCGTTGCTGATAAATCGGGAGAAAAACACGTATATATATAGAGTCACAATGGGAAGAACAATCTGGAGTCTATCAGTCGTTCCTCGTTGCTCTCCCGAAACCGTTCCCTAAAACCAAATCTCGCCATGCCTTTGAAATTTCAGCCACCTATCCCCCCAGTCCCTTCAGGCACGAGTCTTCATGGCAAGACAGCATTGATAACGGGCGGTAATAGCGGAATAGGACTTGAAACTGCCCGCCAGATGCTCACTCTTGGTGCTTCCCGAGTCATTATCACAGCTCGTGATGCATCAAAAGGCGAACAAGCTGTCCGGTCACTTCGTCAGGACCTTGGCATCACTCAGTCTAACCCCGATGCTAAGATTGAGGTCTTTGCGTTAGACGTGGATGACTACAAATCCGGGATGGACTTTTGTGATCAAGTGAAAAAGGAGGTTCCCCGTCTGGATATACTCGTGTGCAACGCGGGGGTGTTTCTGATGAAATACGAACGCAGCAGCAGCGGACATGAACGCGTCATGCAAGGTGAGTAGCTTCTTTTAATGCGTCTCAAAATAAACGGCATGTTTTCTGAATGTTTGATACCTGGCAACCGCTCAGTGAATTGTTACACCCACTTTCTGATTATCCTCGAATTGCTACCGCTTCTACAAACCACAGCAGCAACAAACGGCCAACCTTCGCGCATTACATTCAATGGCTCGAGCACGCAGTATCAGAGCAGTATCAGCGCAAAATCAATTCCTTCCTCGGGAAACCTCATCAAGTACTTTGATGATGCCAAAACCTATAGCGGACTCAGAAGATATTCAGACAGCAAACTTGTCGTAAACGCATTTGTCCACTATATTTCCACGATTGTTCCACCGTCAGAAGTTATCATCAACAATGTCTGCCCGGGTCTTGTGGCTGCTACCTCGCTGGATAAGGATATCGCTTGGTGGCTGAAGCCGATAATGACTGTGTTCAGAGCGCTTGCAGCACGGACAGTCGAGGAAGGTAGCCGATGCCTTATCCATGCATCGTGCATTTGGGGACCAGAGAGTCACGGCAAGTTCATGCACAACAACAAAGTTGATCCGTAAGTCCGGCCGACTTCTCTTCACCTTAGCTATTACCTCTTTGCATAGCGTCAACATATATTGATTTTGCTGACTTTGAATCTAAGAGGTGCTCCGTTTCTTCAAGAAGACTCTGGCGTCGATTTCACTAAGAGGTTGGGGGCCGATTTGCTGTCCGATTTCAAAAGTGTTGATCCACTACTGGAGAAAAAATTCGCCACATGAGCTAGTATTTTTTTTTTTTTTTGTTAATTGTTGCTCATTGTGTTGGTCAATATCTTGGCCGTGGATTTGATATCAATTTCGATGAACAAAATATACGGAGTACATAGGGAACGTTCCCAATAATGGTATAGTTCCATATAATGATTTTTCCACTAGTTATAGTTCCACAGTTTAATCTCTTTTCCTCAAAAGGAATATCAAGCTTAATACCTAGACAAGTTTGAGCTTGTCCTAGAAATTAGATAAGCATGCAGAATCAATTATCGGACGGATATATATGTATGTCTTGTCATTGTTGTGAAAACCACTTCAAGGACCTCGGGGTGAACGCGTTCTCAATTCATTGTTATTATTATTATTGCTATTATTGTGACTGTATGTACAAATGAAACCCCCAAAACTTGCTGAACGAGGCAAAGCTCAAGATTATTGTTGTCGTTAGGTTTTTATGTATACTCCGTACTCCGAATTCGTATCGTAACTATTTTTTTGTGATGGGGCGGCATGCATTGCTCCACCGTCCCGCCCGTTCCAGCCAGGCCTCGAAACCAGTGTTTACAAGTGCTTCATCCACATGCTGCCCGTGGCAGGGCGCTGGGGCGGAGCGATGTGGTTCATGACTGTTGACACAAGAGTCAGCCTCCAGTCGGATAAGCCAATACAGGAACACGTGAACTTACTATCAATGACTTTGCGCAGCTTGGACTTTGGCTTTTCTCGAAGGGTCTCGGCATCGCTGTGGAAGGAGGCAGCCGAAGACGCAGTTCTTGAAGATGCAGACGAAGTTGAAGACGAGGATGAAGATGAAGATGAAGATGAAGAAATGCCCATGGCTTGTTTCTCAGCGGCCCTGTCGTAGACCTCAGGCAGAGAGCGGAAGTTGGGGAATCCGTGAGGCATTCTGAGAGAAGGAGAATAGATATAGTTTGGATTGGAAGAGTGGTAGAAAGCAAAGTGATGGATGGATTTGTATGCTTTGTGTTGTCGCTGTTGGTTTCGATGTGCTTGCTGATTGATGGTGATGAAGGATGATCCAAAGCCGTGGCATTCTGGACGCCTTTATATTCGACGATGCCATACAGAATTTTTATGCGCAGTGCTGTCTAGATGCTTCTGTCATCATCATTATTCCGAGGCCTCGGACTAGAGGAGCGGCGTAGGGCTCGGAATGCGGCGAGCAGAGGCGGTGCCAGCCAACCAGCCGCCGCCAAACTACGGCGTGGGGACTCACTCCGATCGCCGCTGAGCGAAAATCCGAAAGGAAAATTTGTTGCAGCTGCGATGCGTCACTCCGAGCGCCTGGTCCGGCTCGGATTGGGATGACTCAGATGCAAACCAAGACGGCCATTGACTCATATTTTGCCTTTTGGGCTCGGTTCTAGACAGACAGGGAAAAAGAAATGTCAGCGCCTCGTCGAAACGGCCTGCCCAGCTCGTGCGAGCCGTGTCGAAAGTCGAAACTCCGATGCGATCATGCTACTCCGTGCGGCAGATGCCGGCGGAGGAAGAGGCCAGCCCAGTGCATCTACCATCCGGCGCCCATGACCAAGCGTATGTCTCCAGAAACTGCACGCGCACGACGTACTCTTCCTTCGCCGGATACTTCCTCTGCAGGTAATACTGGTAATACGACCCCGCCAAAGAATGCAGATTCGTGCAGCGAAGGCCCTCTCCGTGCTAAGCTTATCGCGGACTGGAGCAAGAAAACCTCATCGTCGCCGGGCACCGGGGTGCTAGGTCCGACAAGCTACTCGGCCGTCTATGAAGAGAGCGAAGACGTGATTAAATCTTCAGCTACCTCCTTTCAAGACCTCTCCCAATCGCTAAGGAGAACCCTGACTACCGTCGACGATGTACAGATCCAGCTCGGCGCGGAGCTCTTGCTCTTTCTCTACGATGATTTGACTCTGTACGAGCGGATGGTGTTGTCCAAATTAAGCCATTGCGATGGCCACGTCTTCTCCCCTTCGATTATACGACTCGTGTTTGCGTCTGTACGACATATGCTTACTGCTGCGATCGAAGACCAGTCCGATCCACTGCCCGATCTGTTCAAGTTGTCAAAACGAATCTTCGAGAATTGCTCCAAGCCGATTCGGATCGATGCACATATGACACCGCAGGATTACTTCATCTCAATGCCTTATAAATGGGAGGTTATTGCGTTGATATTCTCGATCATCGGTGCAAGCGTGTGTATTCTTCCAGTCTCTTATCTCATATCGATAGGCTTCAATACCGCCAGTTTAGACCCGAAAGGTCTTGCTCATATAAGCATTGCTGCAGGAGACAAGTGTATCAAATTTTGCGAGAATGCTGGGATTATGTCCGAACCGCTTTCTTGGGCTTTGCTTTCCCACGCCGCACTACTCACCCTTGTTTATGGAGATCACGGTAAGATAGATGATTCTTTTTCCCGAATACTATACGATGGTCTAACAACATCAATAGATTATCGCGCTTGGAAGGTTGTCGGTGATTTATGCACGCTTGTCTTCGCCCTTGGTTATCATCAAAAGCAAAACAGCGTGATGCTGCCTTTCTTCTTGGTCGAGCATAGAAAGCGGCTCTTGCTCGGAGCGTACGCAATTGACAAGGAACTTGCGACATTTCTCGGGCGCCCGCCGAGAATCAGTTGGCGACATATTGACATTGACCTCCCCCTGGATATTTCATACGAGGAGCTCCTGGCCGAGCCCGAGATACGAGACGCTGCAATCGCAAGGTTAGACAAGGATGGATGGAGTTCAAATGGCACGGTTTCCAAAATCTCATTCGCTCGTGCAATGTTTGTGATGGGCCGAGTCAGGGAGCTTGTTCTTGAATTGTCTCTCAATTCTCGGATAGATGACATAGAATCCAGGATCGAACAGATATCGAAAATTGCGAAAGAAACTCGCAATACATTGCCAGCACGTTTTCACAAAGGTGAAATAAACACCATGACTGGTCTTCAGCCAGAAATTACTTTCATGTCTCTCTACTTCGATCTGGATTGCCTGTACAACGAGTTTATCATGCAGAGAATTCTCGTCAAGAGAACCGGCCGTGGATCAAATACCCTGAAGCGTATTGCTCATGGGATGTTAGACACACTACTCGCTCTCACAGGGAGTAGGGCGCCTGATGGAACGGATAATAACACCGTGGCTTGGAATGTAAGTTGTAATGACAAACGCTATTGAAGACTTTTTTTTTTCACTGACCAGAAATAGGTGTCTTTCTTCGGTCTACCTTGCGCCGGCATCCTAGCAATTGAACTTCTCCGCCAGTCCCAAAACGCGCAAACTGACTCTCGACTCCCTCGCTCAGAGGTCATTCAAAACCTAAGTCGGTTCGCGGCCGACCTAGAATACGCTGTTCCCCGGGAAGCCGGCAACTACGAAATCTGCCAGCAAGCCCGGAAAGTAATCCGTAGTATTTTGGATCACGTCCTTTCTGCTCCGCCAGTACCTCTGACGCCTGGGAGTGCAGAGGTCAGCTCTGTGCCCGTTGAGTGGTTCACGAGTAATGAATTTTGGCTGGACCAAGATTCGGAGTTTATGAGATGGATCAATAATTTTGATTGGAATCAGGATCTAACTATGGCGGAGTAAGTTTTGGTCTCGATGTCTAGGGGTTAACAACGCTATAATATTGTATTATATAGTACCAATAGCAGCCTTTGATCGTGAATTGCATCATGTCTGTGATGGTTAAAGACGATAAGAGAAAGATCCTAGAATCTCATATTGCGCATATAATAAAGAGGCTGACAACCTTATAGAAACACCTCTATTTTCTATACTTCGTATATACTATGTATAAGACTCTTTAAAGTAATACGAAGACTGCTCCATCGCACTAGGCTTAATGTAGACTAACTCAAAGGCAGCCACACAGCTTGGCGCCTAGGAGTTGAAGCCTCAGGCAATATGCGTGCGAGCCGGCTGCAACCAACCACCGTAGTTGATTGGCTTCATTTGACATGTTACCTGTTGACACCGTGGGCGTGTAAGAGATATTCGAGTTGAGATATCAATCTTGGAAGTTTAGGGAATAGCGCGTATTATTTTAATTTTAGGATGATGGGGCTGTGTCCCTCTTACGAGGGGCGTACTCAATCCCATGAAATGTGCTACTTTTTTTTGACTTGGACCAACAAGCTGGCTAGTTAAGGCTATGTAAGCCACGCATTATTAGTGCCTACCAAACTGGTCTCTATACCAAACTTGAGTTAGACTTGAAGTTAAGTCCTGTTTAGGAAGAGCACAGATCGGCTTTAGCTTCATTGAGAGTGGTAAGATTTTAGGGGAAGAAAAAACAGGTCGTACTCTTTCATTCGTTGCTTTCATTCGTTGTCTTAATAGTTCGCTTTGATGAGCCACTGTGGCTGTGCCTCGCCCCGCGCATAGAATCTAACTAGTTACAAGTAGTTAGTCAAGCCACTGATTTTGATTCTGGCTGAATGGCATAAATTACACAAAAATGTGATCTTCCCCACACAAAATGCTAACGTCATGCTCACCTCCACTTGTCCATCGCATTACTTGCCTATTCGGAAATGCATGGTGGGTCTGTAGGGTTGCTGGAGCTTCAAGCAGTTTATAACTTCTTTCCGTGATATATAAATACCAAGGCTGGCATTACTGCTTGGTTCGCCCGTCATGCCTGGGTACATATCCACGGAGCAAGCAGAACCTAATGGCACGCGAATTTACAGACGACAACGCGATCCCCAGAGGCTGGCGGACGCGACAGCCAGGCTTTAGTATCTGGATCATCTTTGTTCTCTTTCGGAGCGTCCTAGAGGCACTTTTCTACAGTGTCTACTACATCCCGAGCTCCTTGCGCCAGAGTCCGGCATGGACCTATCGTCAGGCGTGCATGACGCGGTTTTTAGAGAGAGTTTTTCACATCATCACCGAGCTCGGTTTTACGCAATCGTTGAGCTTGGAGCCCGGCGATCTTGGCGATCGATGGGTGGCCATCGACCCAGCACCAGCCGGCGAGTGTTACGGTGATTTTACGAGTGATACCATCAAGCCAGAGAAGATTGGCGGCACATGGTATCCGAAGCTGCCATCGAAGCAATGGCTACTGGAAGAGCAAAACCTGGTGGTTTTGTCCTTTCATTCTGGATCCCTCCTGTGGCTGAGTGGACGGCCAGAGGACTCCGGGCCCACGGCAGAGCTGCTGAACAACAAGCTGGGCAGCAATACTCACTCACTTTGGCTGCAATACCGTCTTGCTGGCGGCAATAACCCAACACCGTATCCCGGAGCCATGCAGGATGCAGTGACAGCATACGTTTATCTCATCGAGGAAATGGGAGTTTCCCCATCGCGCATCGTCCTCGCAGGCGACTCCACGGGCTCGACTATCGCAATGGCGCTTCTGCGCTATCTTGTCTCCATCAAGGAGATACCGGGCCATAAGCTTGCCAAATTCCCACCTCCAAAGGCATGTCTTCTGTTTTCGCCCTCGGTCGAGTATAGCTTCGAAGGTGACCCTGAGGCCGTCAGCGCAAATAGAAATATCAAGACCGACTACGTTGAGTCGCGCATGATGGCATGGGGGGCTAGAGCTCTTGCGCCCCCTAAGACCGTACGACTGGATAGCCCATATATCTCTCCGGCACTGCATCCATTTGCAACTCCAGTTCCGATTTTCGTTCAGGTAGGAGGTGCCGAGGTTCTTTGTGATAGTGTCCGGGGGTTTGCCAACGTGATGAGCGCTGTCCCGGGTAATCGGGTCGAATATTTCGAAGTCCCAGGTGTACCGCATGATGTTTATGTTGTGGGGTCTCTACTGGGATGGTCGAAGGAGCAAGAAGAGATCCATGAGGCTGCAGCGAGGTTTGTTTTAGGCGTTTAGATCTAATACTTGTTGATCACTGAGGACTAGCATATATAAATGTTTCTTTCTACCTAACTACCCAGGCGAAAACTATCTATAAGACTAGAAAGTAGCATACATAACAGTGCTGCTGTATATACCTAACTACTATATGATTTTCATGTATATACGTTTCGACTTGGACAAAACTTGGTAAAATCTGTCAAAGTTTGCATTGAATGATCACCGGGAACGACAGAACCGATGGATAGTTAGATACACAGATAGATAGCTTCAAACATGAATCTGATCATCACGACCCACGTAGTACGTGGTAATAGTGGCTACTTCATCAGAGCCTAGAGATCCAACACCGAGCACAACCGTGATATGCAACCATAGGTAAAGCATGAATGTTGGTAGTAATAGTGGTAGTAGTAGCGATCGATATCACCAGGACCTATGTTCGCTTTTGTATTGAAGGAGTGACAGAAGAAAGCTATATGCAGCCCAGTCGTAGTCGCTGTTGGAGAATGAACTCGTCCCTATATATAAAAAGACACTTACGATGATGGCTGGCATGACGACCAGTATGCACCTGTCGCGACGCAGGTGTATCCGGATTCGCAGACTGTTGATCCGCTGTAACCTTCGCCTCCGCACTATATGAAATATCACGATGATCAGAAATCAAGGCTGAATCCAGTTTAGTTACACATTTGGAGACATTTTTCTTGCATAAATATACAGGATAAACACGCCGCAGAGACCATTTAGCAAATTTTTTTTCAAACAAAAGTTCAATAACACCAAATACCAAAAAGTAGAAGCAAAAAAAAAAAAAGGAAAATGGATTTTTTTTATACCTGTCCCCACGCAGCAACTGGAGTTCCAGTAGCAGACGCGGTAGCAGTGGCACTGAGGCCGGAAGTCGGGGTTGGCACAACGGGGGCCAAAGAAGCAGTGGCCGTGAACGATCCGGAGCATACCTCTCCAAGGCGAAGGATGGTTTCGGCCTCCTGGGCAAAAGTGCAGCCGTCGTTAACGTTGTTGTCGGAGAAACCAGCAGCCCACATCATGATGCCACCGAAATTGCTGTAGTTTGACGAAACAGATTCAATGATGGGGAGGAGCTGTTCGGGTGTGGCGTAGTAGACTGAGCCACTCTCCAGACCGTTGGCGCCCAGGGGAGAGGCAGGAACACCGACGAAGAGCTCAGCAGCAGAGGAGTTGGTCGTGGCAATGAAGGACTCCCATTCGTCGTAGTTGAATGCAGCGTCTCCGTTGATACCGAGGGCGCACGGGTAGGTGTAGTTGTTGTTGTTGTAGAACTGCACCCACAAGTAGTCGAAGACAGAGTCCTCGATCATCGTGCCCATGTTAGGCTCCGGGATGGGGCATTGGGGTGCACCGGAAATGTAGTAGGTGTTCTCCTTGTCGGTCTCAAAGTTGGAGCGCAGGGTTGAGATCAGGTAGGGGTAGTACTCGCTACCGTCAGGGTTCTCAATATCGAAGTCCCAACCGTTGACAATGGCATCGCCAAAGGGACGAGTGACGCTGGAGTTGACTCCGTTACCGTAGGCATCCCACAGGTATTGGCCGATAGCTTCAGCTTCCTCGATAGAAGAGAGCGAGTAGCCACCAAGACTGCCTCCGACTGATAGGAATACCTGGATACCGTTCTCCTGGCAAGTGGTGACAGCAGCAGCAACTTCATCACAGCCCTGGGCACTTCCAGTATTCGAAAGAACCTGGCAGGTTTGGCCAAACAACCCTCCGGGAACGGTGACGCCATTTCCGTACTGGTACAAAAAGGAAAGGATCAGGATATCAACACCGGCGGTGCCGTTGCAGTATGTGCCAGGGTCGTTGTTCTCCTCAACTCCACCGCCATTCTGGCCCCAGTACAGCACGGATTTGCCGGTCGAAGTCGTGCGTCTGGGGAGGTCGACAGGACTTGCCAAGACGGTGCCAGCCAGAAGGCTGAGGCCGGCAAGCAAACTGAAGGAACGCATGTTGTGGGGGATAATATATAGTATGTACAGGTAAAGGGGTAAGGGAGGGTATATTTCAATATGTACAATGAAGAGTACTTGCTAGAAGTAGATAAGGAGGGGACTGGGAAGATCCGTCGAGGACCACCTTGGTTGTTCAGAAGGAGTGTCTGATTGTGCGAGTACCTGGCTCGAGTGAAACAGAGAAAGAAACAATGGAAGAGGGAGGGAAAGCAAACAGTATAAATAATATACATTTTTTTGACCCTTCCAAACGCGGGACGGAATATCCTCGAGTGGATAGTTTAGTACTAGGTACGGTTGGGTGAATGCAACGGGACACATGATACAGTAGCCCTGGCTCTTGTAAGGTTGTAGTCCTCGGGTCTGAGGGGTTGTTTGTATGTGCGTAGGAAAATTCACCAAATGACTGTGACGGTTTCGTCGTTTGAAGGGCCATGGCACCGCGCAAGCCCGCGGTTTTCTGAATGAAACGGACGATCTCAATCGATAAGGCAAATACAAGATATGGATGCTCGGTGTTTAGACAAGCAAGATGCAACGTTCCCTTAGTTTAGCGCGCGTGGCCTAACTTATACGGATGAGCAAGAGCTGACTAAACTACTTTAGTAGGAATTGAGGCTTTAAGCTCATGCTAATTTTACCTATTAGGGATGATGCAAGTATGTTAGCATGGAGGAATGTGGGAAGAAATAATATCCAAGAAGATCTGCATGTCATCTAACTAGATACGTACTCAGATGGAATCGTTCATGTTACCTTCGCCTTGCCAATCTCCAGTATAGCAGACTAGTCAACTAGGCTACAAGTAGTAGCTAGGGCTTGATCAGCGGCGGTCTGCGCATGAGATGTTGGAATGACATGCGAGGCACACCCATGATTTTTTACAACTGACACGGCACGGTAGCAGTGCGTGGCGCACCTAGTTTGCTTCTTATGCCGAGGACATATATGAAACGCGTGGCATGTCTGCGTGCCTAGATATCTACACATTGACTATACGGCTATAGACTGCGAAAGCCGCAAGCTCAGCCTCGTGCAAACCTTACTGACATCAGAATAAATAACGCCATCCTTTTCTCTCGTGCGATGGAGGATTCATGCCAAACGGGGCTAAGAGCCATGTTGGTGTTACCCAAACGAGGGAGAGAACCCTGGCTGAGAGCTCAAACACGGAATGAGCATTATGGTCCTGGCCTGATGACGACTGACTGCCCTGACTGAGCTATTGGCCTGCAGAATAAGAAAACAACGGTGGGGGATAAGTGCTACTACGCAATATAATTAGTGCGCATTTAGGTCAGGGGATTCGACTTCTGACTGGACCGTACTCGACAAGTACTTTAGGCTTTTGGCTATGAAGTTTAGTGTGCTTAAAGGTGCATTTGCTGGTTCTCTATCTATCCGATGCACCTAATCTAATAATATATTCTCCCAAGCAGAACAGTAAAGAAGAACGAATATATATATCCTATGTTCCTCAATCTTCCTATCTACGCCATGGATGCTTTTCCATCCGCACAATTCATAAAACATACCTCGAATCATCTGAAAATACCCCCCTGCCACATGTTATCATCCGGTCATCCGACGAGGGGCCGAGAATGGTCACAGAGTAGCATCGTCTAATTGCCCCGCGCGCCAATCACAACCAATTATCACCCGGAACGATAATCCTTATTATACACATAGTTAGAGTGATCAATAGCATTAACTATAGTAATAGTACGTACTAGATAAGTACGTTTCATACGACCTATTAACTACCTAGGTCCTATGGTGATCAATCCGATACCACATAGTCTTCCTAGGTTATTATTTCGCAATGCAGAAGAACAATGACACCTGTGTATAGTATGTGCATGCAACATGCGCCATTATGTGGGCGCGGAGATAGGAAGAGGCTAAATACAGGTATATGTAGTATCTCGTCAAGTTCCAATGTGGTTTACATGCTAGATACATTAGCTATACATCCAGCGGGGTAGGTAGATGAAGGGCTATATATATAGCTAGGTACCTCAGGGTTATGATTTTTCAAACTGTCGCATGACAATAGACATGGTGAATGGTCTCTTGCCTTCTACTTAGTTATGGCTGGAGACAAGATTAGTGATCTAGGTTTGGGGCTATTACGAATAGTACTCTAATTTACGAATGAAGTGATGCGTTGGATGGATGTGTTCTGAGATTTAAGGAGTAGATCTATGAACAAGTCTATCAAGTCATTATACAAGACGTCGCAAATAATACTATTTACACTCCCGACTACACATAATTAAAAGGACAGCACAAGCTCCTTCAACTTTTGGAAGTCGGGGGTACCAAGGCCAGTAACTGGATCCCAGCCCACGGTAGCGTTCCACGAAGCGTAGGGGACAATGCCGCCGCCGGCTTGGGCTTCGCCGCTCTGGCCGTCAATACCGTTGCAGCCAACGGAACCGCCGCCGGTGATGTCGTTGAGGGCAGTGAAGCCAATGGCGTAGAAGAATGGGTTCAAGTAGCCGAGAGTGGACTTGCCAGCGGCCAGACGAGCATCGTTCAGCAAGGCAATGATACCAGCCCAGGTGGGAGAAGCAGCCGAGGTACCGCCACTGGGACCAACGACACCACTGTACACAATGGCATAGTCGGGAAGGAGACTGTGTGCGGAAATGTCGGGGAAGCCACGGCCGCCGAAGTTGGTGTATTGGGAGTAGTATTCCTTGGTCTCGCTGCTGATGTATTTGTCTAGGTAGGTCTCAATAGCAGCCTCCTGGAACCAGGCGCGGGGGAAGTAGTTGCTGAATCCACCGGAGCTGGCAGTCCATGCAACCTCTGGGGTGACGGCCTGGGTACCTCCGACTGAGGTCACGTAGGGGCAGGTTGCAGGGAAAATGGGCTCGAATTGGGTGGTATTCTTGCCGTCGTTGCTCAAGCATCCGTCGCCAACACCCAAGTCACCGCTGGATTCCAAGACAGAGATACCTCTGAAAGACATCAGTTAGCATTGATAAGCGCTAGTGAAAAAGGTTTCGTATAACTAACCTCAATCCAGTCAATCCAATCAAGGTGCAAACGCGAATCGCATACAGATATGGCACAGTCTCTTCATTGTCACCGTATGAGTTAGAGATGACTTGCGGCAGATCAGCGTTGCTCTGGGACAGAAGATACTCGTAATACGGGAGATAGGGCTCGTTGTCGTCAGTTGCCGTATCCAGACTAGGGATGAACGGACTGTCATGACAAGTTAGTTGGTTGTCAATCTCATCCTATGTTCCATATATATCTCTCTCTCGATATACAAAGAACCAAAAGAGGAAACTTACGGTGCTCCTCCGGTAAGGAACTCAGTCACAGGCAGTGGGTGGGAGACGCCAACGATGTTTTGAACATCGAGGTTGGCCTCGCCATCGTAACCGGCATTTGGGTCCTGAGAGTTGAGTGCGTCATTGACAAACACCTTGGTCCAGTTCTGGAACGGGATTCCGTTGACCTCCTCATAGTCGAACAGGTCGTCATAGATGGCGGATTCATTCAGGAAGCTTCCAAAGCCTACTCGGCTGCCGCTCTGGGCATTGGGGGTATAGTTTCCGACATTGTACATCTGCTTCAAGCACGCAGGTGTGATGGATGTCTGACAGGAAGCGGCCACGGAGACAGCCGAGCTGGACGACGTGGTGGTAGTCGAGGGCGAGCGCTTGCTCTTGTATGTTTTAATGGCGCGAGAGGTAGAGGTCTTGCCAAAGTAAGTTGTGGGCGAGATGAGGTCAATGTCGGACTTGATGTCGCTTGGGACGGAGTACGACAAAGTACGCAACTTGGCTGCACCGCCATCAGAGTAGTAGTTGAAGTCGGCCCCGAGAAGGCTGTTTGCCTGTTACCGCAACTGTCAGCGCGCCCATCACTCACACACCACTTTCATGAAACCGCGTTCTTCTAAGAGCAAGTCTTACTTTGCTGACAGTGGTGGCAAAGTTGATCGATTGACCCGAGTTGTAGATCTGGGTGATGCCGGCTTCCTGGAGCCAACTGGTCACGGCCTCGGCGGACGAATTGGCAGGTCCGAACTGAGAAGCAATGTCGTCCACGTCCAGGAACTGGCCGTAGCCGGCATTGCCGGGGGTCGAGAGAGACTGCAGCGTGCTCTCAAGCTGGTCGACATTCTGCAGGGCCAGTGCGACGGACAGCTGAATGGTGGTGTCTGCATCTGGAGTGCTGACCTTGGTCCAGCCCGAGGGCAGGCTCGCGAGGGACTCATGGGCCACCAGCGCAGCAGCACCGAGAGCAGGGACGGCCAATTGCGCCAGCAGGCCGGCGCCGAGGAGAAGGCTGCGGCTCATGTTGAAAGGGAAGTCTTGTCACGCTTGAAGTAGACGACTGGATTGCGCAGGGATGTTTTGCACGGGCAACAGCTGTCTATTTATGGTGGATCGACAAGCGGTCCGTAGCATATGCAGATGCATCGAAACAGGAAGGTCGACAGCGTTACACCCGCCGCCGATCACTCGATAAGATAATCCGCCGACGACGACGATTTATTTATTTATTTTTTTTTTTGACGTCTGTGTCGGGCTTGTATATCACGCCGTAATACAACGGAATGATTACATAGTCATGGTTATACATGCCAAGGACGCCTGTCTCGCAGCAGGATTTGTATTTCGTATAATACAAGCAACATGTCACAGATACTAGCAAGTTCGTCAAATATAAGTTACCACAGTATCTATGGAGCATCCTCCCCGCATCAATCAGGGGCGATCCCTCTGATTGCACGATTAGCCCAGCTGCGGAGCACATGTAACCTTGAGGAAGTCAATTTGCGTCTCTTTTAGGAAGGACTTTTGCGCTCATTTACCATGGATCTCGCGACATGCATTTGCTCTGTTTACTCTGTACGGCGCGTGCATTAGTGCGTAGATAACTGCAGCAATCCGGTCACACAACGCGCAAGTATACAGTAAACGCTATCACGCATAGTTGTAGTTATGTAAGGATTGAATCATAGTTGATTTGACTTTTATGGATGCTGAGATTGTAATCAACTCTTATGGATTCAGAAATTGTAATTTATTTCATGCTCAAATGGCCGCTCGTCGATTGCGGCACCTACCCCAACTAACCCTAACAACCCTAATTTTCTCCGGCTGAGATCCAGGTGGCTTTATAAGACGCCCGAGGAACTCTCATCTCGCTTCCCAGGCCAGCTGGGGAGAATGTGCTTGCAGTTTCTTGTCTGGTACTGAGTACGGAGTAGCAGGCCATGGATAGGATCCAGGAACAAAGACTGTTGAATCTTGTTCCTGTACAAGTTTGTTAAGAGCTCTGCCCGCCCTCTGGGTTTTCCATGCAGATACACGGCATAATCCTAAAGATAGGCTGAATGATCGGTCTCTGAGAATAGAAAGAGAGAGAGAGAGAGAAAGTGCAAAAGAGAGTGCAAACCAATCCTGTTTGCATGGGTGGGGGGTATGCAAAGCTTAGCAAAAGTAGCAAACACAACAAATACGCTATATCGGGGGTGTTTGCTCGGTTTGCAGCAAGCCTTGCGGAACTAGCAGCGGGAGCTAACCTGTTTAGGCGCTAGCGCTGTGAACACACCGCTGGAATTCTGCATCGGGATGTCCGAAAAGCCGAGTATACAAAGCCGAGTATCATCACATATAAATAGACGGACGCTTCCACGAAGTAAAAATAACACAAGAACAAGAATAACTCAATCAACCTCGATCACATCAAGGTAAACATGTCTTTCACCGGCAAAGTAGCCCTCATCACAGGCGGCTCCAAGGGCATCGGCCGCTCCACCGCCGAGCAACTCGTGGCTCTCGGCGCCAAAGTCGCCATCAACTACTCCTCCGACGAGTCTGCGGCTGCAGAAGTCGTGACCAAGCTAGGCGCCGACAACGCGCTTGCCATAAAGGCCGATGCAGGATCAACCAGCGGCATCAAGACCATTGTCGACCAGACGGTGGCGCGGTTCGGGAAAATCGATATCCTCATCGCGAGCGCCGGCATTATGCCGCTCGCGAACCTTGACGACTTGACGGAGGAGCTGTTCGATAGAGTATTCCAGGTCAACGTCAAGGGGCCATTGTTTTTGGCAAAGGTATGCACTCTACTTTGTGAAATCCAAAAATTCTATTCAGCTAATGCGGAAAAATAAAAAGGCTGCCGTACCACATATGGCTCCGGGATCACACATTGTCTTTTTCAGCACCTCGCTATGCCACTCCAACACGGTCATGGCTCCGCAATTGACATACTGCTCCAGCAAGGGTGCCATTGAGCAAATTACCCGCATCCTGTCCAAGGATCTTGCGCCAAAGGGCATCATCGTGAATGGAATTGCTCCGGGACCAACAGCGACGGAACTGTTTATGAGGGGGAAGCCGGATGCATTGATTGAGATTATCAAGAAGCAGTCCCCTTTTAACAGATTGGGTACGCCGGAGGAGGTGGCGGAGACCGTGGTTTATCTGTCTGGTACTTCGTGGGTGGCCGGGCAGACGGTGAGGGCTAATGGTAGTTTAATTTAAGGAATAGTTTATAACATATAATGTTTTAATACAAGTTTCTATACATATTTGACACATATATAACCATTCTTAATTCCGTCGTCGTGTTCACATCAGACAGGCATTCGTATGCTAAGCCACGGAGTACAACCATGGGCTAAAATCGATACCATCTACGGAATATATCTCTTCCTACCAGAAGTCAGGAGAAGCAGCTATCCATATGAATCAACGGTTGAGTTGTGCTACCTTGTACTATATAATACCTATGTTGTGACACATTGGATGCATTTTCTTGCTACATCAAGTAAATGCATTATTGGATAGCTGCATATGTTTATTGGCCATATTATCTTCATGTATCCGCACACCTGGTTTGACAGATGCATGCTGCCAATTGCTTCTTCCAGCAATCGCTGAAGGATTGGTTACTTGTATTGTCCGTTTCAAGATTGCAATGTCGTTCACTTGTAGAACCTACTTTGATTCTTTTTGCAGATAAGACGTGCAGTTCCTCTCCGCAGAGGGCTATACACTCACACACACTGACTCGGGATGAAGAAAATATAATGAATCTCATCCTCATCACCATCCTGCTCGCCAAGTTCATCTCCGCGACGACTACGACGACGACACGCATCTCCTTCCAGCAATGGGAGTCCCAATTCCCCATCTGCGCCCAATCATGCATGGATACATATTATGATGTGCAATTCGTCCCATACTGCGGCACGCAAGCAAAGAATAGCATCAAGACCTCGGACTTAAGATGTATATGTCAACGCCTCGAAAATCAGAACGACCTTGTTGCGCCCGAAAATAAATTTACCAATTGTATTATCAGTCGATGTACAGATACAGGAGACTTGAGCATGCTTGGACGTGCTGCTGATGAGGGTGAGTTATAAACCTATATAACTTACAGGCAGTGGTGGCAGGTCTAAATTGCTAACTTTCCAGTCGCCCTGATGTGTCAAACTACCTCCTCTTCATCTTCCTCTATGAATATTGCAGGTCAAGTGATTGGTGAGTAATGTACTGCTTCATCGCCGCAGCTTGTGCAGGTCACTAATGCATTGCCGTTGTGTATTTAAAAAGTTTCACCGTCGTCAAATGCAATTAACATCCCTGTGGCGATCATCATGTTTGCTGCAGCTCTCGCTTTCTAAGCATATTTAATACTACCCCGCTTATAGTATGAGATGTAAAATGTTGGATAGTGGAGGTTGGAGATACGAATTATTCTCTAAACCAGGCGTTTAGGTTCGCTGCGCCCCATTTCATTGCAAGTAGATTAAAACTCTTAATTATTGAGACTGACAGGTATTCGCACTACGGCGTCATATTGTTGTCATGCATCGAAAGATGAACGAACTCAATTACAGCGATGGACACTGGACGGAGTGGATCGAGGGGGTTGTATTAGAAAAAGTATGGTGACAACAAAGTTGAGAAAACTACTATGTACTAAGCTTCCGTCTGTTTCCGGCAGGATATCAAGGTTGTCTAATAAGTCATTATCTACCACGGAGTACTCCGTACTTGTTATAGATTCATCATTATTATTTTATGTTTCGGTTATAGTGTGCGAGGTTAAATGAAACTGTTTTCAGAGCTAAATTCGGACTAGTCTAGGGCAGGCAGGTTTATTGTTTACGAGGTACTTAAGTAGTAACTAAGCTAAGAATACTGATTACATATTCTTTCACAGTCCATAGCGTAAATCAAGCTATATAAAATCTAATTCCTGCGAATTCACATCCTAGTGAACAGGCTACATAGTATATTCGTCTAATACTACCTATGGTTGGCCCCCAGGGGCAATCTCCGTGTAGTGTTTCATTTTCTGAGTGGCTGGTCAATAAAACTAATAGTACAAAGTCAATGATTTGATATTTCTCGCTTGCTCCTCAACTTTGTGGGGTGCATGTACGGCTCTTCAAAACTGCGTCTATGCAGTCATTATTTAGTATGTTTTTAAAAAGTCACCTTGAACCGCCTTTTCAAAAGATCAGTTTGATTCCTTACTTCTGACATCCAAGTTCGAGTGTGCTATTGGCAGACATGGGGTCCGAACGTATCTTCGTATGTATGGTAAGATTAGCCGCGCTGTCTACGTAGCATTTTTTCCATGCTATTTTCTGACAGGCGTACATATACTCAAACTAATCATTTGAACGTTTATCGACTTCACGTGGCAATGTAGCATACCTAGTTCTGGGGGCGAGTAATGGTGCTACAACTATGAGAACAGCCACTCGCGGAGGCCAGAAAAGTGCGTAAAAAAAAAAAGCAATCGTGATGACTGACGCATATAAAGGCGGGACTATCCAGCATAGGTCGTGTTTCTTTGCGTATGTCTAGGTGCAGGAGAAGTACACATAATCACTTGAGAGATGTTCCTGTCTCTAGCTTCAGCTGCGCTGCTTGGAGCAGCCCAGGTTAGAGCTACCTTCATCCCAACAGTATCCGGCACTCCACAACTTATTGGTAACGTGTCAGATCCTACCATCGACCGTGACTCTTGCTGTTCTGCAAGATTTGGAAGTCGAGAACTATGGACATGCCGAGACTCGCAGCCATATGCCAACGGCGTACCGACGCTACCTATTTACTCTAGCTCAGCATCGTGGACCGAATTCTCCTCTGATGGTACTCCCCTCATCCAATCATGGACAGATGCTGCCGGCAACACCGAGACAGGCCTGCTATGCTCCGGCGACAACTACGAAGAACCTTTCTTCCCTATCCTGGCTGACGAATGCGACACAAACACCGCGGGCGCATGCTCGGACAATACACGTTATGTCATTTGGCCTAACAGTCCGCCCCTCGTGACAAGCGAGGATGCCACCACCGGCATCATCGAGGCTTTCACATGGATTACTGAGGCACATATTACCGATGAATTCGTCACCCTCGTCGCCGATCCTGCCGCGACGCTGTACCAGATCACTTACGATCCATCCGTCAACGGGGACTCAACCGGTCTGCCGAACGTGACCACCGTACAGGAGAACTTCTGGACAACAGACCAGATGCCCTACGGCACCTACGGCGGCGTCGTAGTCGACGACGTCGCATACCTCTATGGACAAAACGCGGCCGGCACGGTGGCTCTTGCGCAGGTCGCCGTTGGCTCGGTCACCGACAAATCCGCATACCAGTATTACGTGAATGGCGAATGGACAAGCACCATCCCGGGTGTCAACGATACCGATATTGCCATTGCGAATGCCGGCGCCGGGGGGCAGGGCACCTTCTACTACTCTAGTGTTTGGGGTCTGTATGTTTGGATCGGACAGGCAGGCATAAGCATCGCTCCGGATTTTTATATTACGACTGCCGCGTCGCCAGAGGGGCCGTGGACTGAGCCTACTAATTTCTACTCGGCAGAGTATGTTACCGAGTCGTATACGCTGCAGGCACATCCTGGTTTGTTGGCAAATGCCTCGGAGAATGCGATTTATTTGACGTACACCGTGAATCTTGCGGGGGAGTACTACACGCCCTTGATTTATGTGCAGTGGGAATCTTAGTTGTTTCGTATTTACTGTTCATTATAATGCTTATATTTACTTGTTCAACCAGGACAATACCATTGCTTCTGGGTTTGGATGGATTCATGGTTGGTTTGCTATTGATCGTCATCGTGTTCTAGATCTGCGAGCGGTCGGGAGGTTTTGCTATACCACGGTGACACTCAACAAAAGATGATTTCCTGAAGAAAAAATCAATTATTACTAGTGAGAGTATATATAGATTAGCTTCGGGATCACCATGTAGCGTTGCAGACTTTCCAAAGTCGTACGAGGATTACATGACTATACAACTAGCGTTATGGATATGCACATCATCGAATAAACCCCTGGGAACCAATATTTCTCGTGTATATTCGGTAAAATTTAGCAGACGATACGGCAGGTACTTGCAGAATAATTATTGATTCAATTGTAATCATTGGTTTCAATTGATTATCTGCTTTGCTACGCTGTCAGATGAGGCTTGCGCCAAACTGTGTTTTCTTGCTCTGCAAGGTTTGGAAGTAAGAAACTAAAGGACATGTAGAGACATAGCCATTACAAGGAAGCCTTCTCATATGAATCCTGTTTCGACTAGTAGATGGGATCTTGATTAAATCACAACAACGAAAGAAAGGACGGGCTTTTGAAATCATCATGCACGGAAAATGAGTGGTGAACACATCGACAAGGATCTAGTTTTGTATATCAGAAACATTGACTGCACTGACTCTTGCAAACATTTCAGCAATAGTAACATTGGTCCTCGGCACTTCAGGCGGCTGGTATCCCTCAAGATACGGGATGCGTTCGTTCTCTGTGCAACTCTGTTATCAGCACATGTGACATCAGTTACGAAAGCGGACAACAACAGCAAGGAAATCTTACCAAAAAAGGCTCTAACCCATGACTTTGGAGCTGCATCTGCCCCGTTATCCCACAGTGTCGTCAAATAAAGAGCTGTTGTACCGGGACTACCGGTCATTTCGTTTGCAGAGGCATTGAATTCGGGATTAACCTCCAAGGCATCCCGTACTCGAGCAGCACGGGCTCGCGCTGCCGCCTCGACAGTAACATGTTTATCCTTCCCAAAGGCTCCATAATCATATAGGCCAAGTCTCAGGGCTGTAGTCCACCAAATAGCATGGTTGAAGGTATGGTCATCTCCGAAGTAGGCATCGTTGCGCGACAATGACCCATCAAACTCGACGGCGTCGTGCTTTTTGAGATCCTCCAGGTTGAAAGTCGAGATATTCCCCGTTGTCGTAAGGTTGAAGGCCACCGCTTGCTCAAAGGCACTGTCGAATGTAGTTGGAGCGAAGTTGTAGGCTTGACTTACTCCTGATCGGACAGCGGCCAAATCGATGTTTTTGCCTGAACGGGGGAGGAAGCCGTGATTTGCCATTACATTGAGGCCAGGGCAGGGTGAGCGACCTATGCACCGTCTTGTCAGCGGGTTTGTGCAAAGAGACTGAAAAAAAAAGACTTACTGTCTCCTGGAACTGGTGGATGCCATTCGTGGCCTATAGGCGGGTGTTGCCAGCCATATGCGGCAAGACTAAATAGACATATCTCGAGGAACAAAGTGATTTTCATGATTTCGAGTATAGTAGCTTTTTTTTTTGTGTTATTTGATCAGATCGCGATTTTCCCTCATGGATAACCAGCATATATATACTTGTAGATGAGTGTAGACACCCGTGTTCACAGAGCGTATGCGTACTAAGCCACGGCGTATCCGTAGTAAGCGACACAGCGTATTCAGCCTCATAGACAAAGCGTATTCTATACGCGAATATTAAAAGTCATTTAGTACGTTCAGAGCTTCAATTTATGAGATGTCAGTCCCGATGTATGAGATATACGAGGCGGAGTCGCTTGGCTCATCATCATCGCCGTCGTTCTACGCTGTAAGCATCTAAGATTCATTCCAAATCATGACCATTTTCATCCATTCGCGGTAAGTGTATTATTGACGCTGGATTGTACAGCGAGAATATGGGAATCATGAAGGCTTGACAGCCTTGCAATGAAAGGTATATATAGAGAGCGACTCCCGGTCTCCTGCTGATATCACAAGAATAGAACTATCTATTTGACTTACATCCGACGCATATTTGTACACTGAATACAAGATGCATTCGCACTTTAGCTTCCTCTTGCCTATGGCTCTTATTGGGGCTGGCGTATTCATCGTTGCTTGCACCGGCACCAGCTTGACTTGCAATGCCCTCTGCCAGGAGTTTGCGCAAAATGGTTCATCGTGGGAAGTTGACCAGCACGCCTCTCGTGATTTCTCATTCTACGAAACTCCGCTCAATTTTTCATACGACCTTGCTCCAGGAAGCCTCCTCACTGTCGAGCCGGCCACCCAACTCTTGAATTACAGCGTCCCTAGCGGTCTCACCATGTCTCGCATTATATACACCACCAATGATCTGAATGGTACCACTCTCCCGGCTTCCGCGTATGTTTTGTGGCCTTATGCACCACTGGAAACTAGCTGTCATGATGATAAAGGCCAAGGATATCCAATGGTGGCATGGGCTCATGGTACCTCTGGTGAACTGAGAGGCTGCGCACCAAGTAACTACCGCAACCTCCAATACCATTTCATGGCCCCCTTCCTCCTCGCTCTACAGGGAATGGCGGTTGTTGCTCCAGACTATGCCGGACTCGGCGTCAACAGTTTACCGAATGGACGGAAAATAGGACACCCTTGGCTGAGTGGACCGGCACAGGCCAACGATCTGGCTAACGCCGTAATAGCAGCCCGGAAAGCGTTTCCCAGTTTGCTGACAGCCGACGGCCCCTTCGTCGCTATGGGCCATTCTCAGGGAGGCGGAGCGACTTGGGCTTTTGCGGAAAAGCAGGTCAAGGAACCTATCTCTGGATATAAGGGTGCCGTTGCTATTGCACCTCCCACACGGACCTTTGACCATCTGAGAAATGCTTTTAGTAATATCACGGAACCATGGGCTCAGGTCATCATTGCCGGACAGCCGAAACTCATAGCTGCAGTGACTGCTGTTTTCCCTTCGTATAATTACTCGGGTCTGACACCCGTGTCATATGATAGATGGTTCAACGTCTTGGAGCCATTGGATGGTTGCCTCCCGACAGATAGCCTTGCATTCACGAATGTGACCGTCGACGAACTGGTAGTGCCCAATTGGTATGACGCTCCTGAGGTTCAGAAGTACGCCGAATTAGCGGAAAGTGGCCGAAAGCAGTTCAAGGGTCCGCTGCTTGTTGTCTCTGGAGAGGCCGACATTGTAGTCCCACTTGACACAGTTGAGCCTGCGGTTGACGATACTTGCAAGATGTTGAAACAGGAGCATTGGAACGAGTCGCTGGAGTTTGTCTCCTACTCAGCCATGGATCATTTTCCAAGCATCCAAGCTAGCCAAATGAAGTGGCTACCGTGGATTAAAGATCGGTTGTCCGGTGCACCGGGACCAAGAGCCGGATGTCTCAAGAATGCCGTAACTGGATTCCGTACAGAGAATACGGTGCAGACCGCGATGCCGAATTTTCTTGAGGGTTGGGCCAGTGCTGAGGAGAGTTGGAAATATTCTCTTTAGTGTGAGCCGCGGAGAAAGATTGTTTATTTCTCCATGGATGATGCATTGGTACTTAGGCTATAGAACGTAGGAATAAGAGAATATCATTCTTCAAACCGCCATTTAGGGTCCTATGCCTCAAAGTTACTTTTCCTAAGCCACCGACTCAATCATTGGGCTTTTGGCGTACATATAGCTCGAGTTCGTAGAAAATTAGAAACCCCTTTTAAGCTTCCAAGTCGTAGGTCGTACCATCTTATTGGCCGGCTCGTACAAATTAATAAGTGTCCTAAGTTAGCTAGCGAGACAGCGTATTCGTAAGCTACCGAATACGCACTTGCATGAAGCTCAGGATGATTGGTTAGTTAGATGCTTGCCAACCCCATTCAAGAATTTGTGCTGAGGCTTAGACTCTCGAGATTTGTCATTGGGCCGGCCCGGAGTAGGGCGTACAACAGCGAAGACTAGGAGAAACTGAGTTGAACCAGGGCCTTTGGAGGCCTCGGTCTGATGCCAAGCTTCTCAGCTTCAGCTCTCATGACGTAGAATAGCAAAGATGATTCTTCACGAATTCCAAATATATGAGGCTGTGTACCGAAATGCCGTTTCTTCATGGGAAGGTCGTATAAGGAACGCAGTTGACTGATATCTTGACCCGTGCATATAACAATGAAGAACAAGTTTCACAAACCCTGCAACTACGATGAAGAAAGCCGTGCAAAATGTGGAAGAACAACAATAACATGAACGAAACTTCAAGTTCCGAGGCTGGTGGGTTCAGGACGCGCAGATCACACAAAAAGTCTAGGTACGGGTGCTCAAAATGCAAAAAGCGCAGGATCAAGGTATGCACAAAACTCAAGATGAAAAATTCAAGTTGACGCATTTCTAATGCTAGCATATAGTGCGACGAGCGTTCACCCAAATGCTCCAGATGCGAGAAGATGAACCTAAACTGCCAATATCCTAAAATAAGACCCGGCTCTGTGTTACCGGATCGGCTTTTAGTAGAGCCAATAGACCAATTACTTTTGCGGTACAGATCCGAAGCAGACTATGGGATTGGTAGTCCTTCAAATTCTGATCATTCGCCTGCAATTTCCGGAAGTCCACTGTCATCAATATCAAGCCTCGCTTCATCTCAACTGCTACTCGCCCCCTCGAGACAGGACCAAGGGATTGATTCCGCCTTGCTATTAGAGGCAGCACAGACGCTTGCGCCTATAGATTTCGAGCTATTTCAGCACTACCTCGAACATACCAGCAAGGATCTGACCGTTGGTGCTGAAGAGCAGCATACTCTGCAGATCGGCATTCCAAACTTAGCCTGTAAGAGTCAGCCTCTCATGAAATCCGTACTGGCACTATCGGCAATATGTCGATGTCTTGATATCATCAATCAGCCCTCAGCATCACATCAAGACCGCAGCCAAGTGATTGAGCTTCTGTCACTTGCAAACGGATATCACATGGAATCAGTACGAGAGATTCAGGCCACACTTCCCCAGACCAAGCACTATGACTATATTTTAGCTAATGCGGCGATGATGGGAATGTACGGTTCGGGTAGCCACTGTGCACGCATCTGGTTGGCTAAAACGGCAACATTAAATGAACAGCTGCAGGAAGATTTGATGCCCCGGCACTCGCAGTGGATTAGACTCTTTCGCGCTGTTCATGTGGCTTACGACGGACTCCTCAAAGACACTCAGTCCACGGAACATACAGTACGGTCTAGTGGAGATCATTCGCCCGATCACCTTACGGCGAGGAGCGGTTCCCAAATACAATACGAATATCAGTTTTCATCTCGGGTAGAGCAGCACAGAAACCCAATCAATCATGCATTGTATCCAATCATGGATGCTACGGTAGGCCCAGCACTGAAAAAGTTGCGCAAAAGGGCCAGGGAGCTGGCCGTTCTTGAAGCATGCAACGGAATGGGTGGTCGCGATAGCTTGACAACGACACCTATCCACGGCAATGCTGACATCGCGGCATGTTTTGTTGCCTTGAGGATCTTGAACAATATTGTCGCAGAGACCTTTCCTACTCACGAGTTGATTCGTAGCACACCACTCGATTTCGACGTCGATGTAGACCCGGTAGGACAATTGTCAGAAGTTTCCTCCTGGTTGCGGAGATATACAGCCAGCATAACATCCACGGTGCCCTCGCCTCTTCCTCGAAGATTCATCATGGCATTCGTCCACAGAGTTCCAACCAAATACCTAAACCTAGTTGAAGAGATGCACAGCATCATTCAGACGGATGCATCGGATGGTGACCAGATAACCTGGACGTCGGAGCCTAGTATAGCGCACCAGCTTGCTGTTGGAATATTCGCCCACTGGCTTGTTCTGGTTATGCTGCTGGATGGTGTGTGGTGGATTGGTGACCTTGGAGCTTGGGAGCTTGAACAGATTGTGACCTTTAGAAACGATGCACGATGGCCGATGCCTTTGTGGAATAGGGATGAGGACTGGTGGCCGGACAGCATGTTTGAAATCAGCCGACATTTTGAAAAGTACAGAACGAAGAGTGAGTATACTAGAAGAGACACTACATTATCTAGCGGTAGATACAAGTTGAAATAGCTGAACTCCTATTCGTCTTGTTTTGGATGCCCTCCGCCTATCCAAGCAAGAACACATGCATGCTTATTCAACCCTGCTTCACCTTTAGGGCTATGATGTCAGCTCCATGATTCCATGGCTCGAGCAAAAAGACCAAACTCGACATCCCATCAGCGGCTACTTTAATGATTGGCTATCCGCTAAACATCTACCGACTTGTCACTTGTAGAGCCGCAGTGATCCAATAGGGTCGTGCAGCATGTCTCACTAGACAGTACAGGGAGGGGTCACTAACTTATTCTCTTTTCGACAGCATTCTACGCTGTGGTATACTTTGTGCTTGGCTTTGAAAATTCTGTATGCTCTATGGCTGGGATCTTTATCACCGCCCGGTAGCTTGGGCGGAGGCTTGGTGCGGCTGTCTATATAATGATGAGAGGGTGACGCGGCATGTAGAAGGGAAGAGAATAAATCACGAGAAATAGGAAGAAACTAAGGGAATCGCTCTTTCGTTGTTGAAACTTCATATCCGCTCTCGTTCCTCCCACTCGTTCGTTGGTTTGTTGTTGACAACAGCTACGCTCGTTCCTGCATAGGACTCGTTCTCATAACAAGGAATATACATATCCAACAAGACACAAAACGAGGGAGATAAGAATGAAGCTCGGCTACGACATCCTCCTGGCATTAGGCCTTGCTGCGGTGGTGAGCGCTCGTCCACATTTCCCTCGCGATTGGAATTCGACCATCGTAGGTACTACTACAACAGCTACCAAGCCTTGTATTACGAGCACGAGCCTGCCTCCTCCTCCACCGCCTCCAGTATCTATCTCCAATTCAACGTTGACCCCTACATCGATTGCTGTTACCTCCACGGAAACGGAGCCCTGCACTACATCCACACCTCCTCCTCCTCCTCCTCCTCCTCCTCCTAGCACCACTACCACCGCGATTGTCACGATACCTTGCTCTAGCAGTGTTGCTAGCGAGACTACCCCCGTCGTGCCTCCGCCAGAGAATGAGACTGAGAGTGCCACACCTACTCCTTCTGTCCCCTCTGCCCCCTCTATCGCCCCGGTACCACCGGTAGAAACACTGCCTAGCATCAGTGCAATTGCGACCACTCCAGCCCCTACAGCTTCTAAAATCCCTACAAGCACAGCACCACCAATATTTACCGGTGCTGCGTCGGTCATCACTGCACCGCCTGGAAGCGCTGTTGTGGCTGCTATCATGGCTGTTCTCGCCGTGTTCTAGAAGCCCGTTGTCTCTGCTGAAAAGTGCAGTCAATATTCGTCAGACGGTGATGAGTGCAACAGGCCAGAAAGGAAGCTGTCGATGCGAATATTCGTACTATGGATGTCATGAGATCGAACAAACAAACAAACAAACTTGAACTGTTGGATGACAATACTTTGTGATTTAATGTTGCTATGGTTGCCGTGGTATATTCAAGTGTTGAATATGTGGTAATGGTGAAGTGAAAATGATCATAATGGTAAATTTAATTGAATTTATTCTTCCTATTTACAAGCTTCTTATCTAAGTAGTTGTAACTATCCTAAGCTGACTACGTGCTCCGTATTAAATAATCTATGTATCTCTGAATCCTTCGCTGATTTGTAGGTTTTTGTGGAACCAGTACAGAGATCTGCAGATGGCAAGCTGTGCAACACTTGACTATACTTCTACTTCGTGCAATTTTTACACAGATTCAGCCACGGATAACACAATGCCTAATCCAATTACTGGCGATCCCAACGCTCGCGACATTTCTCAGTTTGCAAATGGCTTAACAGGCACTTGTCTCTGCGGCGCAGTCCGGGTTACCATCCACGACGACGAGCTGTTCACCAAGCGCCGTGGCCATCTCTGCCACTGCGAAAACTGCCGAAAGGTGTCGGGCAGTCATGTGGCCCCAAATATCGTGATTGAGAGCGACAAGGTCGAGATACAGGATACAGAGGGTACGCTGAAGACGTATACGGACTACGCGACAACTTCCGGAGTGCCCATAGTTCGGTATTTCTGCGCAAGAGATGGGAGGTGCGTAACTGACTTCTCTAATTGACATGATGCACATAATATTAAAAGCCAACTAGTCCAATCAATTCCACGTCTGAAAATCTACCCGGGATGTTCGTTGTCAAGTTAGGCCTATTTCCTCGTATTCCGGTCCCGGAAATGGAGACCTTTGCACTTCATCGACATCCCTGGGAGCCGGCGGTTGAAGGAACGGTGAAATTCAAGTTAGGATTCGGCGGTGAAGTGATTGAAGAGAATGAGGGGTATAGTTCGATCTAAAGATACAGCCAAGCATTAGTCTATAAGCAAGCTGGAATATGGATGGTCTAGGATTTGCATGTGGTAAATCTCGATGAATCTATACTACGTATGCTACGACTCTAGGGATACTTGATTATATAGCGACTAGCGGTAGATATGAACTCATTTTGTAGGAATAGAAGTCATTGATGTTCATATAAAACCATGAGAAGTATTATCTTTCATTCAATTCATTTATCTTCCCGCGTTCGTCTCTATTAGAATATTGACACTGTCGAAAAGCCAACTACACATTACTCGCTTGTTCCATTGGTTGTGTTCAGCAGCCCTTCTTCGACAAGAGCCAGTAACCCATCATATATCGAACGATCCTCGATGCTGGCGTGGATGATGGATATCCACCCACCAATTGTCTTCTTAGCTCTGCCTTTCAGAGTGTCGTTATCAAATGTGGGATGTTCTACAAAACCCTCGTGGAAAGGGACACCCAACGTCTTTCGGATAAATTCATAGAGTACCCGAGAACCTTTACCCAGCAGCGTTGCAGTATGAGGCGCAGCCGAGAAGGCGTCAAAGGTCCTTTTCCAAAGGTCAGAGACTGCATTTGTGGTCTGTTTCTGCCACTCTAAAACATTCTTTATATCACCAGACGCATGGGAGAGGACGATTGGTACAGCTGAATTTATCAATAGTTCGGACCGAACATGCAGGTCTAGCTTTCCGGTGGTTGCCCAGGCAGGGCCAACATGGGTCTTCAAGGCGTCTTGAAGGGATATCAGTTGTTGAGCTTCAATTATAGCAGAGAAGAACGTTTCGGTGATAGCGGAAATGGTTTTGGTAGCTTGGGTCACGAATTCGATATGGAGAGATCGCAAATCTAACGCCTGGCAAACAACAAACACACTACATGCCGCCATCTTTTTCAAGACGTCTACGGCATCAAAGCTCATTCGCGCCGAGGCAAGAGCCATAGAATTGACTGACTGGTTGTGCATCTCCGCTGCTTGTACATGCGAACTCATTGGGTTAGCTAGATAAGATAGCTCGGCCATATAGGCAGCCATGTTGACATCTACTCCTTTCATAGTAAAGGACAGGCTTGGGTCATCTGCGGCAAGATTCGCGGGCAAGCCACCGCTTAGATGAGGATCAATCATCTCCGTGCTCTGTGCGAACAATATCCGCCCAAACATCTGTAAAGCCAGTCGGACTTTCTCCATGGCTGATGTAACAGCCGCAGCTTGGAAGTTGCAGCCGTAGTATATATCATTGGCGCTGCTATCAACAAGTGGATTGTCACAAGAAGAGTTGAGCTCGATGCTGATTTGCTGATCTGCCAGCAGCAAGTCCTCCAGCTGCGGTCCAATCCATTGAGGAGCGCTTCTAAGAGAATATCGATCTTGAACTAGGTCTTCACGCCGGCGATTCTTTGGTTCGAGCACGTCTCGAGACAAGTGAGAACCGCGAAGAAAGTAGTGAATATTGCGTGCAGATTCAATCTGACCAGGGTGCGGTCGTGACTTTGCTATAAAAGGATGGAAACTTTCGTCGCTTCCGCGGAGTGCCTAATTATGCCCCAAACATTAGTAAGGCTGAGTTAAATCTATCGATTACGATGTTTGCCTTACTTCAACAGCACCACCCGTCAAAACCTGTGTCAGCAATGAAAGTAGATGTGACTCGGCCACAACCAGAGCTCCAAGACCTGCAGATGCAGATGTTCCGTTGATAAGACCAAGACCCTCCTTCGGACCTAGGGATATTGGTGGAATTCCTGCGTCCTGCAAAGCCAGATGTGATGGCTTTACTTTCCCATCTTTCTCGAGGAGGATGTCTGGGTTACCCTCCAAACTGCCAGCAACATAGGCGAGAGGCATAAGGTCACCAGAAGCTGAAACTGAGCCACGCAGTGGGACAACAGGAGTGAGGCCATGTTCTAGGAGTCTTTCCATAGCTTTAATAATGGGAAATGAGACAGCCGAATGACCCCGTAGTGTAGAGTTGCATCTCACAACCATGGCAGCGCGCACCCATGACGGCGGCATGGCATGCCCCGGAATGACTGAGCCATCGAGCGATGATCGCGTCAAAATACCACTCTGGGTATGCTGCATCAAAGACTTCTGCAGCTCAATGACCTCCGTGGTGCGCGAATCTGCACTGCCTCCGAACCCGGTGTTGACGCCTGTTGCGCAGACAAAAAGATTAGACATTCCCAGGGTCATTTTTTGTATTATGCACACAATTATTCAAACTACAATTCAACGGATAACACGCACCATATACGTACCATCCTTGCGCCAGATGGTCGAATAATACATTTACACTGTCTTGCAAGGATTTATTGAGTTTCGGATCTTCACTGAGCTTCGGCAGGCTGTCTTGTCTAAATTAGAGAATTAGCATATCTTCCTCCTTTATGATTCAGATTGGGTGCTCTCCGTACTGAGCAGCAGCAACGACCTCGGCAATGTGCAGGCGCTCTCCATCCAGTTCAAAGCTGCCCTCTGCCTTGCGCTGTCGTAAAATCTTCCACAGTTCATGGACTGCTGTCAGGTGTTTGCTTTGGTTAACCATCGTGACTCCTGGATGTCTTTTTTTTTTTTTTTCGCCTTCTACAAAAAGAGTGACCTATGCTAGAGAGTAGATCAGATGCGCGAAGCCATGCGGCGGGTCTTCTATTGCTTCAAAGAGATGAGGTTTGTAGGAAAAGACAATCAATTTATTGCATTCAAACAAACCAAAGTATCCACCTACTGAAACAAAGTTACTACGTATACATTTAAAATTAGTAGTTGCATTGGAGATTGCATACAAAGGAGATCCATTGATGTTACACATTACGCCGCGTGTATTGTATCATTCCTACTTTGATCTAGTACCGTATGAGCATTTCCTGTATATTACAAGCGAGTACCGACTGATGCCGCGTCCTAAAAGGGGTTAGATACATGTATTAAGTAGAGTGCCGGCGGGCTTCTTGGCACAGCGGCCCCACCAGCTCCCGAAGACGATTGTAGTAAAGCGTCACTATCATCAGACCTTCCGGAACAGGAATTATCAGTTATCAGTTGCGGGCATTCGGGCTTAATTGTGCTTATTGGAATGGCTCCAGCGAATAAACGTCGAGAATTATTATGTCTTACTGAGATTAATATAGCAGTTTATTAAGTCATATTTGGCCAGTACGATCAGGCAAGAGCCGCTAAGAAATCGCTCATGTCGTATGCTACGTACGCTTACTATTCCAGTTCCAATAAGAATACACATTTCGTATCTCACTTTCTGGTCTAGCGCGCTGACAGTCCCTCTGCACGCACACAACGGTCTTCTTTTTATCTTGATCTTCTTCCTGCCTGCTATACCCTTCTTGCGATAGGCTAGGTGGCTCCAAGACAGGACCTTTCAGCATCTTGCGATGCCCATCTCATTATATTTTTTTCCAACATGAAAGACATCGACGCTTCTACAAAGATAGATGATGACAGCGATGAACCGTTGCTTCCAGCAGAGCACAACCCTCCGCGTCACACTTTTCTGCAATACTATGGTTTTTTCGTTATTAGCAGCCTTTTACTCTTAATATCATGCATCATCTTGTATTTAACAGCCCTGGATAGTCTGACAAGCAGGCCCAGCAACACACATTGTGAGTGGTGTTTCGTCTTTTTGTTAAGCACTAACTACTACACCGGCCTGTCTAATGACTCGTATCTCGTATAGGTCAAACTCCAACTGTCCGGCTCGAATGGAGGTCATTGTCTCTCGAAGCCCGGGAGAATTATATTACAGCGATTCAATGTCTTTCGAAACGACCTTCGCGGCTCGGTTTGAACACTACACGCTATGACGACTTTGTTTATTCTCACCTAAATGTATCTGGTGACAGTATGTGCATACCAGATCGTAATAGTGAAGTGATAACTAATATCAATTGTTTATTAGCCCACGATGCCCCGATACTATTGCCATGGCACCGTTTATACGTCCAACGATACGAGGATGCATTAAGAAGCGAATGCGATTATGAAGACCCTTTGCCGTACGTAAGCTATTTTTGTGTAGTTTTACACCATGACTCAACTGACGGGTTCGGTTTTGCAGATATTGGGACTGGACACTTGACACGTCTAATCCCGCACACTCGCCTGTCTGGTCTAGTCGATTTGGCCTGGGTGGGAATGGCACCGAGCCAAAGAATTGTCTTACAGACGGGCCTCTGGCTTCGATGAAACCACAGTATCCTGAGCCTCATTGCTTGAGACGAAACTTTACGGGCGAGAATATGCATGCAGCGGAATATACATCAGCGATCATCGAGGATATAATCTCAAATGCGAGCACATACCATGACTTTCGGCTGCGACTAGAGCGAGGCCCCCATAGATTTGTTCATGTGGGAATTGGGGGTGAAATGCCTACACTATGGTCGAGTAATGGTATTCTCATTGCTTTTCTGCGGTGCTTCCGCTATGCAGCTTTAAATGACTAATGTCTCTACTATTACAGATCCGATTTTCTTCCTACACCATGCGCAGCTCGACCGGCTCTGGTGGAGATGGCAGCATCAGGGATACAATGACCAAATAAGAGGATATGATAGTATCGATGGCAATCTTGGCACTCCTGATCCTGAAGCGGCCATCTCGATGGACGAAATATTAGTATTTAGTGGTCTAGGCGATGACTTAACGGCCGGTGATGTAGTATCAACACAGACCTCAATTCTTTGTTACAAATATGAATAAGTTATATGGCATCAGCGCTATAGCTACGTAGCGACTTCCAGGTTCTGTTGTTCACGTCTCGGCTATAGAATATTATACCTATTCATGTATCATGCGTACTATCCACGTATCGGAGGATGCGGTGCAGAGTTGGTAAATGGAAAATGATTAATCTATCTGCATCCTGCACGTTGCATTTGTATCTGTGTAGATACTTTAAGCGGCGGGGGCTGAATTTTATTCACATAATTGGGTTCCCTCGCCAGGCCAGATACATAGGCTAGTTGGGATGCATGTCTATCATTCGGTCATGCACTCGTTTACTAACTTTCATGCAAGAAAGCACCTTATCTCCTTGATCGTCATGGGGTGGCAACTAAACTTTGCCCCCATTTTAAGAACGTTGTCACAATACGGTTTCTATGTAATTCATTAACGGGTAACTAATTCAATGTAGTTTCGTTACTAAAACATGACTATACCATTGCAATACCTGGTACGACTTTAGCAAAACTCCAAGTTCATTACCGCCGAAGGAGTACGGCGAAAAAAAAAAAAAAACGACTAAACTATCACACCTCTTGGCACACTTACGGATTGCCAACAGATACGGCTAAGCTATTAGATATATGTGCTTCTCATACTTGAAAGTACCAGTTCCAAAAATGATGGTACATACTTCATATGGAGTAATTGGTAGCTAGCGAAAACCCGTAACTAACAGTAATCCGTTTCAACGCCGGCCGAGCATGCCATTGCAAACTGTAGGTACAGTAGAACTAAAATACGTCTATTTTTGTTGTACCTGTCATGAATCCTACTCTGAATCCTTTCAATTTCGCTAATATTGAAGGATTTTGAGTTATGCCTAGGTATACGTTTGAAAGGTTTAATTTTAGAGTAACTAACACTGAACGGAACTTTAACATCATGCCTGTGGGTACTTGCGAAGATTCAGCAGTTGTTATCTTAGTGGTGAGTTTTCCTGGAAGAGTACGCCCGCAAGCGAGGTTGCCACTCATCGCGAAACAGATACTTCGTTCTTGACAAATTCATTCAAAACTCTCATCCAAAGCGGGTATAATTGTTAATCAAGTTTAGGATGGGGGACAAGTGTCCCCCTCACCACCAAAGACGATTTCGAGGGAAGCCCCGACGACGACCATGCATCCATGAGCACCTACATTGCGATTGCCAACAGACACAAACACTACCCTAACTGTCTCCTAGCAGCCATTTTCCTACTCGTCATATCGAATTGCGTGTTCATTAGTCTATTTACATAGGCACAAACGGATCGAGACACCGCCCACCCGCCAACGGAGTACAGCATTCCACCAGCAATCAAAACGGCATACAAGCCATTTTGGTGGAACACACAGTATAGCATTTCTAACCAGACAGCCCAGGACGAGTTCTGGGACGCGATCCACTGGAGTCATGGGATGATCACGAGGGACAAGAAATGGGCGGAATCACAAAACTGGCCTGATACCATGGATCTACCCAGTGATCATAGCAAAGGCGTGTGGCTGTTGGAAGCATATCATGAGATTCACTGTTTGCAAATCCTGAGGGAGGTCACAAAGACAGGCCTAGGTGGTCAACCTTCAACGATAGAAAAGCATGTCGGCCATTGCCTTAACACGATACTACAGGTACGTAAGGCCACATGAAAGGACTTTTTCTATGTTCTTTTTTTTGACTTGTTGATAGGTGATAATATGTCATGCCGACTCCACGCCATTGCGTGTAACAGGAATGGCAGTTGAGAGAAACGGTCAACTTCGTCAGTGTAAAGACTGGGAGGCACTGAGAAGTTATGCTAGTGAGTACTCAGCATGCTACACACCCCTTGTTGAAGGGAACACGGCGGCCGACCATTTTGGAAATTGCGATAATGGAGATGGCATTGTGGCCATGGTGTCCCAACCAAAACCGGACAAATAGAATAGCTAGCTACTTAGAAATCAACTTCTGGTAACTATGTGCCACTTCAAGCCCTTGTTCTGATAATACAACGTGTATGTAAAAGGTTTGAAAGGAATGGTAGCGAACCTGGGCATTGATGCAGATGTCTATGATGCTGGCAACGTAAGGGATTCCTAGTGTCAATCATCATCAGCAGACAAATGGTAGGGTTGATTGTACCATTTTCAACATGAGCTGTGCTATCGATGCTGCAGAAAACAGAGCTACTACCGGATACAGAAATTTGGTCCCATTTTTCTCGCACTGAATTGAGTTGGCCGCTTAATCATTACTCCTTACAAAAGGAATATCACCAAGCCTGCTTTATCATGAACTAAGATGTCGTCAATTTAAGATCGGTTTAAAGATTAGCCCTCGGTAACTTTACGTGTGGGGAACGGAAAATTACCACAACAAAACATACGGGTAACGGAGAAATGGACGTTGCGTGTACTGTATTGTTTGATCGGTAAAAGTGATACAGCGCTAATATCACCAGCCCTAACTCCTCTCTATATTCACTGCTTATCAAAGCACGAATGTAACTGAACTCCTTTTAGGAAACAACATGCTTGCATATAGATGAACACGTCAGATTACGGGGCTGTAGCTACTTTTGGAATTCCCCCGCTTATTCGCCCCCAATTCCTTGATGCTCTGAGTCTGGTAGTTCAACAGCCGCAATTTTCAACTCACCGTGTACGTTCCTCAAGGCAGGGAAGCATCTCTTGCGTCCTCCCTCACAGCGTCCTCTCTCTTACAAAAATTCAAACCACACAAACACAAACACAAACACCAACACCTACTTAGGATTGGTTGCTTTGTTTCCGCTGCCCACCAGATACATAAACATGGCAGAGTACGCGAGCCTTCGACAGGCAGACGCAGATTTCGAAAATTCGGAGCCCTCGATCAAAGACGTCAGCATTGATGGACACCGAAGCTACGCATCCCGCGAATACGAGCGATGGCTTTATCGCAATCGGCAGTCGCCTGTGACGTTGGGGCTCCTTGCGCTTCTGGTAATTTTAGTTTCTCTCAACCTGATCCTCGCAGCGGAGAACTACTTGGAACATCGGTCAGATTCTATCAAGAAACCCCTTAGCTACGGCCCATTGCTGTCATGGGAAGTAAAGGATTATCATAAATAAGGCCTGGGGGCAGGGGGGTGAAGGTTTTTCTACAATATGTCTCGTTTGACGTACCTCCATTAGGTACTGCACCCGGGCAAAGAAGTTGGAGGTTTCTTGCTTTAGATACAGTCATGTGGTTATATGTATATTCAACTTTAGTATGTACCTAGGTATAGTCAAAAATGAGAAAAGCTTTTATGCAAGAGAAAACACTGGGCAATATCAAGAGCTATGGACTTTTAGAGTATGAAAGGAAGTAAGGGGTTCTTACACAGTTCATAGCTATAAATAATAGCTAAACTAGGATGAGCACATACTGGGTACTGCGTGTGTAGAGTCTACGTACAACAAAATTTAAACACGATCGTGAGTATACTATTGTTAAAAATCGATTCAAAACTGCCTAAACTAATGAATGACCCAGTTTAATAAAGGCAGCATACATAACGCAGACTTGTCTCCTCGCTCTTGACATTCCATTAGGCCAGACAGGCCCTCGAGCACAACGCATGGCCCTTCTCAATCACCCAGCGAAAGCCATTATTGTCAAATCCGTAGCATTCCAGACGGGTAATTCTTCCGCATGAATTAGCATCAATGTGTGAATTTCAACGTAGGCAAGGAGGAATATACTTAGGTAGCCACTTCGAGTTTCTTAAATGCCAGCAGCGGCGGCAGTACCACCGTTAATTGTGGCAGCGGTAGCATCATCACGCTTGATTCCTGCGGCAGCGGCAGTGCCACCGTTGATAGTAGCAGCCGTGGCTTCATCACGCTTGATGCCAGCAGCAGCGGCAGTGCCACCGTTGATAGTAGCAGCCGTGGCTTCATCACGCTTGATGCCAGCAGCAGCGGCAGTGCCACCGTTGATAGTAGCAGCCGTGGCATCGTCACGCTTGATTCCTGCGGCGGCGGCAGTGCCACCGTTGATAGTAGCAGCCGTGGCTTCATCACGCTTGATGCCAGCAGCAGCAGCAGTGCCACCGTTAATTGTGGCAGCCGTGGCATCGTCACGCTTGATGCCAGCAGCGGCGGCAGTGCCACCGTTGATAGTGGCAGCCGTGGCATCGTCACGCTTGATGCCAGCAGCGGCGGCAGTGCCACCGTTAATTGTGGCAGCCGTGGCATCGTCACGCTTGATGCCAGCAGCGGCGGCAGTGCCACCGTTGATAGTGGCAGCTGTGTTGTCGATAGGAGCAGCAGCGACGATGATTGGCGTAGCTGCAAGGAAAGCGAGAATAGTCCCGTAGAAACGCATGTTGAGAGCACTTGTATTGAACAGTGTACAAAGCAAGGTATGAAAGAGAAAGAAAAGGTGTTAATTGTATCTAACCACTGTGTGATGAAAAGTGTTGGGGAAGTCAATCAATCTAACGTTGAGTCGAGTACCAGGTAGGCAATATTTATCTCCTAAATAGAGTCTACTCTCATTTTTTCATGCCCCACCGTCAGTGTTGCGTAGTCATACTACACTTTTGCGTGACAACATAGAATACTGTGAGGATTCATTCACTATACTTGAGAAAGCCGTAATTTACAGATGGGGGATCAGCACAAATCCAGACCAGGTATGTAAACATATCTTACACAATACACGCAATGCCTGATTAGTCTGGTATGTTGGTATTGTAATTTGGCTAAAAATAATCCTTGTCGGTAAAGCCAGCACTTCCTTTTTCAGCACGCACTAACCACGTCGCCAGTCTGTGATCTTCGTCAGCTATATGCGAAGACTTATCTAAGTGATGGATTAGGTTAGTCTATCAGAAACACTGAACAGACCCAAATATTGCAGTGGCTTCTCGAAAAGAGCAAATCTTCTCGTCTAAAATTTTACGTTGCGTTAATCCAGATTCTCCCTACACAGCGTCCAAGGGGCTCGCTCGCCATGCAGTTCTCATATCTGACACCAGATCGCTCGCGACATGAGCGCTCAGATATTGTCTCCAAAGAGGAAGTACAGCCTCTGGACACTAGTGATTCCGACAGCTCTCATCTTTCATATCACTATACAAAGCGGACAGCATCAGGTGTTTCCCACAGACTTCTAGTCTGCATTCTAGTTGGCACCAACTTCTTGCTATTACTGAGTAGCACGGCGTTGATACTGGCCAGGAATGCCGTCAAAGAGGAACATTACATTGAGAAGAACCGTAGTTCCTATTGTAAGTTTTTTTTTGCTATCTTTTGTAAGTGTTCAAAAATTTCTGAAGTTCAACAGCTCCCGTGTACGATCGTCTTCATGTATATCGATCCGAAGTTCGCCACAATTTTACAAACTACTGGCCGGATAATAACCCATCCATTTTTCAGCAAATGCCCTCGCCAGAAGTCGACGAGGCGTGGTTCAGAGCAAGTAGGCAGCATTCCATTGCCTTGAGTGCCGATGAAGTTCGCCGTCTCGGTTATGACCCAGCTACGGTATGGCCAGCACCGAAAGATGAATTTGGAGAGGGAGTATACTACGGAGTTATCGACGTATTTCATCAGATTCATTGTCTAAATGCACTTCGACAAACCGCATTCCCACAATACTATGGGGATATGAGGGAGAAGAACAAGCACAGCCCGCTGAAGTGGGATGACCATCTTCTTCATTGTTCATATGCGGTGCTGCGAAGTCTCATGTGCCATGCTGACTTGGAAGTCATTGTAGGCCAGAAGTTTACAGGCTGGCCGGGTTTGAACATGAACTTTGCTAGTACTAAGCAATGCCGCAATTATGAGGAGATTCTTGAATGGAAGGAAGCCAACAGTATCATACCGCATGAGACGAAATGGACAGAATTCCCTGATCAACCTATTATTGAGATGGATCCCGAGGGGGTTCTCACTCCATATGGTAATCACCTGGGATTGGAGGATTATGCTTTGAGCCAAGGCATTGAGCTGGATATACCGCCCGAGCTGGCCTGGCAGCCAAAGAAAAAACCCGAGGGCTTATGATTCGCCTGAAATTTAGTTAGTGCAGTTGAACTCTACATATCAGGTTGTCTTTGGCCATCCCGCGGAATGCATTTAAAATGTAACCCTTAAAGTTTTTAATATGATCCATGAGACCTTTAAAAAGAAAGCATTACTTTCTATTATTCTAGAGCCATCTCTAAACAAGCCAAAGTTAATTGCTGTAACAGCTATTATTGATAAGGGACAAGACAGTATCATATTGAACTCGGCCTTTATGCAACTTCGATTGAACTAGTGCGAGATAGAAGGTGAAGTAGAGGAGCAGTTAGTCAATTTTTCTTTAGGGAAATGTAACTCTAAGGATTATTACTAGTCCATCGCTTCCTGCTAGGAAATTTGATGGCTTTCAACTTACTGGTAGACAAAACCTGTTTATACTCCGTTTAAACTCCGTGTCAAGATACGTGGAACTCAAGTAATCCTGATTCTTGCAAGTTGTTTTGATTGGCTTGATACTTGACAGGAATATTGCGAAGGATGAGAAGGAATCATGCACGTCTCACATTTTTGACGTGCTTCGCTCGTATTCCGGTGTGTATTGTAGATGCAGTATGGATCAGATTACCCTGTATCATTAGTTATCTATCTTTCAAATGTTACCGGAATTCACTAGTATTGTCACACCGTTTACAAAACCTTATGATCAAGTACATGTCTATCAATACATTGGTAATTTTACACAGAGTTCTGGCGATCTCATGTACGTTGCAATCGACCTAGAGTACCGATGTCGAGAGCCGGCTGTTTCTATCAGTCTCCCGATGTCGAGGGCTCATATGTCTTCCCCCCTCAAGGAATCTCATTTTGTCTCTGTTGGCAAATAACTCAGTGAATTAGCCTTTTTTTCTACTTCCTACCTCTGTTCACCACTAAGTCAACATCCACTTATTATCCCAACACAATACGGCGGAGTCGTAGTCATGGGAGCCGCGTATACAGATGAGCACCGTGATTCGGAATCCTCATACAATGGTGAGGAGGATGGTCTGGTGTCTGGGGTGCCTCGTGCTCTTGGAAAAAAAAGGTTCGCAGCCATGATTAAGTTGATACCGGCTTTTTTCGTCGCGTCTCTTATACTCAACGTCGCCCAATTTGTTTACCTCGCTGTGCACAAGCCACAGTGCCGCTCCCTCTTTGGTAAGCCCTGAATGTGAAAAGTATTTTCGGTTGTGCTCTGCTGAATAACTCATGACTACAGCGAAGTTACCCGAGCGAGAAATTGAGATTCCGTTCCATTACGCCACTGAGTACAGCGACGACGAGCATACTCTTGAGGAGAAAGACGCTCTCTGGAATGCAATTGATGTCAGTGATGGGTTTATAGCTATTACTCATGAAGAAGCAGATCGTCTGGGTGCTCCACGGTCACAGGTGTTTCCCTGGGATATTAACAAAGGCATGTATGTCACCCATGGGTACCATGCTCTTCACTGCACCGTAAGTGAATTCCTGTCTACTTATTAAGTTGAATTAAGATCCATGCTGAATTTAACCCCAAGGTTCTTCTCCATGCGTACACCTACGACTCTCATATCGGGAAAAAGCCTCTGGTATCATATCATCATATAGAGCACTGTCTTGACCTTCTTCGCCAGGATATCATTTGCGCAGCGGACGACTTTTTGGATTATACAAAGGACCATGGTGACCAGTTCCTTGTCGCGGAAGGGCAGCCACGTCAATGCCGTGACTGGAGTAAACTTGAGGCGTGGGTGAAGGAGCGAAGCTCTTGCTACAAGACTGTCAACATCACTCGAGCGGGTGAAGACCACGGTATTGCTCATCAACTTGATCGGTACACATACTGTCCACCTGGGAGCCCATACGAGCCTTTGGTTCGTGCGTATAAAGACCTCGCTCGTGTGAACTCGGGAAACTTGGACCACAGTGCATTTTCAGAGTTGACTCCAGAGGAGCAGATGGCTGAGCTTGAATCTGTGAATGAGCACAACAGTGCCATTCTAAACGAGGGTGCTTAAGGGAATGAGTCCGACGTGCTTGTTGCGGTCGAATACGCAATATGTCATCTACAGACCGGTTTAGGTATTGATTATCTCGGATTATATCTGATAGGAGGTGGAAAATTGTCAATGATAATAAGGTCTAAGACCTTGCATATGTTGTAATAGGTCCTCTCGTTGATTAAATCAATGTTTCAATAAATACTATTACAGCCGTCTCAGACAAGGGTGGTCCCAAACTTCCATACCTAATACTCAAGTCTACATCAATAGAAAGAAGCGCCAATTCATTGTGCTAAAGCCTGATGGCGGGGCATGGGCTAATTACCGTGATATCTTAAAAAATGGTTTTATCGAACTAGCAATTTTGACTATTTATAAAGCGTTAAGCTTCAAGATTTTTTTTCAACTACTTTATCGAAATAATATATAAACATACATATATTCACTGCTTAGTATGCACGCCAGTGACTCTATACACGGTCTCCATGTTGATGGAATCCACCCTCTTTCTCCCAATGTTCAACACCATGTGATATGGTCCAGTCTACCAATTTATGAAAATTGCGGCACTTGTGATGGCTGTTTAATTCTGCCTTGAAGCCCGAATCTGGATCGCGCTCCTTCGTGATAAGCAACGGTGTCATGTCGCTATAACACATTAGACTGATGCGAAGATCCTCAATACAGCGGTCAATATGCTTGCGAGTCTCTTCTGCTGGTTTTTGCATTTCTAGTGAGATCAAATCTTGCGGGTATCTCCCCTCCAGGAGCCAGGTATATTGGCGGATTATATCCTATGTGAGCATTGGAATGTAATTAGTTAGTGACAACAGTACATACTTGCAAGGGCCAGCATGGTACTAACAAGACAGCCTAACTGGTGATACACCTTGGACATAGCTGTAAATCCCTCCTTCCCGTCTGATTCAATTATTTCATACGGTTCTGGGTCTGTGCGATTTAGAATCGGCATGGCCCAATTCTCTACCATTGTGGCTTCGTCTACAATTCTCACGGAGTTAACAATGTTACACTAACACCAAAGGTCGGCTGCAAAGTAAGGACATAGTGAATTAATGAAATGAGAACCTACGTTGCCAAAGTTCCCTCCAACTTTGTTCCCGTTCTGCGGTGGGTGGCCCAATGTATTTATCTGCATCGGAATACGCATCGTAGAGATTCGCTTCGAAGTAGTCAATTGCATCGATGGCAGGTGCTTTGACCGCAGTTGTCAGAATCTGACTGGAACATATTTTATTTAAGGAGCGGGGGAGCGTACTATATGATGAGAGTCGCTGAACGCAATTCTTTTCCGTCGTATGGAGTAGATGCTCATACCCCGAAGCTAAAGTTGTGATGTTAGCAACAGCATCAAAACAGAATGGATACAATTATGGGATTAAACAATTGATTAAATACCTGACTTTATGACGGGCTCTTCAGAGGGTCTCCAAGTGTTCATTGATGGCATTACTGATAAGAAGATATTCGCTGTAAGTAAAACGATCGAGACGCCCAGCAAAATACAACTCAGCCATCGCCCTTTTGCAATGCGAGCGCAATGCTCGCAAGCATCCTTGCGATCATCAGCATGCTTTCTGCTGTAAACTGATTGTGCGGAGCTAGAATAGTCGTCAGACTGTGTGATAGGTGTATATTCTGGCATTTCGCACAACGATGCCCTTTGAAAACGGCTTGCCTAAGCACTGAAGCGCCTTAGTCTCCCGGAGATTCATTCGAGCTTCTCAGTCGGCCTTCTTCGACGCCTGAATGAACTGCAAAGAGGCTGTGTTTGGTTCTAGTTTGCACTATCCACATCTGGATACGAGATGTTTCTAATACGTATGCCATTACATTAAATACTCTCTATACTTTGATACATTACATACAAAACACAAATACACATTACGCCAATACACCTCCCCGTATTTTGGCCCCGGCATACAAGGCGGCTAGTGGGACCGCCAAGAGCCCACTAAAACTCCAGCCGCAACTCTAACTCAATCCCTGGGGGAAAGGGACTGTCAGTCCGATTGCACCCGTAACCCAAATTCAGCTCCGCCATTACTGACGCGGTTTCCAATCCCTACCACCGACCTAACAGTATTCGGCTATATCGAGCGGCCACGGAGCCTTGGCACCGCGTGGACCGTGTGGGGGCCAACAAGCAGCACCACAGCCATGCAGTCACACGACAAGGCGATGGCCAGATGTACAAACAATGTATCTACATGCCTGATAGGTATTGTTACGAATTACGGCATTTGACCAGAATGTCAACTAACTAATTAGTGGAAAAGGGTAACCTACCGATTGAATGATAAACTAGCATAATGGTGTGATGAAAAGAAATTTGTATATTTCCAATACCTGCGGATCTAACGGGGCTGTACTGAGTAATTTATTGAGGAGTAGGTACTGGTTGCTAAAGGCTCACCTTCGTTGTGGAGAAGCATTGATTGCCTATGGACTTTGACATTATCTTGCAAATCCATGTCACCCTGCAAATGGACCAGGAAGAACAGCTATTGTTGGCGTAAACCTTCCAGAGAGTGGCGGATAAGCTAGCACAGAGGGGATTCAACTTCATGTGCGTACATTGACGATTGTATTAGCCTCAGATATTCATTTTCTCATTCACAGTAACTATCTATTGAGAGATTACCTTACTACGCTCGAAGCATCAACATGCACGAGACACGTCTTCAACTTCAAAACAGCTTCTCTTCGCTAGAGGTTGCTGTAGCTTGGGCAGTCTTGCTCAAGGACTATGCCGGTTCATCAAATTTCTCGTTTTGGGCCACCGGTTGCACATCTCCAGGCCACTCCAGGAACATTCGTCTAGAGATAGACGAGACAGAAACACTCGACCAGCTTTCCAAAAAGTTGCAAAGGCAGCTCTCAGAGAGATATGATGCTGCACAAACAGATCAAATCTCGATTTTTCAAACGCATTTACATATCATTCCCACAGAGTCGGAGATGGGAAACGGCTGTGAGTACTCGGAAACTACAGGGTCAAACCACGGAGTTGGCACATTACTATCAAATGCGAAAATCGACTTCACATTGAAATGTTTTATCCTAGAACAAGGCCGAGCAGTGAACATGATTGCAGCGCCGAATGATTCCACCAGTAGTGGCGCCCAGGGGCTGCGTATTCTGCAACAATTCGAGCATGTGCTTCACGAAATTGATTCACTGTCAAAAGACTGGAGCAGCAAGCATGTGTATAAAATAAGCACAGCCAGTTATTGGGACATCAGCACCGTATGGAACTGGAACTCCTCCATTGAAGCTCCCGAGCCCAGAACTACGCTCCAGGTGTTCGCTGAACATGTAGCTAAGCAACCGGATTCACCTGCGGTCAATGCATGGGACGGCAAATTCACATATGCGGAGTTAGATCAACTGTCAAATGAATTTGCGTCGCACCTGAGCCATGATGCCGGCATCGGACCAGGGAACATCGTCCCTTTATGCTTTGAGAAGTCTAAATGGACGCCTGTTGCCATTCTATCCGTGATAAAGACAGGAGCCATGTTTGCCTTGTTAGATGAAAATCTTCCAGACGACAGACTGCGGCAAATAGCACGGGTCATTAGCCAAGAAACGATCCTGGCACTTTCATCGGCTTCACAGAAGCACCGGGCAGAGCTTGTTGCGTCGCGGGTTGTTATTGTTGATTCTAACCATCCGGAAACTACGCCCCCGCCAACTGCAAATCCACAGAGGGAACTTGAAATCGGACCCTCGACTCCGTTATATGTTGTGTTCACTTCAGGGTCGACGGGAATTCCCAAGGCTGCTTTACTATCACACAACAACATATGTACTTTTGTCACATTGGTAAGCGCTTTGAGTGATGTGACACCGCGGTCAAGGGTTCTTGCGCTCGCTTCATATGCATATGATGTCTCGCTCGGCGACATATTCATCAGCTTGCTGACCGGGGCTTGTTTATGCATCCCTTCATCCTGGGAATGTAAAAACGACGTGGGTCGGGTGGTGCAAAACTATGGGATTACACGCGCTATGATGACACCCTCTGTTTCTAAGATGTTGCGTCCGTCTGAATCACCTACGTTAGAAGTTTTGGATCTATGCGGTGAACCGTGCAGTGAAGATGCCGTAGCCAGATGGCGGGGAACTAACACCCGAGTTATGAATACATACGGTCCAGCTGAGTGCACGGTAACTACTGTGTTGAATTATAATGTCCTTCTTTCAAAAAGACCGACTATTATTGGCAAGGGATTAGGTGCCTGCTGGATAACGGATCCGATTGACCATGATCGACTGACACCGGTTGGAGGAATAGGGGAACTCGTTTTGGAAGGTCCACAAATTGGCCTGGGATACCTTCATGACGAAGAAGCTACACAAGCAAAGTTCTTTTATGATGCGCAGTGGTTGCACGACCGGATGTCCGGTCTTGAAAATGAGCGCACAGGGCGCCTATATCGTACCGGTGATCTTGTCCGGTATACAGATCATGGAGAGATTGATTACATCGGTCGCCGTGACATGCAAGTCAAGATCCGGGGGCAGAGAGTAGAGCTCGGAGAGATCTCTGTTCATTTACAAGACCTTATTCCCCCTTCAATTCAGTGGTGTCCAGAGGTTATAAAGCTGCAGAGTGGAGCCGAGCTGCTCGTTGTATTCCTTGTTGTTGATCTTGTGAACAAGCCACAGAGTCAATTTTCGGAAAGCCTGAAACCGTTAGTTGATCGTGTCAACACAGAACTTCAGAGCAAACTGCCTCCATCTATGATTCCAAGTGCGTACGCAGCAATTGACAGAATTCCACTCTCCCTGTCCGGCAAGGTAGATCATAGGAAGCTCAGAGAAATGGGGCTATCACTCCCAGTATCTCGCTGTATAGTATGGCAGAACAAGGCCATGGATGCGTTGGAGACTAATGGCCATCCGTATTCCACCACAAACTACAATGGAACAGCCATCAGAAGTGGCTATGTTAATGGAAGTAGCCAGGGGCCCGAAGAAGGAACAAAGCAACAAAATGGAAACGGGGAAATTTCCAAGCTGGAGCTACTTAGGCACGTTTGGAGCGATGTTCTTCACGTTGACATAGAGTCAATTCACCCTTCAGATACATTTTTTTCTCACGGTGGCGAATCGTTAACGGCTATCAAATTTGTCAGTACAGCAGCCAAAGTTGGTATCCAGCTCGATGTCGCTACGATCTTTGGATATCCACGACTGTCGGATTTAGTAATTAAAAGCAAGTGGTCTCACACATCACTTCCAAGGCCCCCTGGCAATTTCTCACTTCTAAAAGCGAAAGAATCTCTAGAGGAGATTAGTTCTCTGTGTCAAACTAGCATTGAAAATATAGAAGACTCATATCCTTGTACGCCACTGCAGGAAGGATTAATTGCCAATTCGGTGAAGTACGTTGGCCGTGGAACTTTTGCATTGCCCAAGCACATCAACCTTGAACGGTTTGCACAAGCATGGAAGCGTGTCGCAACCACTCACCCAATTCTTCGAACCCGGATCGTTGATACGGAATCCAATGGCCTTGTGCAGGTGGTCTTGCGTGAGGAGAATTTGTTCTCGGAAATTCGAACTCAGCCTCTAGCAACCTATCTCAAAGAGGACAATCATAAGCAAATGGGACTAGGTACAGAGCTTTGCCGCTGGGCCATTGTGCGTGACCTTGGTTCAGTTTACTTTGTGTTGACCATGCATCACGCTATTTATGATGGTTGGACTCTTCCACGAATTGGAGCAGAGGTTTTCCGTGCTTATCAAGGAGTCCGGATTGAACAAAGTGTAGGGTTCAATGTTTTTATTAAACATGTCACTTCAATCCCATTGGAACCAGCAGTAGAGTTTTGGACACGCCAGCTAGCAAAGCCAGAAAGCATAGTAGCATTTCCATCCCTGCCACATGAAGTCCGTCAGCCTAGGGCCGATTCGATGCTATCGAAAGCTTTCCCGACTCCATCGAATGCTAACCAGGGTGCATCAATTCCTTCGCTATTGAGAGCTGCGTGGGCCTTATTAGTATCGAAGCATTCCGGGAGCGACGATGTCATCTTTGGCGCAACCGTCTCTGGTCGCAACGTTGCAATAAACGGCATCGAAGACCTTCTCAGCCCTACCATATCAACTGTTCCTGTTCGGGTCAAAATAGATACGAATGCCAGCGTGAGAAGTTTCGTTGCTGCTGTTCAAAACCAAGCCTTGGAGACCATGCCATTTGAAAACCTGGGCTTGCGCAGAATTCGAAAACTGAACGCGATAACACGAGAAGGAAGCAAATTCCAGACTTTGTTCATTGTTGATCCCCCAAATGAATTCCATGTTAACACACCATCTTCCCTAAGTCCATCGGATCGAGAACTTAAACACATGCTAGAACAACTCGATGATACACTAAGTGAGACATTGTCGAACTTCAACGAATATGGTTTGATGATAGTCATTACCCAGAAGAATGGCCAGTTGCAAGTCAAAGCCAGTTATGATTCACGAGTTTTGAATAACACTGAGGTGCAGACTTTACTTGATCAATTCGCGCACGTGGCAGATGCAATTGGTCGCAGCAGTAATCTCACACGCAGCCTTAGAGAGCTGCAGCTGGCCAGTGGATCTGACATCGACAAAATCTGGCAGTGGAATAAGGAAATATTTTCTGTCGGGGAGGAAAGCGTCCATGAGATTATTGCTAGAACCATCAAGCTTCAACCAGAAGCGCAGGCTATCGCGGCTTGGGATGGAAGTGCAAGTTTCAGCGAAGTGGATGAACTTTCTTCACGACTTTGTCATACCTTACGCGAAAAAGGTATAGGTCGGGGTAGTTTAGTACCAATTTGCATGGAAAAATCGATGTGGGCAACCATTGCCATGCTTGCCATCCTAAAAACAGGTGCTGGGTTTGTCGCAATGGACGTCAAAAACCAGCCAAGGAAGCGTTTGCAGACTATTGTGGAAGAGGTAGAGGCAAGATGCGTTATTACCACAGGCCCGACAACAGAATTGGCACGAAAGCTGTGCAAAGAGGTCATAGTTTGTGAAGAGGTCAACGGTAGTGGTACCAATGATACACTTAATTATTCCTCGCAATCTATAGCATCTGACACCGCTTTTGTCGTGTTCACGTCCGGAAGCACTGGTGTCCCTAAAGGCATAGCTATCACTCATGGAAATTTCTCATCAACAGTTCGGCATCATGCTCGCGAATTGAAGTTGACAAAAGATTCGCGAATATACGACTTCGCATCTTACAGCTTCGATATAGCAGTTCATAACGCTCTGATGGCGTTGTGCCTGGGAGGATGCCTATGCGTCCCCAGTGAAGGTGACAGAGAGAATGACATCGAGGGCTCCTTTTCGCGCTTGACTGCCAATTGGGCAGATATCACCCCATCAGTTGCACGCCTGATCGATCCGAGTGCAGTTCCTGGACTGCAAACTCTTGTTCTTAGTGGAGAAGCCGTTAGCAAAGATGTCGTGCAACAGTGGTCTAAGAAGGTCAATCTCATAAATGCCTATGGCCCAGCAGAATGCCAAATTTGCACAGTACAGGGAGCTGTTACGAACATTGAGAACGCAGCCGACATTGGCCATGCAGTTGGCTGCGTAGCATGGATCGTTGACGTTGGAACCGACAACTTGTCGCCAATTGGTGCTACAGGGGAACTTGTAATTGAAGGGCCTATTGTCAGCCCAGGCTACCTGAATGCCCCGAATGACAATTTCATTCGTGATCCATCATGGCTGTCAGAAGGCTCTGCCTCGGTGACTGGGAGACGTGGCTATCTCTATCGAACCGGAGACTTGGCTCGTTATCGATCTGATGGAACAATTGTCTATATGGGCCGCATTTCTACACAAGCTAAGATAAACGGTCAGCGCATCGAGCTGGGCGAAGTAGAGTTCCATGTCAAGACCGCGGACCCTTCACTCAGAGAAGTAGTGGCTGATGTTCTCAATGTAGATGGAACTGATGTCCTCACGGCATATCTAGTTACTTCTCACGACAGTCAATGGCATACCTATACCGGGAGCGCTGAAAATGATGCAGGGTCTATAGTTGAGCCAGTTTCTCCTCCACCAGGGCTACAGCAAACCCTAAGAACTTCTCTTCCTACCTACATGGTCCCTAGTCTTTTTCTAAAAACATCCAACATTCCCCTCACGCCAACACGAAAAGTAGATCGTAAGCGATTGAAAGATGACGCTTCTAATATATCATGGGATTACATTCGCCAAATGACAGAGCAAAAAGCGGATGCTGGAGGAAGAGCCTTCAGTCAGCGACAGCTTACCCTCGCTCATATATGGTCGAGTGTGCTCAGAATCGATATCACAAAAATTACAACGCAAAGTGACTTTTTCCAGCTGGGCGGCGATTCTATTTCAGCAATGCGCCTGGCGAAGCACTCACGCAACATAGGATTATCGTTAACGGTTGCAGACGTGTTCCGACACTCTCAACTTGAAGAGATGTCCAAGTTGGTCACGGAGATAACAGAAGAGGAGATTATACCTGGCACGATACAGCCATTTTCTCTCATCCCAGGGGCTTCAAGGGACGTGTTGGTTTCATCAGCAGCCGCTGTCTGCAATATATCTCGAGATGCAATTGTCGATATTTACCCATGCACGGCTTTCCAAGAGGCAGTGTTTGCGCTGACAGCGGGGAATTCGTCTGCCTACGTGCAACATACATTGCTCAGATTCGGCAACGGTCTAGTTGTCGAGCATGTATTAGAGGCTTGGAATGCTGTGGTTGATGCTAATAACATCTTACGAACTAGACTTGTCCAGTCTGAAGATGCTCAGTTATTTCAAGTAGTTGTTCGTCAGCAGGGAAAGCCATGGAGATGGTACGACAGTACCGAGGATTATCTTCGTGAGACAGCAAAGATACCCATGGGATTAGGGAATGAGCTTTCTCGCTTTGGAATCGTTCGTGACAAATCCACGACGGAGAAACCTTCATATATCCTCATATGGACAATGCACCATGCTGTTTACGATGCATGGACAATGGATATCATTCTACGTCAAGTTTCCGAATATTATCAGTCTCACAATCTCGGTACAGTAAGTCCTAATTACAATGTTTTTGTAGACTTCATTCAGCATCAGGAGCATACGAGTGTGAAGTGGTGGGAACAATATCTTTCTGGCGCTTCCAATGCATCATACTTCCCAAAAACGCCAATGTCTATAAACGGAGATGCAGTGAATAGCCTAACGAGGAAAGAATTTGGCTTACCCCAAAGCATCCCTCCAGGGTACTCGCCGGCAGTGCTTTTGCGTGCTGCATGGGCTATTCTAATGGCTCGCCATACTGGTGGCGAAAGTGTTGTCTTTGGTGAGACACGTCTTGGCCGCAATGTTCCTGTTAAAGACGTGGAGAAAATGCCTGGCCCGACAATTGCGTCCGCCCCAATCTTTCTCCATGTCGACCGGGAACAGACAATTAAGAAGCTTTTGGATACCCTGCGAGAAGACGGCATTCAAATGCAAGAGTTTGAACATCTTGGTCTTCAGAATATATCTCGCATCAGCGAAGATGCTCGTGCAGCGTGCAATTTCCAAACACTTCTTGTCTTCCTGGAAACCGAAGACAGGATCGATGGAGACTCCATATTTGAGGTTGATGACACAATCGATGATATTCGCAATTTCAACAACAATTATCTTCTCATATATTTGAATTTAACAAGGACGAGCCTGGTTACGGAAGCTGTTTTCCGAGAATCCGCCATCTCTGCAGGATATGTAGATCTGATTCTTCAACAACTTCATTCCATTTTCTCGACTATATGTGTTCTGCCGCTGGAAACGCTTGTCAACCAGCTTGACGTGGCCAGTGAGCAGGATTTGTCCCAAATCTGGGACTGGAATGCAACTCCGGCAGAGGCAGTGGACGCATTCATTCATGAGCTTATCGCTCAAAACGCACAACAATATCCAGAAAAGATGGCTGTGATTGCTCATGATGGTCAGATGACTTACCGAGAACTTGATCAATACTCAAACAACTTAGCTGCCCAATTGATTGCGCGAGGAATTGGTTTGAATACATTTGTGCCTCTGTGTTTTGAAAAGTCTGTTTTGGTGCCCGCTGCGATGCTAGCGGTCGTCAAGACTGGGGCTGCCTTCTGGGTTATGGATGTCTCTTATCCTGAGAGCAGGCTCAAGTTGATCACTGAAGCCTTGGGGGCGAAGTTGGTCCTTTCGAGCCCGTTGCAAATTGATTTGGCTAAACGACTTGGTCAAAATACTCTTCTTGTGGATGAAAGTGCTTACAAAGACTCCACAGAGCTCAGCACACATCCCATAATCGAGAGCTTGCCCCGGAATACTGACCGCTTGATGTACGTTTGCTTCACATCAGGAAGCACTGGGGTTCCGAAAGGTGTGATGGTAACGCATAAAAACCTTGCCTCGGCTGCCGTGGCTCAGACCAGGGAGCTTGATTTCGTCAAGGAGGATAGGGTGTATGATTTCTCATCCCACGCTTTTGACGCAAACATATGGCATTTCTATCTAGGTTTTGTTATCGGAGCCTGTGTGTGTATTCCTTCCCAGGAAGATCGCACTGGAAACCTGGCAGGAAGCATCACGGGCTTCAAAAGCACTGCACTATTTTTAACACCATCTGTAGCTCGTACCCTCGACCCTAAAGATGTACCCACTGTGAAGAGACTATATCTAGGAGGAGAAGCCGTGACTCCTCTGGATGTATCAATGTGGAAAGACTCGCTAGAACTCTGGGGAGCATACGGACCAACGGAAACGACGCCATTGTGCATATTCACTCGTCTTTCTACGCCTGAATCTGCGTCTAACATTGGACGAGGAGTTGGTGTCAGGTCATGGGTCGTCAATCCAAACAACCACGAAGAATTGGTGGCCATTGGAGCCGTAGGAGAGATGGTCAATGAGGGGCCGTTAGTCACTTCAGGTTATTATGAACAGCCTGAAAAAACAGTCAAGGTGTTTATTGAAGACCCAGAGTACCTTCAACGTGGATACAAAAACCATACTGGACGACGAGGCAGACTTTACAAGACGGGAGATCTAGTCAGGCAGTGTTATGACGGTACTATCCAATACCTAGGACGCGCAGACACCCAAGTCAAATTGAGAGGCCAGAGAGTCGAATACGGCGAAATTGAATACCACCTCAAACGTGCTTTACCGTATGCCTCGTCAATTTGTGAGGTTGTTATTCATCCGTCTTCAGGTCGTCCCATGCTTGTCGCTTTTTGCGTCGTTCCTGCAGATGCTCCGTTCGACAAACAGTCAACTAGGGCATACCTCAGCAAGAGACTGCCACCGTATATGGTACCGGAGTTCTTCCTCATCATCTCAGAGATTCCGAGAAACCCTTCTGGCAAGGTTGATCGCCTAAAATTGAGAGCATTAGGACCTGAGCTTCTACTTACATCCACTGCACAAGAAAGCGAGGTTGGTGTGGAACCCCTCAATGGGCCTCTTACGGAGGTTGAGACCTTGTTGGGCACACTGTGGGCTACAGCTCTTGGGCAAAAGTCTATCCTGCTCCCACCTGATGCTGACTTTGTGGACGTGGGAGGCGACTCTATTGCGGCTATGAAACTATCAAATCTGTCACGCAAACAGGACCTTGGCTTAACAGTCGCCGATATCATCAAATACCCAAAACTGTCTTCGATGGCCCTGAGGATTCACTCTGTGCGAACCTGGTCCAACTCTCCAGCGCCATTTTCCATGATAGACCCAGTGAAACGGAAAGATATCCTGATAAACGCTGCTACCACTTGTAGTGTCTCCGTGGAGGATATCGCAGATATATATCCTTCCACACCACTGCAAACTGAGCTCGTTGCTCTGACATTGAAACAACCCCAAGCCTACATAAAGCGGTCTGTTTATGATATTCCAGAAAACGTTGATGTTGATAAGCTTGTCCAAGCCTGGGATATTGTTGTTAACACCAATGCTATTCTGCGTACTAGATTCGTCGAAATCGAGGGCGAGGGTCTCGTACAAGTAGTTATCAGGAGACATACATGGAGCAGGTATCATAGTCTACAAGCTTATATTGAAGCATCGAGTAAGGATAGCAGAGACCTGGGCAATTCGCTATCGCAGCTAGCAATCATCGACGGCTCTGAGCCTCCAAAGATTGTATGGACAATACACCATGCCCTCTACGACGAATGGTCTACCTTAATTATTGAGGAACAGCTCCGCCGGGCATATCAAGACCGTATAATTCACAGGCCTCCGGAGTTCAACGCATTTGTTCGTTACATCTTATCCCAAGACCTCGAACAGGCAAAACTATTCTGGCAGAACCGTCTTTCTGGATGCACTTCTGTCAACGTTTACCCCCGATTGCCATCAGCAAACCATCAAGTGCGGCCATCAAAGACATTTAATCGTACGATAAGCCTCGATGCAGGTTCTGTTGGGAATTTGCAGGCAAAAGTTCACGCCGCTTGGGCTCTGATTGTTTCAAAGCTTACCGGGTCTAATGACGTGGTATTTGCTGCGACATTGGCTGGACGCAATGCTGCAGTTGAGGGCCTTGAGCAAGTGGTTGGCCCAACGATCACACCAGTGCCTATCCGAATTCAATTGCAGAATGAAGTCCAGCAAACACAAGAACTTCTAGATACTGTGGAGAAGGAGACGTCTGAAATGGCGCCCTATCAGCACATAGGAATCAAGAACATTGAGATAATCAATGAAGACACGCGCGCTGCTTGCAAAGTTCAAACCCTCATTGTCATAACGCCAAGTTCACAGTCGGGTACCGAAGACGTCGATGCAATAAAAACCTCTACATATGAAGCTGAGAGCGAGGAAGGAGAGGCTTTCCACACATTTGCGCTTGTTTTGTTCGTCTACCCTGCGAAAAACAGTCTTGACCTGCAAGTTGTTTATGACCCAGCCATCCTGGACCAACGTGAAATTAGGCGCCTCACCGGCAGATTGGAATTCGTCATGTCATCGTTCAGCAATAAGAGTCATATTTCAGAGATCGACGGTCTCGGAAAGGAAGATCTTGAAGACATATTCAAATGGAACGCCGACCTGCCCGTATCTAGCTACCGTCTGCTTCATAAAGTAATTCTGGAAAGCGCAAATGAACGCCCTGAAAAGGTCGCCATTGACTCATGGGATTGTAAATTGTCTTACTCACAACTAGACACAATGTCAGACAATCTGTCCTTGCAGCTAAGCAGTCATGGACTAGGGCGAGGTTCTGTCGTTCCTATTCTCTCTCCAAAGTCCGGCTACGTTCCTGTAGCGGCATTGGCCGTCCTCAAGGCTGGGGCAGCTTTCTTACCCCTAGATGTCAAGCAACCACTTAATCGACTAGCAGCGGTTGCTAATCAAGTGAAACCAAAAGTTATTCTTGCCACTGCGTCGCTGAGACAGCTTGCTAACAAGCTCGCTGAGAACATTGTTCTTATCGAATCGTGCATCGAGCCTGCTGTCACTGGAACAAACCATCTAGAACACATTGATACTGTCCAGCTCGATGATAATGCCTGTATTCTCTTCACATCTGGCACCACAGGGACCCCCAAAGGTGTTATGCAAACCCATCGAGCTCTATCATCAGCCATTGAACATCAAACTGAAAAGTCCGGCTTCACAGAACAAACAAGAGCCTTTGAGTTTGCTTCATACAGTTTCGATGTCAGTTGGAATATGATATTCAAGGTTCTCACTGTCGGCGGCACCCTCATTGTACCAAGTGAAGAAGAAAGACAAAATGACCTTTCTGGAGCATTGATTAGATCAGCTGCTACCCTCACCGAGCTCACAGCTTCAGTTGCCCGCTTACTTGATCCAAGTCGACTCCCCGATATCGAAACCCTTATTCTGTCTGGTGAACCTGTTGACATTCGGGAGTTCGAGCATTGGAAACCAAGTGTACGCGTGATTATCTGCTATGGGCCTTCGGAATGTACATCAGTTGCAACCATGAATCCTGGTATGCCAAATGCTTCCAGTCATGCTGGCATTGGAAGGGGTTCCGGATGTTTGACATGGATCGTCGACCCACAGAACTACCGCCGACTGATGCCGGTTGGAGCAGTAGGTGAGATCCTTATCCAGGGTCCGATTGTGGGCAAAGGATACTACAACAATGAATCTTTGACCAAAGCATCATACCTAGCTTCTGACCTTCCGTGGCAGCAGTCTGTTGGTCATGGCCCAGAACCGTACTCCAAATCAATGTTCCTCTCCGGTGACCTGGCACGATACGATGAAAATGGTAACCTGCATTTTGTTTCTCGTAAAGACCTCCAAGTCAAGCTCCACGGTCAGCGAATTGAACTCGAAGAGGTCCAATATCATATCAGCAAGCTTCTAACGGGCCACGTTGGGCCAGTGATATGTTGCATTCTGGGACAGTCAAGATTAGGGGAGGATCAAAAGTTGGCGGCTTTCCTCGTCGCTGACAAGGCGGACACAAACGGCGTATGCGAATTGACGGACCCCCAACAGATTGTAATAAGTGCACTGGAAAGGCTGGACGAACACACTGGGGCCATTCTTCCAAAATATATGGTACCCTCGGTGTACTACTTTATCACGACTCTTCCTCGCACCAACAATGGCAAGGTTGATAGAAGGAAACTCATCGAACTAGCGGAGAATGCACAAGTAAACCAAACATACAGAGGCAGAACAGACCAACAAAGTACCCGTCGAAAACCGTCTACTCCAAATGAGAGGGCAATGCAAGAGCTATGGGCAGCAGCTCTGAGGATTCCTATAGAAGAAATCGGAGCAGATGATCATTTCTTCAATCTTAACGGCGACTCAATCTCCGCAATGAAACTTGTTGCTGCTGCTCGCAACAAGGGTTTCGATCTACGAGTAGCGGATATATTCGCCACGCCTAAACTTTCGGAGCTGTCTGTGAATCTTGAGAAGAAAGACAAGAAATCGAATCCCGGTTCGTGCTCAATTGAGCCTTTCCAGCTGCTTGGGGACTCAGCAGACGTTGCGTCGGTTTGCTCCGAGGCGGCTGCCAAGTGCGGCATAGAAGCTCGTGAGGATATTGAGGATGTCTATCCATGTACGCCTCTTCAAGAGAGCATGCTGGCTGCTACTATTAGGTATCCACACTCCTTCATTAGCATGAGGTTATATCGACTTCCCAAGTATATCGACGAAGCTAAACTCCGTAATGCTTGGACGAGAGTGGTCCACCGACATCGCATTCTTCGCACTCGCCTTGTTGATCTCGAGGACCATGGTCTCAACCAAGTGGTCATCAATGAGACATCAATCGCATGGGACAAATACGACAGCATGCATGCATTCCTGCAGCAAACTCAGGATTTTGACATGGGCCCGGCCACACGACTCACCAGGTGGTCATTTATCAACGCATCTGATGAGAAGCGTTATCTAGTTTGGACCATTCATCACGCTACGTATGACGGCTGGATTCTTCCCATCATTGAAGCTGAGGTTCGGAAAGCATACTATGGAGAAAAATTAGAAGTTGCTCCTCTAGATATGCGACCCCTGGTGAAATACATCTTGACACAACGAAAAGAGGACTCCATGTCCTTCTGGAGTCGACAACTTGCAGGTGCAGAAGAAAGCAGCGTGTTCCCATCACTTCCCTACCATAACTATGATCCGACCCCCGCAACGTACTTGGAAAGAACTATATCCGCAGACGTCAGCTCTGCCTCGGGCATTATCGGCCTTTCTGGTTTGTTATATGGCAGTTGGTCCGCCATAGTATCTCACGTCACCGGAAATCAAGTAGTTTCATTGGGAACAATCCTCACAGGACGCAATGCCCTAATCGACGGAATAGATAGAGTGATTGGTCCGGCCGTTACAACTGTGCCTATTCTGGTCGATGTCAATCCGAAGTTGGGGGTGCGAGAATTCGTGGCAAGGATACAGGACATGACAGCTCGATGGATACCACACGAGCATCTCGGCATCCACGCAATACGCGCCATTGACGATTCATGTCGGGCAGCCTGCAATTTCCAGACCGTGCTAGTAATACAACCTCCTAGAAGAAGCCAGTACGTCGACTATGGTGCTACGAAGGACGCGATAATGGAAGAAGTTGACGAGACAGAGATTGAAGGCTTCCCTAACCAGCACTCTGTGCTCAATCAGTATGGTTTAATGATGGAGATCTTACCAATTGACGATAAAGTCACTGTTCGTGCTAGTTTTGACTCAAACCTCATTTCGAGCGCACAGATTGATCGCTTGATCAACCGGTGGGAGTATATGATACAACAAATCTCTCTCATTCTTAGATCCGGACTCCCAGATACGGTTTCCTCGCTAAATTCCACATGCGAACAAGATCTTAACGATATTTGGGCATGGAACAAGATTGTTCCAATGTCTGTTTCTCCTGACCGATTTGTCTGTCAAATGATACAAGAAATCGCCAATCAACAACCAGAGACGCTAGCAATCGACGGCTGGGATGGAAAATTCACATATAGCAGGCTAGATGTATTATCGTCACGTCTTGCCCACCATTTGATCGCATCCGGTGTTCGCCGCGGTTGCTTTGTGCCCTTGCTGTTTCGCAAGTCAATATGGGCCAATGTTTCAATGCTTGCTGTCTTGAAAGCGGGCGGTTCATTTGTTCCACTCGATGCAGACCACCCTGAGGGGCATCTAAGAGCAATCATGCAGCCTCTGAGCGCCGATATTATCCTGTGCGCTGCTGAGACGAGAGATCGCGCTGCTCGACTAGCCCGCAGTGCTATAATGGTTGATGAGACACTGGTCAATGGTCAATATGCACAGAAGAACGTCGACCACGCCCCAGAAATTCCATCACCAATGGCACATGACATTGCATATGCAGTATTCACTTCCGGTAGCACCGGCGCCGCAAAAGGTGTTCGCATCAGCCACGAGAATCTAGCCACCGCCATTCATTACCAAGCCGGAGCTCAAGGGTACCAAATAAACGCGAATTCAAGGACTCTTGACAGTTCTTCGTACTCCTTCGATGCCTGCGTGTGCAATTTCTTCTACACCGTAACCCAAGGCGGTTGTCTCTGCGTCCCAAGTGACGAGACCCTCAAGGGTGACATTGGCTCGTTCATCCGCGAATTCCGTATCAACTGGGCACAACTGGTGCCGTCGGTTGCCCGAACCCTCGATCCTGCCAGTTTCCCCGACTTGAAGACACTTATTCTAACCGGCGAGGCACTAGGTAAGAGCGATATTGAGGCCTGGGGGCATCGGGTCCGTCTAGTAAATGCGTACGGCCCGACTGAATGCACAATTCTTTGTGCCATTTCTTCGCAGATAACAGATCGCTCTCAGTTGGGATCTATAGGCAATGGTCACGGAGCCAATCTATGGCTGACAGAAATTGGAAATCCAGATAAATTGGCACCTGTCGGAGCCGCTGGAGAAATACTGATTGAAGGCCCCTTAATCGGCGCAGGGTACCTTGGACCGTACCAATATCCTCTGGTTGAAAACCCGTCGTGGCTCCTGGTCGGCACAAAGAATGTCCCCGGCAGACGAGGAACCCTATTTCGTACTGGGGATCAGGCAAGATATGCAGAAGACGGCAGTATTGTTTTCATCGGGCGAATCGGGTCCGAGATCAAAATACGTGGTCAAAGAGTGGATTTACCAGCAATCGAATACGCGGTTTCTTCTCATATCCCGCGTGGATTGGAGTTTGCAGTAGAGATTGTGCAAGTCAACTTTGGGGCCAAGGGCCATCAAAGGCAGATGTTGGTGGTCTTTGTCAGTTCTCCCATTGTTCCTACTGAGGGAGGCTCAAGCGTGCAGCTAGAAATAAGCCTTCAAGAACTTGTCCCCGAGCTCAGATCATGGCTGGACTCTAAACTCCCTGCTCATTTCCAACCGGAAGCTTTCATTACTCTTCCAGCCATACCGAAGACAAGCTCTAGCAAGACAGATCGTCGTCGTTTGAAAGAGCTTGGGGCACAACTTCGCGTACACCAGTTAACATGGATTCGTGGAGATGTCGTAAAGCCGATTCGCACTCCTCCATCAAACAAAGAGGAGTCAGCGCTGGTCACTATCTGGGCTGATGTTCTGGGATTAGACTCTAAATCTATTTCGCGCGACGACGACTTTTTCCAGTTGGGCGGTGATTCCCTTGGAGTCATGCGACTAACTACAAAAGCCCATGAGCGCGGTCTGGCATTGAAGGCGAGTGATGTTTTTAAAAGTCCAAAGCTCGCTCTACTTGCTCAAAGAATGACTCCGTTGGGTGAAACCAAAGCCGAAAATATTCGTTATGAACCGTACAGTCTTGTCAGAGGCATAGGGGACATTGAAGCGTTTATCGAAGCACATGTAACACCAACACTAGATGTGCACGCCAGCCAGGTTGAGGATATTGTCCCGGCAAATGGATTCCAGGTGGATTACATGCATAACGCAGAGGAGCCTCTAGGGCTCCAATATGCTTACTTGGATATCGGTGAGGATAGTTCATGGCCAAAATTAGTTCAAGCAGTTAGGGCTGTGGTACAGTCTTTCCAGAGTCTGCGATCTCGCTTTCTACTCCATCAAGGCAGATACTATCAAATTTTTCTTCGCGAGGCTCCTTTGTTGATAGAAGAAACCACCACACAGGAGCAGATAACTACCTTCTCCAACCAGTATTGTCCTACCGATGGTCGCCGAGCTCAAGTGAGCGATGTCTTCACTAAGATCACACTTGTGAGCACTGGGAGTCGCCGACGACGTGTCATTCTGCGTCTGTCCCACATGCAAAACGATGGCTGGTGCAGTGTACGGATTCTACAAGCAATCGCCGCCGCGTTTAACGATGTCAGCATCGAGAAAACACCGGACTGGACGAGCCTATTGCATTATCGTGTCCAGACAGCAGAAAGCTCCCGCCTGTACTGGCAGAATGTTCTAAATGGGACTTCAAGCACAACCACCTCATTGATATACAAACCTGGTGGAAGCAAAGTACGCACTCTACGCTCATATGCTCTGCCATATTTCCACGATGCAGACGACAACAGACGGACACGTCCAACTGTTGTAGTGAATATTGCTTGGGCACTCGTGCTTCAAAAGCTAGCCAATGTCCAAGATGTAGTCTTTGGCAATGTTACTACAGGCCGCAACGGAGCTATGCCTGGTCTCGACTCCGTTATCGGGCCGTGTGTGAACATGCTACCATTCAGGCTTCGACTGGAGCCATTGAATGATCGTTCAACTGCTACAAGCAGACGGCAACAGTTACGCGATCTGGTGGAAGCATCTGCACAGCAAATCGATGACCGTACGGCACACGAGGGTCTCGACTGGGATGACCTCGTGGAAAGGTGCACGCACTGGCCGTCCGGCACACGCTATTCATCTGCGGTGCATTTCAGAAATATGGCCTTTGAACCAGAGCTACGCTTGGAAAATGACCGTGTGGTGGTTACTTGGTATGAGCTCGTGGCAATGCCACACTGGACGACGGTGCTCGTGTATCCAGAAAATAATGTGTTGCGTCTATGGTTACTTGCAAATCCAGCAGAAATTGGCGAGGGCGGTGCTGACGAGATCCTCCACTTGCTTTCTGCATACTGTGAGGAGATTATAGAGGCGCTTCGGGGATGAAAAGATGAAAAGGGAGGGAATGGAAAGAAAGGAGGAAGCATATGCGGATACTGCTCGTGCCTTTGTGACCGAATACCTATCTATATGGGCGTCGAACTTATATAGGAGCATATATAACTATAGTTTAGGTAGCTCGCATATATTTGTAATGTATGTTAGTATTCATATTTTTACTTGAATGGGACCCAAAGTCATCCATGGACTTTTGCTTCCATTAGCATTACCTGTGATACTGAATTAGATATACGCTGAAAATTATATACATGGACACGGGTTAAGAGCATGCTATAAAAATCGAGTTAAGAATATTTCACATAAAGAATCAGTGAGCCACTCGAAGATCTAACAAGAACTACGTATGCATCTACATTAATATTCTTCTTCGCTCGGATTTGGAAGGCGTGTGAATAGCATTTTCCCCATCAGTGACCGCCTAGCAGGCAGGTCTACGCAGTACTCAGGGAACTCAGATATCAAGTGCAACAGAGGGGCATGGAACGACCTCGGTAACATGCTGCCATCGTGTCAGGTCACTATCGCTACTTGGAACCCCTCTCCCAAGTCCCGTGTGAAAACCTGCTGCTGGCCCCCAAAAAGCACGTCGAAACAAGTCTTGGCTTTGCAATGAGCTGGACATGACTAAAGGAAAATCCCTGTACAATAGGATTCGATATACCGCTATTTTCACTTGAGCTGAGCCTGGCGCGGTGATCCTGATGATTACATACATATACAGGAAACAGGTTACGGTGTATGATACATACGTACGTTACAGAAATCGGGATCGTCGGTACTGTAAATACCTGATACGTAATTACCACAGCACACTTACGGCCTTTGATAGACAAGCTACCCCGTAAAAGCGCCCCCATATCTTGATAACTCCAATGCCCACCATGGTTTATATGCAATTTAGCGGGAGATGGCGAGATTGAGGCAATTTTGTCTTGATCTTATTTTCATACACTAACCGTATACTTTCAAATACACGGTGTACTGTTATCATGACGTGTATGTATTTACTTGACTCCACTGTAGCTGACATCCAAGACTCACTATATCTCTTATCTAATGCTTGTCTCATCAAGCTTATCGCCGTATCGTCCCTTGTACTACGTAGCACAAGTGTAAATCTTGTCTTTCCTAGACGACATGCAACCTGAAGTGGCAGTGGTGTTCTTACAGCAAGGCTAGTTTGCTTATCAGGATCGAGATACTTCTCTGTCTCCTGCCTATTGTAGTTCTAGATACCGAGTACGTAGTATGCCAAGAATTGCATCGTCTCAAGGACGGATCTTCACTAGGCAACGACAAACATTGGCTACTCAGCACGGCACCGAGACATTTTGGACAACTCGCTTAAGAACGCGGATGCCGGATCAGCCGTGTCCGGTCAGACTATGGCAGATCTATCATTGGCTGGTGGCTAGCAATTTTCCTAGCCATTTGCGTCATCAGGCTTCCCAATTTTCCGCAACAAAGAACAAAGACAGCGGGAAAACGGAGGAGCTTGCCGGCCAGGGCTCGGTTTTGCTCGCTGCCTGGTAGGTTTAGGAGAAGAAAAAGAGAGTGAGACGTTGTTTGCTTCTGGGTCGGGCTTCAACTTCATTCAATGTAGCCAGCGGAGTGCTATGGCTGCTCAGTGTTCCCTCTGGAAGGACGGCCATGTGTCCGATTGCATGGGAGAGATACTCCCCCCAGCAACATGTCTGATATCGGCTTTCATCTTATGCTCTCGTCATCTTTATGCTAGTTGTCGGATCAGATCTGTAAACGTACCAAGTGGGCAGCGATATATCACTGTACTCTCGCCGCTAGTCAGAAAGTTAGAACTCTTTGGGCTTCTGGCAGATATTGTGGTTGTTGTTTTTTCTATTCTTGGTGCTCATCAAGACCGTATCCTTTTCTCTTCTTTGCTTATCACCACTATTCCGTCTATTTATCTACTTCTTCTCATTTTCCTAAGGCGGAGTTCACACCGTCTCGCCCTGCAATCCCACTCAGTAGTACTGTATTCCTTGCAATGGATCTTTCTAGCTACCGCTATCCACAAGCAGATTGTGACAGGTGAAGAACGACCGATTCTCCTTGCATCCCTCATTCGATTCGCCATTTCCGCGACACTCTGTCTGTTTCACTGGACTGCTAAGCGCATACCGGCGCAAACTAGCGACGGCAACGACGATATACTTGCTTCAAAGCTCAGCAAAGACGGAACAGCAAGCGCGCTCTCCCGTCTGTCGTTTTTCTGGTTGAATGAGTTAATATGGAAGGCGTATCGGACGACGCTCGAGGTGTCAGATTTATACCCGCTGAATCCAGACCAGAAATCCGACGTCGTCGCTCGGCATTTCGATTTCAACGCTGACTATTTGTCTGTTACTTCAACTCCTCTCCTACGCCGGCTTTGGCGGTTTATCAAATACGACATCGTCGTTCAAGGCGGGTGGGCTGCAATAAATAGCGTAGCAGTGTACATTTCTCCGGCGCTCATACGAGTTTTCCTCAAAAATCTGGAGTCTCCGGAAGAAGGATCAAACCCAGCAACAACAGGTTGGCTATGTGTCGGTGGGTTTCTCATTGCCGGCGTGCTGGTTGGTACGGCGGATTGCCAGTGCGAGTGGAAAGGCCGCCAGACGAGCGCAAAGGTACGCGCTGTACTGGTTAATGAGATATACACAAAAGTACTTCGAAGAAGAATTGCGCAGTCACTGCCGTCAGACACCGGAAAGGAGCACCAGGTGGCGACCGACGGAGGAATCTTCAATCTGATGTCGATTGATGCCGAAAATGTTAGCGCAGTGAGCGGTGATTTGCATTTCGTCTGGGTCACTTTTCTAGTGCAGACCAGCATCGGAACATGGTTTCTGTACAGAATCCTCGGAATTAGTGGCATATTGGGGGTGCTTGTCATGGTAGCATTGCTTCCTCTGAACTTCCTGATATCTCAGCGCGTGATGGCTGTGCAGGCTCGAGTTTTGACAGCTAGCGATGCTCGGATACATGTTACCAATGACATTCTAAATAATCTCAGGACAATCAAATACTCGGCTTGGGTGAAGCCGTTCATGGAACGGGTCTTGAAAAGACGACGGGCAGAGATGATTGAACTGCGTTCGCGGTGCATCTGGTGGTCTATTAATATGACCACTTTTCACGCCCTCCCCTTCCTTGTGACTATGATTACTCTCTTCTTATATACAATCATCTGGGGTCAGTCCTTGGGCACATCAACCGCCTTTCCAGCTCTAGCTATCTTCGGGATCATACGAATCCCATTGGATCGGATGGCTAGTTCTGTCACTTTTATCATGCGTGCCCATGTGTCTCTCACCCGCATTGAGAGCTTCTTGCAAGAGAAAGAAACCGGAAAATACGATCAGCTTCGCAATACTCATGTTTCTGTTCCAGAAACTATCGGGTTCGAGAATGCCACTCTCGCGTGGCCAACTGGGGGTTCTGGACGTGAACGCAGTGATAGCAATGATACATCAAGAGAAGACATCGCACTTACTGATATAATCCCATCCAGTCCATATTTTCGACTTGAAAACCTTCAAATCACATTCCGACCTAACGCATTGAATGTCGTTTGCGGCCCCAGTGGCTCCGGAAAGTCATCCCTACTGCTCAGTCTTCTCGGAGAAATGGACTTGATCCACGGCCATGTTATCCTCCCTCACGAGAAGAAGCCCGGAGAATTATCGTTCACGTCTCTCAACGATACTACTGCATACTGCTCGCAGGAGCCTTGGATTTTGAACCGTAGTATACGATCCAATATCCTGATGGATCTCCCTTTCGACGGCCGGCGCTACGAAAATGTGTTACAAGCCACAGGTTTGGTCCAAGACATTGCAGCTCTAGACCACGGCGACCTTTCTTTGGCTGGAGAAGGTGGGAGTCGGCTTTCTGGAGGCCAAAAGCAGCGTGTCGCTTTGGCTCGGACACTGTATAGCACGTGCAAGTATGTTCTCTTAGATGACTGTTTGAGTGCCGTGGATTCTCGCACGGCAAGTCACATTTTCTTCCAGGCTATCAAAGGTCCGTTGATGTATGGTCGGACATGCATACTAGCTACCCATGCCGTGCAGTTAGTCACGCCGCATTGTGATTACCTGGTTATCTTAGATGATGGCCGGGTGGCAGGTCAAGGCACAGCCAAAGAACTAGCATCGACGGGTGTTTTCAAGAGTGTGATTGTTGGAGACAGAATTCATTCGCCCCCGACAGATGCTGATTCAAGTGGTGAAAACGCTAAATCTAATGCCCACGAGGGCTCTGTTTTGCCGCAAGAAATAGACGGCAAGCCAGATGATTTAGAGTCCCAGTCAAAGTATACAGAGAGCAAGGCCGAAGGCACAGTGACCTGGCCCGTCATACGAACATATCTCGTCACAATGGGGCCACGATCATATTGGATCATCGTATTTTTCATGTTTGGCGCACAACAGATTGCTGCACTGGGCACAAACCTATGGATCAAGCAATGGTCATTCGAATATGATAAAATTGGAGACAGCCAAACCCAAAAGCCCAATGCATGGTACTACATGACCATCTACATAGCCATTTGTCTAGCATACGTCCTCATCACCTTCATTCGTGACCTCATAACACTTTACGGGTCCCTCAAAGCGTCATCCGGAATATACGAAAAGTTGTTACAATCGGTTCTCCGCGCCAAACCTCTCTTCTTCGATAAAACCCCATTCGGCCAGATTACCAACCGACTCACCAAGGACGTTGAAGTCATGGACCAATCTCTGCCTGGATTCTCAATCAGCGCTTTGCAACTCATTGCGTCTATGGTTATGGTTATCGGTATGATCTCCAGTGTTGTTCCGGCTTTTCTTGTTGCCGCGGCTTTCATTTGCGTGGCATATTGCCTCGTGACGGCGGTGTATATCAATGGGGCGCGGGATTTGAAACGCATTGAATCCGTGCAAAGGTCTCCATTGTATCAGCAATTCGCAGAAAGCCTCGCAGGGTGCGTCAGCCTCCGGGCTTATGCGCAAACAGGGTCTTTCACCCTGCAAAACCACGCGCTTGTGGACCAGATAAACCAGTCGTATTTGCTACAGTGGGCAACGCAAGCGTGGTTGACGTTTCGCATCGATGTTCTCAGCTCCCTAGTGTCGTTTTTTACAGGCGCCTTTGTGCTGCTGAATTCCAGCTCTATTGACCCTGGGAGCGCCGGGCTGGTGCTTACTTTCGCTGCGACTTTTACCGAAAACGTCATGTGGTTCGTACAAGTCTATTCTATCGTCCAGCGGAATCTCAACTCCGTGGAGCGCATCATCGAGTATATTGATGTCGAACAAGAAGAATCGGGCGCCTCTCCAAAGCTCATGTACGACTTCCCCCGAAACTGGCCAACAGACGGAAGGGTGCGGTTCGATGGTTATTCCACACGTTATGCACCCGAGCTAGATATGGTGTTGAACAACGTGACTTTTGAGGTCTGTCCAGGTGAACGAGTTGCAGTGGTTGGCCGTACGGGGGCAGGTAAAAGCTCTCTTGCGCTGGCTTTGATTCGGGCACTGGAAAGCGAAAGTGGCCACATCGAGATCGATGGTGTTGATATTCGTTCTCTGCCGCTAGATCAGCTACGACAAGCTATCACGCTGGTGCCTCAGGATCCGCAGCTGTTTGATGGTACAATACGGGATAATCTAGACCCTCTACATGCACACAACGACGAAGAGATGCTTTCTTTACTGCGCCACGTCCGCCTAGTCGACAACACGCATGATGCATCTGAAAAGGCCACAGAGACAGAGAATAAAGGTTTCAGTCGTCTAGATCAGACAGCCAGCACGCTATCACGTGGCCAACGCCAGCTGCTGTGTATTGTAAGAGGGCTTTTACGCAAAACGCGCATCTTAGTACTCGATGAAGCTACGGCATCGATTGACCATGAGACGGACGCCGCGATCCAGGCGACGATACGGATCAGTATTGCGCACGGGACTACGGTGCTGACTATTGCACATAGACTGCGCACTATTGCCGACTATGACAGGGTCGTTGTATTGGACACTGGCCGTGTTATCGAGGAGGGTTCTGTCCGTAACCTTCTCGCTCGTCGCGGGAATGGCGCCGTTTTCCGTCGTTTGTGTGAGGAATCTGGAGATATTGAGAATATCGAGCAGGCTGCTGGTGTAGTCCGCGCAGGCAAATTTTGATATTTACGCAAATAGGGCTTTTGTCTGTAGTTAACATTATGGTTAGATTACTAGGTTATTAGATATAAACTTTTCGCATGCATGAAGAGCTCGTCTAAATCACCTATACGCACATAGTCCAGCTCGCAGTAATAATTGTAGCAGCCAGGTACCTGACAAGCACGCTCAATTGCAAAATTGATATTTAAAGACTTTTTTGGCATGTCGAAGAAAGTATAACTATCTGTAGGGCCGTACGGAGTAGTTAACTTAAGACTCCGTCACCAATCAGTTGATGGAGTATTTGAATCTTTCTAGATGCTTTTGCTGGTCTTGTAGGTGACAACTGCAAGAAACGATAGAAAGTACTAGTTTGTACTGAGTGTAATCACACTTGTACCTACCTAAATAGTGTAGTGTCAAATTAGCGATCTGCTTTACATGATAGACATCGTGGGAAAAAGCTGCAGGTTATAATCCAACGCAATCAAACACGTTCAATAGTTACATGCTAACATTCCACAAATCTACTTAACCTAATACATCCCAGCAGCTCGACTGTTCCCGCAACTGACCAGTCAGAACAGGTGATGATGGACGATTTGGATCTCTGATATGTTTAAAATCGCTCATCAGACTAGACACACTACCCAAGTTAAGTACAATTTCCTAGTTTTCATTAGACAAGACAGCATTCTCAAGATCAACAATCATCACCTTACCATCCTTGCAGGCTTCATCGTGACAAAACAGGAAATTGTCCAAATTCGCATGCCAATACATGACCCCGTGCTCAGACTAGACATTGAGGGATTCTATTCAATATCCCATTTGCAGTCGCGGGCGATATCAAGTAATTTAGTTCTGGTGACCTCTGAAAGGAACAGCGCCGGAACCACATGGTCGAGATATTGTGGGATAACTGCTCCTTAAAGCTCGTGTAGGAGTTCAGAAGCTTGTATCTCAGACTTAACCTCCTTCTCCCATCCCTCCTTCTGTTGTTTGACAATAAATTTTTTGTGGAAGATCGATAAGCGATTCAAGTATCAATCGGTGTACTGTCTTGCGAAACGGATCCAGCTGCTCGACTTTTATCACCATGAGAAGATGGTTCTGCAAAGAAATCTGTCAGTTGCTAAGAACGCCAGATCAAATCTTATGCATCGTTGTTTCATACCTGAAAGGTTGTACGGAGATCGGCAGCTAAGATGATGATGACCTAAAGCGTGACCTGTCAATCAAAATACAGCGGGCTCAGCAACGTAGAGAAAGGTCTAGCATCCCAGACTGCCCGGCCGGGGCCCGACTATTCAATATTCATACAATTATATATGTCTTTCGCTTCTCCCTAACAGCGCCATTCATGTTGTCGTAGGCCCAATCGGCTAGCTGCAAACCTTGATCCAATTTAATAACACGATCCAATTAACATCTTTTTTACCCTTTTTCGCCTAGCAAACCTGCCCCATTTATATAGAAAGCAAATGATTGGCTTCAAATGCGGGAAAGCTCGCCATCTCACAGCGAATCAAGAGCGAGATGAACGTGGATTGGTGGGGTATATTCCATTTATGGACTAAGCTTGCGGGTCGCTTCCGTAATAGGCAAAGCGTTAGATCCTGGAGACGAACAACAGAATTTTTTGTAAGGCAAGCAAGTATAGATTATCAAATGCGCCTAAAATATCAACCAAGCTGGAACCCTGAATAATATATCTATCCCTATCAAGACTGCCATCACTGCACAGACAAGGCAGAAGCTGAGGTGGCGTATTCGATCAACAGATCGACATTTAACACGAGCGGCGGCTGAATGAGCTGAGGACAATCAAGGAAAAAAAAAAAAAAACACCACAGCAATAGCAATAGATGGAACGTTACGAAGAGGGTAACATTATGACATGGTATCGAGAGTGGCCGCTGGACACACGGTCATTGAATTAAATAAAAATTCGAAGCATATCATCCGTGCTTGCGTTCGCTAAATGCAACTAGTACATTCCATAGTTGCCTAGAGCTAATCCCCGATTGCAGATCAAGGGAATTGTCTTATTTCAACGGGATATGTAACTAACCACTCCGTACCATTCTTCTCTTTATTTTTCTAGAACACTGCGCCATTTGGTTAAATCGTCTTGGCTCGCTACGTCCTCGATAATCGAATCGAATCGAGCCGATACCACACCCATGACAAGCTGAAAATAGTAGGAGTAAAATGGCACAATGCGAAGAAAAACAGCTGCATGTCACAACGCCTCTTGCAATTGATGATAACAACAAGACACAACACAGTCACCGTCGTCGAATACTCGGAATAACGCTGCCATTGTATTTTAACAGGGATTCGGAATCGAGTTTGAAACGAAAACTGGATTTTATCCTCTTGTGAGCTGTTCAGCTTCGGTGGTAACTTGTTTGCGACATAGTTGACCGGCTGAATTGGTGTACAGGAGTTATACGGGGTTATCAATATTCATCAAAAATCTGGACAATACCAACATATCGTATGTTTTACCAACCTGCTCTTCATTCAACGATGTTAGCTGACACCGTATAATGCAGAAATGCATATGTCTCAGGAATGCAAACTGACGTTTGTCATCCTTCCCATTCCGTCTAACAAGATACAAAGCTAACTATATAAACCTATAGCTCCATCTCTATGGCAATCAACTCAACTACTTCACCACTCTTTTCAACTGTGGCATAATCCTGGGAGCCGGTATATCCAAAACCACCCCTTCTACTTTTTTTTTCTTTTCAGTTCTATGCTAAAAACCGACAAGTCCCCCTCATCCTGTTATCAACCCACATCCGCCCCTCCGTCCTTATGCCAACATGCGAACTATGCTGGTCCGTTTTAGTCATGGGCATAGCAGGCGCCAAAAACTACGAGACAATCTACGGTCTCCGGTTTTTTATTGGTTTTTTTGCTGCTATCGCATTCCCCGGTTTTGCAGCGTTGCTTGCGGCTTGGTATACGCCTGCTGAGCTCGGGAAGAGGATGGCGCTGTACGAGGTGTCGGAGAATATTGCGGGGATGTTTAGTGGGTATATTCAGTCGGGGTTGTATGAGCATATGAATGGGAGGGGGGGGATGGCTAGTTGGCGGTATATATACACCTCTTTTTTGGCCCCTGATGGCCAAATGTTGAAAAAGAAAGACACTGATGATGAAATAGTTGGCTGTTTATTTTTGACGGGTTGATCTCGCTGCCTATTGCTGTCTGGGGCTTTTATGCTATTCCTGATCAGCCTAGGGATACCAGAGCAAGGTGGTTGAGGCAAGAGGTGGGTTTTTTTTTTTTTTTTTGTTTATCAACCGTTTGATTATCTATGCTAATGTTGTTTTTAGGAACGCACACTCGCCATCGAACGTATGGACCGCATCGGCCGTAAAGCTGTCAAGAAGATCAACTGGGTACGCTTCAAGCGGTTGTGGCAGACCTGGCATATGTATCTTTTCGTCGCTTGCTATGTGTACGTCTTTCAATCATTTTTATTCTCGTAAAAGAGAGGTTACTGAGTTGGTGCGTAGACTTTACGGTGCCTTTTCCTGGGGCGATGGCTACTTTGGGCTCTGGCTCCAGTCTCTGAACTACAGCGTCGAGGACGTCAACAATATCCCAACAGCTGGACAGGGCGCCGCGGTGGTCAATTCGATTCTGAGTGGTTTCGTGTCGGATTGGCTTGAGAATCGTCCACTGGTTATTGTTATTGACATGGTACAACCCTTCTTCCCCTATATGTATATTTCATGCTCCGTATTAACGTCTATAGATGATATGCCTTTTGGGTAACGCCTTTCTCGCCGTCTGGACAGCTCCAACCGCTCTCAAATTCGTCGGCTACATCTTCATCACCACAGGCCTCCCCGCGCAGTCTCTGACAATGACCTGGCTGAGCGAAGTCTGTCAGGGCAACGCCATGCTACGCGGAATGATTGTGGCTATCGGGAACACATTCATCTATGCCATCACTGCCTGGGCATTAGTCTTGCTTTTCCCGGCTGAGGATGCGCCGCATTATAAGTATGGATATCAGATTTGTGCTGGATTTATTGGGTTAGGCGTGGTTAGCGTATTTGTGATTTTGTGGGCTATTTGGCGCGATGTCAAGACTGGGAGGGCGTGGAGGAATGAGATTGGGTTGTTGGAGTATGAGAAATGGATTAGAGAGGATGCAGAGGATGGCAATGATGGAGCGTTGCCGACACGTAGTACTGGTTGATATACTACTTGCTTGGGTGGGAATTGAAGGTTTTAGACTTGGTTTCATATAGATATGACATGATGAATATTATTATTTGAGTACAATCATACATTGCAAACATAATGTATACAGAATCATTCGTTCAGAGCCGTAATCAACTGCGCAACGCTCGCAGGCAGCGGACCCAAGGCAATCTCCTTGACATTCTCCCTCACCTGCTCGATCCTCCTCGCCCCAAGAATAATACCATCTTCCTCTCGTAGCAAGGAATGAAATGCCAACCAACGCAACGCAGCACCCGTAGGACTAATCCCAAGCGGCTGAATAATCTCCTGCAACCGTCGGATCTTATCGTGAAATTCGGGGTGATCATAAATCTGTCTGAACCGTTGTGCTAATGGACTTGTCAGACGAGTCCCCTCTGCATTGCCGGCGGTGAGCTTGCCACTTAGGAAGCCTCCTCCGAGTGGCGAGTAGGCGACGAATTTAATGTTGTGTTTACGTAGAAGTGGGATTAGGGCTGCTTCGAGGTCGCGGGATATGAGATTATATTCACCTTGGTAGACAGAGGGCTTGATGTAGTCTTTTTCCTCGCAGATGGCGAGGTATCTCTCGAGCATGTCCAGAGGGAAGTTGGAGATGCCGATCTGAAAGAATATCAGTTTGCATGCAAATCAATGGGTGGAGCCGGGGGCAGTCGGGTGTATCTTACAGCCTCACAATACCCCTTCTGGTACTGTTCGTTAAATGCTTCTGCTTGCTCCTCCAGCGGCGTCACATTGTCAGGCGCATGAGCATACAGGATGCCAACCTTCTCTATACCGAGCGTTTTCAGACTATTAGTGACGCTGGCACGCACCGCATCCTTGCTAAGAGTGCCATCCGAACTACTGCCGGCGAGGAGCACTTTGGTGTTGATGGTGAAGCCGCTGCTAACCGCGCCAGCTTGGGCTGCACCGAGTAGTCGCTCGGAAGCGCCGGTGTTGTCTGGTGGATAGCGCGCGGCTGTGTCGAGCTGGGTGATGCCTAGAGTATGCACACCGTTGAGCAAGTCGGAGACTGCTTCTGGCGAGGTCAGTGAGGGGGCCTGCGCAGAGCCGAAGATGGCGGTGCCGAAGAAGAGAGTGGGATGGGCTGGCGCCATTGTAAGGTGTCTGTCGTTGCTCGGTTTGTTATTTTGTTACATTTATATACTTTTGTATACTTTATGCTGATTTGTAAGAATAAATTGAAATGGGTCAGGTGTTACAAATATTAAAAGGAATTGTTATTAATTACGATCACGGACGAAATTCCGGATGAACCCTAATTTGCCTAATCCGGACAGTCATGCAGCGTTGTATTGAAAACTATACCAGTATATCATACAAGAAATAATGATTAATCCAGGTAATACCATCGAGCGACAAACTTCGCCTGAGACACGATTAGCTTCATCCACAGGAAAGGATACCCTGAACCCAGATACCTAGTTATGAAGACCGCCACTGCCCTGCGTTCTCAATCCCCCGTGCAACATTATGCGCTCCATTCTCAACTCCCGAGCCCAGATTACCTAGCGCATCGCCCACGGGTCGGCCGGCGCTGCCCGTTGCGCTGTTGATGGTGTCGCCGACGCCGCGCGAAGCTGCGCCGGTTACATTTCCGGCGGTGCGCGAGAGGCCGCCGACGGTGTTGCCGAGCGTGGAGGTGACGAATTTGGTGGCCCCGGTGGCTCCAGTGTTGTCGTTGTTTGGCATTTTGTTTGGATTTTTTTTTTTTTTTTTTTTGGTTCGTTTCTTGTTTGAATATTGTATGGGAGGTGTGGAAGTTGTGTACGCGGCGTAGAGACTGACGCGGATTATATACTGTAGGCTTGTTGATGCGACTGACGTCAGATGCATGATGGCGGTGGCGCTTTTTTATCTGAGAGAGAGTGGCATAATCTAGTACTCTAAACTACAGTTTAGGCATTAGAGCAGGAACAGGAGGAGTACAACCTGTTCAGACTGGACTTTGCACATACATAGCTATCTTAATATGAAGGCATTTATATCTAGTGGAAAGAAATTTCAACAAAGCATGTAATTTAATGTTAATAACGCATCTATTTTTTCTCAAATAAGTTGTATGGGTATTAGCCTTGTAAGATGAAGTAGTGACGCGAACAGAACTAGCTCAGCTTGCAACACAAGCACGCAGTACAATAGTTATTGAGGGCGTCGTTGTAGCTTGGTCCTGTGGCTTGTTGCTACCTGCTGCAATTTTCTTTGTCCTCTTTCTCTTCCGTCATTTCTTCGCCTTTCTCTCTCTCTCTCTCTTATATATAAACGACGCTGTTATCAACAAGCTTCATCAAGATCATCCACAATGTTCCTGCCAACGGAGAATTACCATTTACATGATTGCCAGAAAAGCCCCAAAGGGGCCCCTTTTTAGTGGCTTGATGGTTATTATTCTCATGCAAGGGAAATGCTCTCCTGCAGATTTTATCAAGAAACAGATGAGCGTCATTTCTATTGTGAATTTTCCCCCGAGGATGATCTTGTGCGAAAACAAAACAACATTCGAGAGGCGACGCTTCTGTACGAAGAGGGCCTGTAGACAAATTCTCACTATGGGGTTGCAACGATACAAGGTGGAAAACCCGTCGATTTCCGAGCAGCACGATATTTGGCCAAGCTATATTCTTAGGTATAAGAGCGACGCAAGGAGCCTACACAAGCCATTGTACCATTATTATTGAAAGATACGTGAACTTGCAGTACGCTGCTTCTAGCGACGTCACAGACAATCGACATGATCCAGTTCCTCAGCGAATATGATAAAAAGCAGTACTCGATTTGGAATATCAACTCGACTTGAAACCTATGAAAGTGGCTATTAAGGAACACCCTGATCGTTTTACAATCAAACCTGCCCCTATCACCCATGGTGCTGTTCGGTTCCTTAAAAGTACCACAGCAATCTCATACAAAGAAGATGGCGCAAGACTCGCTCTCCAACTACAACTGATGGCTGTGGAAGATTATTCCAAAAGAAATGCAAGGCTCTCAAATAGTATGTCACTAGCAGAATTGGAAGACTGTCGCAAATCGCTTGTGCCAGTACAGAACGTCACCATTCGGGTTAAAACAGTGCGTTGAAGATTCAGCGGCTGAAGTAAGTAATCGAGTGCCTGGTATTTCACCTCTGCCCGAAGCAATCACACTTCAGAAGCCATTTGAAAACCATACAGTATTGAGAGATATTGCGGTGCTATTTGGTGGAAAGAAACAACGGACGAAATCGTTGCGTACCTTGAATGGCGGCACAAAGCGGCTGTATCTTCTCTAAACTTACGCTTTAACATCTTCAGAGCCGCCGAGGATTATGTTTATGGTGATAAGTCATGGATGCAGCGCCGAAGAAAGTGAAAACCTACAACCATAACAGGATGGCCGAGTTCTCTTTAGTTTTTTTAGTTTATCTCGCTTACCTGTCTACTGTTACGCCTACAATCTGGTTTTGATTCTTCACTAATTCATCACTATGCTTTTAAATCAATAATACTTCGGAAATTGCATTGCAAAGTGATCATACCAGCACAATCGCTACGTTTAGCTGAAGCATCAGGTAAATCTAGGCAACTTAGGTAGAAAATGCCTTACAGGTTGCTTATAACATATCATGTGTAACTATGTAGAAAACCTAGTGTTTTCAGTTGTTCTATAACTTAACTTTGTCATAGAAGAAGGAAAATGTATCCAGACAAACGACAAATCAGTCGACCAGAACTCATATTACAGGATCAAAATGAGATAAGCCTTTGCAATTATCTGAACTCCAAACACAAATGTACACGAAGAAAGAGAATAAGTAGCGTAGAACGATCTCTCATTGTCAGTGTCAGAAAAAGTATACACATAGCCTGGCGAGCTAGCTAGACTCGCTTGCAAGCATTAATCGACGTACATTGAGAAAATAACGATTCGTTATACTTTGCATTTCGCAAATGATAAGCAACTATTGTGCTGCCTCAGCCGCGGCTGTGGATGCATATACGCTTCCACGAGGCTCAAAAGTAGTCCTGGTATGGGCGCTGCTGCTTCGCTTGAAGAACTCCAGGCACCAACCCCGGGTCTATTGACAGAACAAATTAGCTTGGGATCCGTTTCTTTTGACTGTATATAGAGGGGGGCCCACAAAACTGACGAGTTGAGTATGATTCGTTCACCAGCCTGGACATTCAGCTCCATTTTTCTGCCAATATTGACGGTCCGTTCAGAGCCGTCGTGCTCTTTGGGAATGTACAGATTCAGTCCAGCCTGACCAGCTTCATTCCCTGCCATGCCATAGACTCTTCGCTCGCTGAGCATAGACACAGAAAGAGGGATTCGGAATTCTAGTCCTCGCACCGATCCGTCGCCCCCATTGTATTGTCCCATTCCTCCGGAGCCTGTGCGGATACCGAACTGGCGCAATGTGACAATGTGGTTGTAAGTAGCAAGTAGCTTATGGTAGCCGCAATTTAATTGAGCTATTAAGCATTCACATAACCAAAAAATAAAGCATCAAGTATTAAAATACAGTGCCCACCTTAGTTTCTTTCAGTCTGAAAATTGAGCAGTCCATGCCAGTTGGCCAACACTGTGTAAAGCTCGGGCATACAAGTGCGTAGGGAAGGCCGAAGCGAAAGAACAGCCCAGGCCTGAGCACCAAGGCATCCCGCGTAAGGCTACATAATCGATAAGCGATAATCGATAAGCTCCACCTGCGTCATCGTGTCTCCTTTTTATCAGAAGGAAAGATTATCTTCTCCACTTAAACTGGCCAGAGGATGAACTCTGTTTGCTATGTGCTGGAGGTAGCTGCAAGCGAGATTTGATTCTACCGTGTGCTCGCTTAGCTTGGCCGCCAACGCCTCGAGGTGACATATAGTTTCGCAATTCAGATGAGTAGATAAGACTTGTCTCTCTTTGCTCTTCCCCTCTTGGTAAAGATAAATCACCTTTAAGTCAAGCGTGCATTGTCATAATATAAATCTCATAGAATGAGGACCATCCAATCCGATACAAAGATTCTCATCGTCGGGGCAGGCGCATTCGGCACCTCGGCGGCCTTCCATCTCGCCCAGCGCGGATACCGGTCAATTCGAGTGCTTGATCGGTACGCAACGCCGTCTCGCGATGCCGCTTCCACAGACATCAGCAAAGTAATCCGCAGCGATTACAATGAAGCTTTATATGCTCGTATGGGGATCGAGTCAATCCAAGCATGGAGGACTTGGGACATATTCAGAGGCCTCTACCACGTACCAGGTTGGATTCTAAGTGCCTTTAATCTTTCGGTGCCATTTGTTGAAGGCTCAATCGAGACGTGCCAGCGACTCGGGGTTCAGGGTCTGGAGCGTTTGACGCCGGAGCAGATACGTCAAAGATGGCCGTCGATTACTGGGAAGCTGGATGGTTGGAACGTTAACGTTTGGAATCCCACCGCGGGATGGGCCAATGCTGGCGAGGCCCTACGGCAGATGGCACTTGCTGCGGCAAGGAGCGGTGTTGAATACATCACCGGCGACAAGGGATATGTGCGAAGACTTGTCTACTCACCAGAAAACGTCTGCAAGGGCGTAGTTACTGAAGATGGCTCGATCCACGAGGCCGATCTAGTGATTTTAGCAGCTGGCGCATGGATGCCTAGTCTGGTTGATCTCCAGGGCCAGCTAACAGCCAAGGGGCATTCAGTTGCTCATATCCAGCTTACACCGTCTGAAATGCAGCGGTACGCATCTCTGCCGATTATCGACAGTCTGGAATTAGGCTATTTCTTCCCGCCCCAGCAAGATGGGATTTTCAAGTTGGCGCACAGCCAATTCATCACAAACGTGACTACTGATGCAGTAACCGGAATCACTACGTCGATTCCGCATACTTTTACACAGTCGCCAAACGACGACCTGCCCCTGGAAATTGAAGCTACTATGCGCCGGAACTTACGACGAGTATTTCCTGAGCTGGCTGACAGACCGTTTTGCTATACGCGTCTCTGCTGGGACGCTGATACTGCGGATAGGCATTTCCTTGTCACCCCGCATCCAATCCATAAGGGACTATTTATTGCGACGGGCGGCTCGGCGCATGGTTTCAAGTTCCTGCCCATTGTTGGGAAATATATCGTGGATCATATTGAGGGAACGCTCGATGCTGGGATCGTGCATAATTGGCGGTGGCGGGCGGGGGAAGAAGTTAATACAAAGAATCTGGCGCATTTGGATCCGGAGCTGGAATTATCTGATTTGACGGGTTGGAGGGGACGGAGAGAGCATGGGGCAAGGCTGCAGGCAAAATTATAGTTATACCAACTCGTGGGAAACGAACATTGATAAGGAACGAAACCAGGAAAAGTACCTCCGAGGCAGACTGATTTCTGATTGGTCGATTCCTTTAATTAGCGTTACGAGGGGACAGCCGCGTTCCCGCGTTTTGCATATAGACTTTCAGCCAATAGAATTTATTTCTTTGCTGAGCTGCCTCCAATCAAACAAACCTTATCCTTATCATGCCCCACTGTCGCCATCCAATTATTGTTCGATGAGCGCTATCACAATGTCAACAACGCCCACTCTTATTCTGCCTTGCCTATCAAGATTCCCTTTCATGCCAAGTGAACACATTTTCATAAGTGCAATATGGCATCTGCGTCAAAGCAAGAGAAGACAAACCCACTCTCTCGCACGAGGACGGGCTGTAGAACCTGCCGTGCGCGAAAGGTAAAATGTGATGGTGAGTAATCCATATATCGAATACGAAGATGTATGATAGTCCCCATCTCACATACGGCAGAGCAAAGACCTACCTGTCACCGCTGCATAAACAGCAATTTGAAATGCAATTATGGGTTGCATCTAATCTGGCATGAAGAGTCGCTGTCCAAGGGTGTCTGTCATGGACGGTCTGCGGTTTGGTCAAAGAATGCACAGCAACGCCGGGTAGAGAGGGACCAACAGGGACTATTTAGAGCACAATTAGAAACTGCATCATGGGTTATGAGCAAGTCGAATCAAGAAGTTGACACTCGCAGTGCTGTATTCTTGAATACCACGGCGCATGATATCAAGCTTTATTTTGATTATAGTGGTATCGGCACAAAACAACAAGATGCAATGGAGCGAGAAGTAGAAGGAAGCCAATCAGGAGAAGGAATTATTCAGCATACTCTCTTGCTACCGGTCTTGAGCAACTCGACGCTCGGCAAAGCTCACACACTAGACTGCGATTCAGCCCTGCTTTCCTACTACGAGGCCGTTATATGCAATTCACGCACTTTACTAGATGATGCCAAAAACAATCCGTATCGACATTTGCTTCTGCCCATGGCCATGCAATCCGAAGGACTATATCATGCTACGCTAGCAGTGTCCGCACAGATATTGCATATTTCCGAGCCTCGGTTTCGATTCGCCGCGCTCGAGCATGGACAAACGGCTTTGAAATGCTTAATCTCCAGTATACAGCGGGGAAATTCTGTAGATAGAAATGAGGACTGGTCATGTACAGATATCGATGAGATTCTCGGCCTAGCTCTGATGCTGTGTTGGTTCGAGATTACAGACGGCTGTCGTCCATCGTGGGTCACACATTTGAAAGGCATATATACTTTGCTCAGTCAGCATCAGCATTTTTTCCGCACTGGGAGCAGTATCTCGGAGATTAATCGGTTTTTTAACCGGTATTTTTCGTTTCATTTGGTTCTTGCACGAACTACGTTTCGGATTGAGGATGATATTGCTTCTTTACAGATGGAGCCAGGTATTATTTCCAGACATGGACTTAACAAAAATAACTTTGGGAAGCAGAAATCCCATCCCAATTCATTACACAGTACCGAGAATGGATGCAAAGACCCGGTCTCAAAGTTGACGGATTTCTTATCGCTAGCCATGCCACTCGAAGATCTGGACCAGATCGACTCTTACATGGGCTTCAGTAATTCACTTCTTCTGCTCATCAATGAAGTTGCTGACCTTGCATGGAAATACGATTCAAAATATTCAATGGAAGCTGAGTTACCCCTTGTTCGCGAACAGGTGCAGCGATTGCGATATTCTCTGGAGACATTACAGCAAAAACCGCCACCGTTGTATGGTGCTAGCCATAGTCAGTCTGAGTTTCAGGCTATTTCAGAGGCGAACCGGCTGGGAGCACTGCTGCTTTTGCACGAGGTTTGTGTCTCGCGACTGCAGAGACCTAGTCTTTTCGCCAGAGCAAAACGGGCTTTAGGAACAGCAGAAATGGATCTGGACTGTGTTAAAGAGGAAAGTTTACCCACAACAATAGATGACAAAGCTCAATATATACGCGAGATATTAGATCCCATGATTGAGAATATCGATCGCATCTCTCGCACGGCAGCACTCCCTCTTTGGCCACTTTTCATTGCCGGGTGCTGTGTTACTTCGGAAAGGGATCGGATTACTGTTATTAGTATATTTGAGAAAACGGAGAAGTTGAAACGATACGGTGTATGTGCAAGCACCCCTTTCCTTTTTGAGGAGTATAGATTTGTCTAATCTTGGTATGCTTCTATATACTTATAGAATATCACTCTAGCAAGAGAGGTCATTGAAATGATTTGGCGTCAACGAGATCTCGGCGTGCAGGATGATCGGAAACGACGACACACTGCCAGAGCTAAGGATTCGTTTCCTGCTATGAATATGGGCAACATAGCTTCTATGAAACGAACTTCTATGCCGCCTTTCGAGTGGGAACGCGCTTTGTTGATGATGGGCGGATTGAAGTTGAGCTTGACATGATTTGCCAATGTCTCATTCAACTCATGAAGTACGGGTTAAGGTGCCCTGATCGATAACAAGCTGTCCTCGTGGTGATACTATCTGATCTGATCCGATGTTTGTCTGTGTTTTCAAGCATTCGCGTATAGGGTTACGCCCTTTTAGTTCGGACAGGGACCGACGCCCATAGATCGTTTTTATGTGTATGGAATGCGACTCAAAATGATATCCAATAAGTATGAATTAAAATGTAAAGTAATACAGATAACTCCTCGCAATAAGTACAGAACACAAGAAGACGTGCTAGACAGGAGACTTGAAGGAGTAAGTCGAAGCACGATTCTGGCTATTCTCTCTCGGCGATGAAGGACCGACATGTTCGTTTACTGGCGAACGGATACTCATTTCCTCATCGACTTCAACGACAATATCGGTTTTCACTGTCACAGCAACACCACCGGTGTTTCGAGGGTTATTCCCACCACGTGCAATCATTGCGTTGTTATTGTCGATGCTCGACGGAGGAATACCCGTTCGTTGGATTCCGTTTCCGACTTCGTCGTTATACGTTGTGAGTAGGCAGCTGTCGTCGAAGAGGGATTTGTCTGGATCTCGCCGACTATTTCTGTTGAAGCCTCGAGGTTTCAATTCGTGCTGTTCAGCGCTGTTTTCGTCGTTTGAGTAGTTCTGGTTGTTGCTGGAATGCGATCGGCTCCATGGATAGCCGCCATCGCGTCGCATGTCGACAAAGGTTCGTAGGAAGAGACGGATGACTGGTGCGCAAGTGGCGATGAGAATGGCATAGTTTTCTATTCTGTCTTTGTGTTAGTGGAAGTTGGAGTCGTGCTTTTTGGGCTATTAGACATACTTAACCCAGAGAATGAACGAGACGACGTTGTCTTGAAGAAATTAGTTGAAGCTTCTCATCGATAGGAGGAGCGGCTTAACGCACAAGTAAAATCAGATCTATTGCCCAGTGATTGAAGGAGCTAGTGTTCAGTCAGTAAAGATTAGACTAGCCAGTTTCTTCTGTGAAAACATACATAGGTTTTGACAATAGACGCCGCGCCTGAGAGAATAAGCGGTCTGGTAATAAAATCCCGTCAGCCTTAAGTCAAATACATGGAGAATATAACATACCCAGAAAGAGTCAGCGTCTGCCATATTCGGCGCGATCGGACATTAGGGCTAATCTTGCCGAATTGTGTCCAGACAGAGACTCCAGGATTGCGGTGTAGCGTTTGTAGGAAGAACTGCCAGAGTTCAAATGCCGAAATAACAGCGAGATACAGATCAATGACCGTGTTGAATCCTGTGCCTCAGTCAGCCATCATACACCACTAGGGGAGAAAGATTCTAAGGCATCTTCCTACCTCCCTGTACGTATCCAATTGTTGTCTGCACGTTTGGTGATTGACATTTCACCGATCCATCAGACGGAAGGGGATCCCACATGTAGTGAAAATACCTCGTCCGGTCCGCCTTTATTAGGGTTTTAGAAGTATGAAAAAAATTGACTGGTGGCCAGAGCACTCACAGGTCGATACGGATATGGTCCGCATTGCACTGCTATCTGAACAATCGTGATCGAGTTGACAATGATCTGGATGATCATACATGCAATTATAGAAATGCGCAATCGCCGGTTGCTATGAGCAAAGCACGACAGGAGAAACCACATCATTCCCGTTCTTGATATCATGGCAGCCGCGACAGCTAGATTTATATCAATTATCAGCAGGGTCTCAATTTGTTACCCCGGTTTCTATCGGAAAAACATACCGCACGGCTGTGAGGCGTAGTCATATCTCAATGCTTGTATCTTCTCCTCAGCAGATAGGTAGTAGAAATGTCGTCCCAAACCCCATGTATAGCTATCTCATTGAAGAAGTTAGCGTATTTTCGGCCATGGTGGACAAGTTAAGAGAATGGCTTCACCTCCTACCTTTTCTGTATCAAACTAATGTGCAAGATATCGGTCACAAATCCAAAGCCAAAGAACACATCTTCCAATCCCCATATCCGCGGTGCTGAGACCTGTGGCAATCCCCATCGTACCCAGGCTTTCATTGCGAATCTGAAAATCAGGACGACGCCGACGAATCCGGTAAGCACCTAGATAAAAGATTATCAGTTGATAGAACTTGAGATATTTAGGTACTGTCTGTCATGCACGCACCCAGCAAGCTCTAATAACGTCGGTTCCTTTTCTTCTAATCAATGTCCAGTTCTCCATCAACGAATGTATAGTAAGGGGGCCTTACCGATATTCACATCGGCTCCGTCAGGTCGCGGGATCTCCATGCTCGAGCAAAGCTGTTAAAAGACAACAAGAATTTGTGCTCGCTACACGACCCGTGAGGACGAGGTTCCGGAAATTGGACGAGACAAATATGCTTCCTTTTCTATTCGATCACAACGGCCGGGCCTTGGTTTCATTGTGGAATCATCCGAGCCGGCGAAAAGACGACAGCCCGGTTTAATCGGTTCCAATTTATTTCGTTAAACAATAAAGCCGCAAAACTCAAAAGAGTTTAGAATATAAGACCTGTGTTGCGATTTACACAATGAACCGGTACGAACCGGTGGAACTTGGGGAGTGAGAGGAGGCTTTACTAATCGAGGAGGTATGAACGCTTTTCACTCGGGTCGCTTATTTGCTCTGCCTTCTACGTACATACGTACTAATGTTATGTGTCTGCAAAGAGGAATGGATTATGGTGTACCGGCTAGGTATGAACATTGCACATCATAAGCTGGCTGCTAGGGATAGAGGAGAATGATGGATCAAGCGCTTGTACGGGCTGACAGGACTGACAGGAAACTCCATGCTTCGTGGAGGAGAGAGGCTGCGATAGTGTGTTTTCCCCTTGCAATTGGCTAGTGCGAAGGCGACTGACTTGGTAGAAGAATGTGGTGACTATAGCAAGGAGGTTTGTCTTGATGCAAGGGGTGCCGAACGTTTCCGTGGACGGACCTACTTTTGGTCTCCTTTCGTTGCTCATTAAGCCTCCAGCTGTGTGTCAGGAGACGGGCTTCTGCATTGCCCTTTGTAATCAATGGTTATGAACCCTTAATATGTATCCCTCCTTCTCGGCATCGCTGCAAGATAAAAGTCTGAAGAGAAATTAGTGAAACTTTGTCACCATTCATGAAATCTAAGAGTCAATCGGTTAGGGTTTCTGAAAACTAAGCTAGATCTGCTGTGGCTGGTAGATGGATCTTCAGAATTCCACGCAATTAGTCTAGAGTCAAAAATGGCGCACCTCCATTCGACCTAGGTACAGTGCGGCATTGGTGTTCTTGTGCGTAGTAAAATGTAGTGGCACCTATGGCCAAGGTCAAAAGATAGTTCTGTGCACATATATGTACGCGGAATACCGGATCAGGGCGAATGTGATGTGTAAAAGGAGAGGTATCGACTATGATCGCCCTTGCAGATTTGCACGCATGACTTGACAATGTGGCATACATTGCATTGGTATCATGTGTTTCTAGATTGGAAATTAATAAGTGGCTAGCCAAGCGAGTAGTTACGCCATTCTCATGCTAAACTCAAGTCAGCGCATTGAAATAAATGTCTCTTACATCTATCTCCTTGTTACAACCAATAAATTCTTGTACTCGATTTGATCAACCTAGCTAGGCAATAGGCAACTCTTTATAAATTATTCCTGGATTGATAGAAAGCAATTCACAGCTTTTTCATCTCAATCAAGCCCTCGCCCGCCGCAGGATATGCTTCGAAAGTCACCTTCAAGCCACACAATGCTGCCAGCCGCTTCCATTCCGAGCTGGCTCGTAGTCGACCACCGTACAGAGTAATCATGGTTGCATGCATCTTACCATAAGCTTTATTCTTGGTGAATTCCTGAATAATTAACCGGGAATACGGAGCCATTGCCCTCGACACTTTCTGCATCAGCTCCAAAGCGTCTAAGTCAGGCAAGTTGTGAAAAATATGAGTCAACGAGTAGTTCAAGGCACCCTTGACTGGCTGTGGAGTTTCGCTCTGGAAATTCCATTCCATCTGCGTGACTTCTGGCACACTGCCGATGTCTGGGTTGAACTCCTGCAGCACCAAAGCCGACGTGTCAAGACATGGATATGCTTCCTTGAGCTCGAGCAGCATCTCGCCTCGTCCACCTCCAATATCAACCCAGACCACTGGGCTTTGTGTCCCCGTCACGGCGCTGTCCAGATCGTAGCCAAGGGCCTTGACACGCTCGGGCATTTTGCCGAATTTTCCGAATTTGCCTACCATGAATTGATTGAAGCTGTCCATGCGGCCCTGACGGGACATTATCGAGTATGTATGTTCTTTCGCAAGCTCGTGTTCGCCTAGCAGCATGTATCCGTACTGGGTCGGGGTGTCCAAAGCTTTGAATGGATACTCGAATTTGCTGTCTATTAACTTCCGCATTAAAAATGCTCCTGAGAACATGGGCTCGGTGGTGCTGGATTGCGTTCTGCATTAGCAAACAAGTTTACTGCGCGTCGAGAGTTTGAAGGCATACAAGTGAAGAGCGCCGTGTTGAGCTGATGGCAAAGAGTGCATGTGTCGAGTGATGCTGTTCGCCTCGTAGACGTCATCTTCTACTAGATTAACAAGCCCTAGAGAAGACATAGCATAGAGTGTATCATCTAATATAACTATCAGTCAGGATACGCTGTAGTCTCTCCGTGTAGTGTATCATACGAGTCAATTGAGGACCTGAAATCGATTAATTAGCTACCACTGTATTAATTTCGGCCCGGTCCTTCGGACAGGAAAACATACACAGCGGTGATTGTTCTATTTCTTCAGGACTCCGATCCACATTCCGCGTATCAGTGATTTGTTGCGAGGTCACCGGTTTGCCGACTTTGACCAGTGTCGAGAAGAGATCAAAGTAAACAGCAACGGGAACGAAGCTCAGGGCTGCCGTCTGTGATACCGGTTGATATCAATATAGGTATTGCTAGAGGCTACAAGAGTGATCAATAAACTAAACTCACTACTGTCACTGTAGCTGCAAGAACTGCTCCATCAGGTGGACTCATGTTGACTGAATCTCGGGGCTTCACAACTCAACGAATAAATTCATTTTCATACACTCTTTTATAAGATCCCAACAAATTCTTTTTCTTTTTCTTTTCGTACCAGCAGAATGGATTTCAGCATGGCAACTGTCCCGTGGCGATACTCGCGTGTGATAGTGCCATGCAAGGGGGGCTGCTCGAATTAAGTCCGTGAGTTAGGGCTAATCCGCCCACGCGACGACAAAGTTGACGGGTCTATTCTCTGTTTATTTAACATATACTCATTCCTCTCGTACTTCAGTTCTGAAGATAAAAATTAATTTGGATGGTTTAAGAGTTATAATTATCTCATAGTATCGTACCTAGTTGATTACGTCGCACTGCATGAGCGTTGACCAGATGCAATCAATTATCGTGGCCATACAGACAGACTATACAATTTAATCGATAGATACCAAATCCTAGCGCCGATCAGTATGATATGATAGGTCGCAATGTTGGGTGCCTTTTGCCTTGTTCCAAGGGTTTGGTTTTCGAGTTACTCAGCCCTCATCCCTAGATAGATAGCCACATTCTCCATCCATCCATCGGTCCGATGGCCCAAGGAGTCTTTTTTCTTTCTCTTTTCACTTTTGGAGGGAGGCTTTAATAATTTCCCGCCATGTCCTGTTCCTTACGATTGCTGTGCGTGAAATTGATGAATTACGAGCATGTCTGATTCTGCATGCGTGCTTTCAAGGTGAAAAACAGTCTACTGACTGTATGATGTCAGGCTACATTTTTCTTACCTCGAACCTTGCAAAAGCATACGTACTCTTTGCAAAAATAAGATTTGATCTAATAAATGCATGCATAGACGCCCACTCACTTCCAAGCTATCAGGGTCGTGAGGTTAGGTACATATCTCACTCTCATTGAGTTCTACCTAACCCTAACTAACAACTCTAAACACCTTTTTGGGACGTTAAGTTTCCTCCCTGTCACTTTGTTCGTCCCGACCTTTTGCTTTTTCTATGACAGAGTCAACACTTGAACAGCAGCCATAGATAACAAAAAATTACCTGTCTTTCTTTCCCTCTTTTTTTCCAGGAACCCATCGTCGGAAAAATAGGCCTACACGCCATGTGGCTATAGTTTTAGGTTTCAATGCAGCTCAATCACAACTGTCCGGCAAACCATTCTTCTCTATGCCATGTGGATGATTTGAATAAATAGCAAGCCTGTTTATTTGTGAAGAGTGAGATTCATTAGGCGGAATCCCTTCCTTGCTTGTCTTTAAGTCCTTTCTTCATTCCCAACGTACTTGCCTCGTCAATACTTGGCTTCACTCTTTTGTTCATTCTCACATTCTTTCTCTGTATATATACACGCACATATATTTAAACTCCTACACTCTGTACAAATTTTGCACAGCGACTCGGCATGGACACAGGTTTCAAGACTGACCATACTACGAGCCCCGATGTCTTCCTACCATCCCTCAACCATGCACCCAGATACAAGTTCCACGGCATCAAGAGCCCGAGGGTTTTTGACAAGGCAAACCCTCGAAACTGGACCCGCGCAAAGAAGCGGCTGTTATTCGCAGCGCTGATTTCCAGCTCTCTGCTAGCGGATGGGTATGATAAGAGCTGTGTATGATTCTAGAGGCGACGAAACTGATGCGAGTGTCTGCAGGGCGATGACGTGGGGAGCAACACTGATTGTAACCCAAGCTCAGGATTGGAATATCAGTGTCGACTACTCATCGACCAGCATGAATTATGGGATTCTGCTTCAGGGGTTCGGGGGTATATTTGCGGTGCCCTTTATTGAAGCGTATGGGAGGTAAATCTCCTGCGCGCTCGGATGGATCCTATAGAGAATGCAGGCTTACGTTTGTATATCTTCAGGCTCCCGGTTTGGTTCTGGACCCAGGTCGTCACAATGTTCATGGTGCTCGGTGCCACTTTGTCCACGTCCTGGACCATGTTCACCACCTTTCGATCTCTTCAGGGCTTCTTCGGGACTGTTCCACAGGTAGTCGGTCTCTCTATTATCCATAACATGTACGAGCCGGAAGACTGGCCGCATATGATTAACATTTGGTACGTTTGTGCCGTCCGTCGTCGTCAATACACATCTATAACCACTAATGCTCGAGTACTAGGGCAACAACCTTTCTAGTCGGACCATTCCTCGGCCCTGCATTGGCGGGATACATACTCGTGGGCAGCCGGAATCAGTGGAACATCTCCTTTAGCGTCCTAACCGGGCTCTATGCTATTTCCACGCTACTAATCATTCTCTTCGGACGTGAGACCTACTACAATAGCAGCAGCAGCAGCAGCAATCATAGCGGGCAGGCGCGGGTGCATCATTATCATCCGGTCCTGTCAAAAATCTGCTCCTTCATCGGAATCTCGTGCAATAATAACAACCATGATGCCGCGTCTCTGCCCATTGCCAAACGCCATACACTACTTTCTCAATCTACTACTTTGCTCAGGCTGATTTTCAAGGTCCCGCTCTTGCTGCTTGGCATTGCGGTTATGATTAATTTCTGCTGGCCGATTGGCATTACGACGACGGTCGATACATTTCTGCATGCGCCGCCGTATCTGTTTGATAATGTCCAGGCTTCATCGATGCGTTTTGCGGGCGTCATTGGAGCTTCGAGCGGTGCGTTCCCTTTTTGACTTTCCAGATAAACAAATCTGAACGAATGATTATAGGATACATATTCGGCCATTTCTTCAACAAGTGGATTTACAATTATCATCATGTTCATCTTCAGTTTACCCGCAACAACAGCAACAACGACAACGACAAAGCCCCAGAAAACAATGACTTGGGAAGAATCGCCTCTGAGAATAGCAGCAGTCTGCATATTGATGCTTTCGTCTCTCCAAATTCCTATACCTGGCGCCCAGAACACCGTCTCCATGGTGTCTGGTTCCCTATCGTCAGTTTGGCCGGTGGCCTGGTCACATACGGCTTGACACTCAATTATAACAAGAGCTGGATCGGACTGGCTTTTGGCTGGATCATGGTTGATTTGGGCATGGTTGCTAGTACCGTGTAAGTCTTCCTCCTTTCCCCCTCATGCTTCACTATTTTCCGGGAGAAAGAAGACTAAAACATGGCCATTTATTTGCATAGAGCGATAACAGCCTACGCACTCGAAGAGTTCCCTTCTCACGCAACGCCCGTCAGCGCAATTATCAACATGTGGCGCACTTGCGGAGGGTTTTCGGTCGCTTATTTCCAGGCTTCGTGGATAGCGAGGGATGGGGTTGGAGTTGTCTTTGGTGTGCAGGCGGCTATTGTTGTGGTCGGTGCGGTGTTGACGATTGTGCCGGTTTTTGTGCTTGCTGGACGAAAGAGGTGAAGCACAGTTTCAGACTTGAACTGGTGTATTGGTGTCATGGTTAGTTAGAACGCTGCTCGGGATGTGGTGAGTTTTTGCTAATATAGTTGTTATTGTGAGTTCTAGAGGATGTGTAAAAATGTGATTTAGTCAAGCTGCTAAGAAATTCTTGTTCCGAATGCTGGTGTGCTGAGTCGCAAACACTTCAGTCATCATTTTTGTAATATATGTACTGGATGAAAGATTAAAGTAGCGTACAGTTCCCATGTTAAATGGACATGGTCGAGTATGGATGGAATCTCTTTGCATAATAAAGCTCAACATTCAGACTTCAATTTCCATGAAATTGGTAGTAATAGAATTGCTGTGGGTATTATCGTGGGATAGCAAGTAGTGCTATAAAATTGAAACGGAAAGAGACGCCAGAAGCAACTCAGCTAGGCCCCGTATCATTCTTCTGGCCAGCCTGGAATGTCTCTGGGAAAAATCCCGGCGGGGGCCAAATATCTGCAATTGACATGGCCGTCGGCAGGACGAGAGGTCGTGACCCAACCAGCCGGTCTGGGTCATGGCAGAATGCTTGAAAAGTGTTATCATCCATAAACCCAAATTCTCGCAGTCCTTCTTGGCGACTATTTGCCCAATCTGTTGTGTCAATATATGCCAGGTCCTTAAATATTGAATCCAGGTCGTTGGGTGATGACGATGCTTCCTCCGTCATGTACGATCCCCCTGCTTGCTGCTGCTGCTGCTGCTGGCCAATATTATATCCCCTCGGACCAATGTTATTAGGCTGTAGGATTGCTGATTCAGGTGTCCCTGCTTGTGTTTGTTGATTGAGTACCTGCCCAATGTTGTTAGGTTCTGCTTGAGATGGTGGTAGCGGTGGTGGTTTGCCGCCTCCCATCAGTTTATCGAGGATGTGGGCAGCTGTTTGTTCTTGGCTGGTGGGTTCTGTGCTAGGCGAAAGAGTCATGATATCACCGCCAGGTTCTGTTGGTGTCTTATATATACCATTTGTCGGAATTGGAAAAGGATTGGCCACACTAGTACTAAAGCCAGGATTTTGGACAATGGCTGAACGAGACCCAAGGTCGACAATAGGATGGCTGACTTTGGCTATGTTGTCAAACGGCAATGCCTTTGACTCTAGGTTCTGAGAAGAGTTTGGAGCATGAACATCTGCGTTCGCAGCTTGTCTTTGCGGCAATGAGGAATATGGTTCAGGCGGATTGAACAGAAGAGACCTGACTGTCTCATTTAGTGTCCCGAAAACGGGCCACGGTGATGAGACTTCAGTGAGCTTCTGAGAAAAGATACTTATCCACTTAGGGACGGGGAATCCAGCTGGCTCCAGTTTTGATCGTACGGACGAAACGGACTCTAAAATCGATCGCAGCGGGAACTCGATCAATGGTGGAATCCCACATGCTTGGAAATTCTCCACATGATGCGATAGAACGTCCAACGTTCGATAAAGTATTTTCTCGATTCCATCCATAGCAGTCTGGCTGACCCCCTGCATAAACTGGCCTTGACTTAACTGCCTAGTGTAGAGAAACAAGAGCGTTGCTGCATATGTCAGGTGGAAATAGCTTTGATGGAGGAGCAAAGCGGATCTGTTCTGGGCGTCGTCCCCTTCGGCGCCAATCAAACGGCAATTTACCGGAAGCTGGTCGTCAAGTGCTCTGAGGTCAAGCAGTATTTTTTGAATGAAGACATGGGCATTTGTAGCTTGCGGAAAATCCCAAGCAATTCTATTTAGCACGCTGGTTAATTCAAACAAACGATTAAAGTAGCTGAGAGCCAGTAAGGGGCCGCGCGGTGGTGCGTTTCTGCTCTCAAAGGCAGCGCGGGAGGGTAGCACGTCAACCCAAGAATTCCATTCTTCGAGGCCATCTTCTTCTAGGCGTCCCGCTAGTGCTAGGTCGATCCCTCTCAGACAAGGCGATCTCGAAAGACGGACAGAGAGTATGGAGTCAATGATAAAACATCCCATATAAACGGCTGTTCTTTGGCGCGATTCGTCCGACCTGCGAGAATCTAAAGTCTTCGATAACTCCATGGCTTCGGCCATTCGTGCGGCTTGTCCGCTCAACAGCCACGCCGCAGTCCAGTCTTCAAACCCTACATTTACCAGCGTGAGCAGCAACAGAGCCTGTACATGCCCAAGATCAAACCGCTCCTTTTCAGAAGGAATAAGGCCGCGCGCTATCTTATAGTACTCCCGGGACTGGGCTAATGGGTCATGTATGAAAGTATCATGTGGATTCACGCCCGAATGTTGCTGGCCCGTTGTGTAGCTTAAAATTGCCCAGAGAGCGGCATGATCTCCTGAGTTTGTCGGTGTGTTCCCCAGGTGGGGTGCGCCATTCGCGTACAAGTAAGAAGCACGGAGCATGTTATGTTTTGGGATGATTGGAAACCATGGATGTGTTTGTGAGAAATACGTTTCGATTAAACCCGAAGTGTGAGGCGGCAATGGCAAAACCTGAACATTTTGTATTTTTCCAGGCAAACTGCTCTCGGCAGCTGATGATAATCTCGGCTTCTTGGCTATTGGGGACAATGATGATGGGTCGACAACTCTGGGGCCGGCTACTCCAACGGAACCTGGGTCACGGCCAACGCGAAACCCCCACTGGCTTGATGCTCCCAAATATGAGCCATCGTCTTCTTCTTCGCGTGGCCTTTTCGCTGGCGATTGTGAGTCTATGTCTCCCGGGGACAACATCTTTTCCAAAGCTCCCCACAGACGACTTGTCTTCCACACGTCGTGCAGATTATCCGAAGCAGCTTCATCAGTCCACAGCTGCATCAGACGATCGCGTCGGCCCTTTGAGCGATCCGTGGCACCGATTAAGGCCAGCATTGTTTCTTCAAATCCTTCGATGTTGCAAATTGACAGCGCCCATAGTTTTTCTAGTCCTCGCACATATCCCTCGGGCAGCCCGCGCTTCCTCGCATTGGGGTCGTAGGAGCAAGTCTGGCCGGACGCTTTGCAGGCTGAGCATGACGGACGTGCTCCATCGCATTTGTCCTTTTTCGTGCGACAGCGATCGCAGGCGCGCGAGACCCTTTTCCGGCGAGGGCCTTTTATATCCGAACCCTCATCCATGGAGGGCCACCGAAGCTCCTCGGTGCATGGCAGTACTTGGAGAGGCGCGCGTGGAGAGGTCTCTAAGTTATAATCGGCAATTCACAGGACGAAGCGATGGAGTCAAACCCTGCTTGGTTCTTCACGGGAATGCGTTTGTTAGGTCGGGCGAAAGATGTATGTATGAGGAGCGTCGGTCAGCGCAGGAGCAGGGCAGGCTATTCGACTGCTTTCGGCGGAAGAAGAGAGGCTGTGGTGTAGACCGAAGATAGGTCGCGGTTGTGGAGGAGGGATCGTGACGGAGGAAGGAGCATCAACCGAGCCTTACCATTCAGGCGCCGCTTGCCCGCCTCCACATTCTTGGCAAGGCTAATGTAATAAATACATAGGAAGTAACAAATAGTGATAACGCCGCCAGCGTGCTTTTATTTTGGCTTTGGATTATATATTTTATAATGTATAGGGGGCGGCAGCTATACATGCATAAATACATACAAGGTCCATCATAAATAACATAATGCATGTGCGTGTATGTGTATGTGTATGTGCTATGCATCAAACCGCAAATTTATATAAGAGCAACCTCATCATCGCTGCGCAGCGTAGCATTCTATAACCCCGCCCTAGAAGTAACTAAACAGTCATCATGCTTCTTCTCACAGTGTCCTTATAGGCCTGTACATTCCCGACTCCGTGCCTACGTAGGTAGGTACAGGTACATCAAGGAAAGAGAGTCACCTGACCGCACACCCTGTCGCTCGATTGGGCAGTGGGTCCTTCCCCGCGCGGGTCAACTTCGGACGAGGAGAACCGAATGCGCATGAGGTCGCTTTGCTTCTCGCTCACCACGCACCTAACCTAGTTCTATGCACACACACCACATGCGTCGCGCCATCCATGTTCCTTCCAGCGTGACTTGTCGCTTCCTGTCGAGGGCATAGAATGACTAAGTTCTAACTACGACACGGACGGACACGCCCACCAATGTCTCCCCAGCTGTCGTCGAAGCGGGCCTCGACCAAACTGCACTTGTCGAACACGCCGCCCTCTAAGCGAAGCTTCGCGCCCGACGCGTCCCTGGTCTTAGTGGGCATCCGGGGCTCGGGCAAGCGCTCCCTAGGATTCATCGCCGCCGCCGCGCTGAATCGCCGGTTTATCACGGAGGACTATTATTTCAAAGAAGCCACGGGTCTCACGCGCCATGAGTTCTTGCTCCAATTCGGCAGCCATGAATTCCAGCGGCGGGACGTCGAGGTTCTCAAGATGATGCTTGATAACAACCGGACGCAATGTGTGATTGAATGTGGGCTGGGCAGTTTGACGCGCGTTATTCAGGACCATCTTCGTCGCTATTCGCTCACGAACCCCGTGGTGTATATCCTTCGGGATATGGATCAGATTCAGCGCCTGCTACAGTTACAGGACTTCTCCGTGAAGCGTCTGGGAAACGGCGACCCCTACCATCGCACGTGCTCCAACTTTGAATACTACAATCTAGAAGAGCGGATTCCTGCTGATCTACCACGGGATGAGGGAACTCCAGATCGCCGCTCGGTGACTTATTCATTCAAGCTAAAAGACGCCAAAGAAGACTTCACCCAGTTTGTGCGTTTTATCACGGGAGCAATGACCACTGATCCCGGGTTGGACTCTCCTTTTGTTCTGCTAGAAACGCCCCCCGAAAAACGATCGTACACTCATGCCATTTTTCTTCGACTATCCGCCCTCAACAATAACCTAGTGGATGTCGCAGAACTAGAGTCTGGTGGTGATGCTATTGAACTCTGTATAGATGCATGGAATCCAGGAGCCGTAGCCGCCATTGCTAAGCATGTATCTGTATTACGCAGGATAGCAAAGCTACCAATCATCTATTCCATCGACGTAGACACGCTAGCTATTGATCCACGCAGTCCCGACGCCAACCAGCCGGGTGATACATACTACCAGATGCTGGAGCATGGCCTTCGTCTCGGTGTTGAATATCTCGTCATTCATCTGGATCAAGACCACATGCGCTTGGCTCAGGTGGTTCAAAGCAGGGGAATGACTAAAATCATTGGACATTACAATCTGGAACATTCATCGAGAATCTCCTGGGAAGATGAAGCCTGTTTATCAATCTACCTCGAAGCAGAGCGCCTGGGTTGTCAGCTCGTCCGGATTGTGAACTCCGCTACCACTAGGGAAGAGAATGACTCGGTGCGCAAATTTATTGACCGTGTCAAGGCGCTTTCGGGCACTCATCCACCAATCATTGCGTTTAATCTGGGGGCGATTGGGCGAAGCTCCCAGGTGTTCAACAGCAATCTAACATCAGTCACACATCCTGCTATACCACCTTCCGCGCAAAAGGAGAAAGATCCCCAATTAACATCACACGATGCGGTCCACGCCTTGGTTCAGAGTTACATGCTTGACCCGCTCAAGTTTTACATTCTTGGGGCTAGCATTGCTTACAGTATCTCACCGGCAATGCACAATGCTGCTTATGCTAGCTGTGGGTTGGCTCATGTTTATCGTATTCCAGAAGCACCGTCGCTTGCTAAATTAGATGAATGGCGGCATGACCCCCATTTTGGAGGAGCTAGTGTTGTTCAACCGTGGCGAGTCCACGTAGCGGGCCAACTACAATATAAAAGCCGCCATGCAGAGGCAATAGGTGCAATCAACACGGTGATGCCGTTGCGAGCGAGTGCGAATAGACACATCTATCCGCTTTCTGAGCAAGCCAGTCGACGAAACGAGGCTGGGCAGATTGCTGCTTGGTGGGGAGAAAACACTGACTGGATTAGTATAATGGTCTGCTTGCGCCGCAATCTATCTCCCAGAAACGCCATCAGTCCGGTTCGCACCACGGGGCTCGTGATTGGAGCAGGAGGGATGGCTAGAGCAGCCATTTACGCTATGCTACAGCTAGGATGCCGCAAGATATTCATTCTTAATCGGACGTTATCACGGGCAGAGGAGGTTGCAAGGCATTTTAATTCGTGGGTGGCCTCATCGCACACAGACTCGGATGCGGCAGTCCGTGTTCTGCGCTCGGCGGAGGAGCCATGGCCCTCTGAATTGGCGTTCCCTTCGATGATTGTCTCTTGTGTGCCGGAAAATCGGATTCAGGGTCAGCCACCGGCGAACTTTGTCATGCCGGTTCAATGGCTGGGCAGTCCATCTGGTGGTGTTGTTGTCGAGGTAAGCTTATTTGATTACGACCATGCTTTCACAAACCGAGAAACTAACCGGAGAAATTGCTTTAGTTGGCCTACAATGCCCTAGAGACTCCGCTGGTTCGCCAGGTGCGCCAGTATAGAGAGGAAACTGCCATGCCGTGGGTTTTGGTCGACGGTCTCGAAGTCGTTGCGGAGCAGGGCTTTGCACAGTGGGAACTGATGACCGGCCGCAAAGCACCACGTCGATTGATGATGACAGAGGTGCTGCGCAATTATGTGGGAGAGAGCGGGTCGCTTGATGAGAAAACGATCAGGGCCAGGTTAGAAAGTTCGGCATGAATCGGACTGTATAGTTATTAGCATATAGATGGCGTTGGGTGGGCTATTCTGGGACTCGCGTCGGCGCTATCTATATTCATCTATTTTGTTTAGGAAGTACTCCGTGTCTACGATGAATTGTCTGTTTGCATCGATAGGAAGTTTTCAATAGGGTCGAATACCGGCTTATACAAGGGTCAATCATTTAATTGGCTGGCAGCTCTCCGGTGCCTGAGTTAGCGACGGCCCCCGCCGCTGCTAAACGCTTAGTGGCCGGCGCTTAATTCGCTCTCCGCAGCGCTGCCACTTCAACTTCACCTCACTTCACTCACCCTCCCCCTTGCTTCCTTGCTCGCGCCTCACGTATTGTTTCACTGCTCTGCGTGGTTGAGAGAAGTCTCGAAACACGGCTTTTCTTCTCTCAAGGTTGTGCACGTCATAGAGAATTTCTGATACGGACAAGAAAATCAGCTCGCCACTAATCAACTTCGTACCGACGGCGCTAGCTTCAGGTTAAAGTCAGAACGTTAAACTCAAAAGCATCCTTTCACAAAGGATGATGCATATTTCAGACGCAAATGCCTTCACTCCATCGACAGCAGCTCTGAAGAAAAGGAAGCGAGATGTGGTTGGTGGTGGACCTGCAACATGCAATCAAGAAAATGTCTTGCAAGGGTGAGAGAGAACGCCTTGACTATTTCTCTTGGATGGTCGACGTGCTAATATTAGATGCAACTGATAGGAGCATCCCCGCTTACCAGCTGGAGTTTCAAGATATGAACATGCTCTCGGCTCCCCCTCGTTTCAATATTGAATCAGCTACACCTACATCGACGACGACATCGTCTCAGCGACAATGGCTATCCTTAGGAAATAGTGCTGCACCAGAAATGCAGAAGAAACGGAGAATCCTACAGCCACATTCCCATAATCAATATCATCAACAGCAACCACAATCGCAACTTCGGCCCCATTCTGGTAGTCCTGCTACTCCAAACACGGCTAGTCATTACCCTCGTCACCAATACCAATGTCACAGCCCGAGAAAACCTAGTCCACCAGCATTGATGATACCACTCTTCGACCGTCGGCGGGACTCGGAATTCGCCTCGACTCCGACACTGGATGAATACGATTCTGTGTCACCTCGGACAACGACGATCTGTCCCCGAGAACCTTCGGCATTGCCGCCCCCGGTGCTGAGGCCATGTCATGTGTGCCATCGCAAGCCGTCGACGAAAGTCATGCTAGATGCATATGCGGACTGCGAACTGTGCGGACAGCGGGCTTGTTATATTTGTTTGCGAGAATGCAATTCTTTGAACTGTCACAACGGCTCAACTACTACTACTACTACTACTACTACTACTACTACTTCCACACCGGATGAATATGACGACAACATGATGCGATGTACCGACATCAGACGCGATGATGGATACCTCCATACAAGACCATATTCACGAATTCGGGGCAATGAAAACGGGACTGAGAAAATTCGACACAGAAAAGTCTGCTCGTGTTGCGCAGTTGAGGGATTGACAAATACAGGTGAAGAAATTGTCTGGTGTTTGGACTGTGTACGGAGAGAGGAGACAAATCATCAACAAATGTGGCAATGATCCTTCTTTTATTTTTTCAACTCCTACCTATACCATGATTTTTCTTGCATTTTGCCCCGTTTTTTCTACTGTTGTTCAATTGCATACGGACATATCTCCCAACCATGTTATGAAGTATAATTTAATCCCCCCTATGACCTTGTTTATTGTCCACTGGCGTTCTGCACGACTTTGCATATTATATCAACATTATCTTTCCGCAACTTCTTTGGCATTATACCTAGTATAGACTTTTCGGTTTTTTTTTTTTTTTTTTTTTTTTTTTATTATTGAACAAATCTTCCTCGATAGCCTATTTCCATAGTTCATTTCCAGCCATGCATGAAACGATCATTGAACTCAAAAAAACAAAAAAAAAAAAAGAAAGGGAGAGAACGAAGAGACTTTTTCTTTATACAAGTATGTTAGTACTCCGATCAATTTTAAACAATCAACCGACTCTTGTACTTCAGATATGAAATAAGAAAGCATATCAATTCCAAGACGAATGAAGAATGTCTACCGTCCAAATCTAAAACTCGCTCGAGCATACCGCCACAAACCCCGTAAGAATCCCTGATATTCGACCGCCTCTTCATCATTCCCAGCTGCAATACTACTCGTCTTGTCCCCCGTGCAAAATATCTCGGTTAGCCGCACTTGCCAGGGCGGATATCCGTCGAGTTTGACGTACGGACCGAAGATTATGAGGAGGTCTGGTTCGGGTTTGACGGGGTGGAAGAGGGAGGACGGGAGCATTTGATCTACTCCCTCCTTGCGTAGGTGTTCGTTGGTGGTCGGTGGGGAGGAGGAAGATGATGACGGAGAAGAAGAAGGATGGGAAGTGATATCGCTAATTTCGGCGTCGATGAGCTTTGTGCTAATGTCGTTGGGTGACAGTTTGCCGTTTTGGGCCATCTCCGTTAGGGTTTTGGTCAGGTCGACGAGGGTTTCGCGCCCGTCGGAGTGAGAGAGGAGGAGGACTGTTAGGGATGTCTGTTTTGGTGTTGATGCTGTTGTGCCGGTTTGGTTTTGGCTAAAAGTAGATGGGCAATAGGCGCTGTGGTGAGGAGCAAAGATTCGGAGATGGGGTTGGTGCGATGGAGAGCCGTAGTAGAGAGAGAGCTTGTCGGAGATGACTTTGTGGAGGGTGGAAATATACGATTTGAGGATTCCTGTAGTCTCATAATTAGCCATAGATAATAAAACAAAAGTATAAAAGAAAAAGAATATATACCCGTCTTTTCATATATACTCAAAACTGGAATACCGGCGCACGTTGTCCATGCCGCGAGCTCCGCAGCCTCATCCATCAAGGTATGCAAGGCGTCTTCCTCGGTCTTGCGCAGCTTCAGCAAAACACTCAGGTGCTCCGGCAGACGATCTAGGGACTTGACATCCTTTGCAATGATTTCCGGGGAGCGGTGATGGTAGTATGTAATAGCCAATATCCGATCTGTCACGGCAACAATGGTCTGGGAGATGCGGATGTAGAAGCCCAGACATAAATGGATGATGAGGTAAATGAGGCGGTGGATCTGGGATTTGATGAATGTGCGAAGTGGCTTCTTCTGCTTTGGTTTCGTCTTGGTCTTCTTCCTCTGGTCTTTGCTGTTGTGGTTTCGTGAAGCCAGCTGTGGTTCGGGGAGGTAGGGCTTGAGGAGCTTCTCGCGCTCCGCGGCAGAGAACCGGTTCCCACGAAGACGAACGTCTTCGCGGAAGAGGTCGACGTCCTTTGATGAGACCATGGGGCGTATCACAAAGTTTTTATACAAGTGAGAAAAGAGCGAAAGGCGAGGAGAAACAGACAGGCGATGCCGTGTTCGTTGCGGTTGTCAGGTTTCAAATTATTCTGCCACGTTGTTTCTGTTGTTGCTCCCGTGGCCGCCGATGATGACGTCGCCTGCTGGCTTCAACATCACAGTTGCAGCTATTCGACTACCCAAATTGATATGTTTATATCTACGTGAGATGAGATGCTCCAGACAGTGTTATCAGGATAGGCGACATGAGATGAAAAGATGATAGCGTTTCGAGTTTTCTCTCTCAGCCCAGCTCCGATACAAAGCCGACGTCTGCGCGCTGCATACTTGATGGCATTTCATATGCCACTGTGTATTATATGAGAGAAGACAGCTGCAGGGGCATAAACAGACACAGATAGCAACCGGGATAGGATAAACAATGACATTGTTACAGGTAATCAAAGGTGAACGTGCTGCTGGTGTAGGATTGCAGAATGTGGGCGGTGAGCCCAAATGTATGTAGGCTACATATCTGGCGGACAACGAGGGAAGCTCCAGACACCGTGAACGACACCAACCACACTGTGCTGCCACTCGATAATGGAGATAACAGCAGCAGTTCTTTACTAACTCTACTAGATACTCTACTCCGAAACATCCCACAAACATATGCGCGCGGGGGGTCGTCGTTGACACAACATGCCCGACAGCTCGTCCGCGAGCTCGCATTCTCGCCAACTGTCGCGAACCCTCTACCCCAAGGGCCCCAGCTTCAACCTCGAGTACTTCTCAGGCCGCGACTACATCGTCAAGGACTTTGTCGAGTCGCTCTCCGACAGCGCCATCGCCAACCGCAGGTCGGCTGGCGGGGCCGCTGGCACAAACACGCCGTTTGATCCGAAACCGCTTATCCGCACCTTTGAGCATGCCCAAGGCAGCCTGAACGATCTGCTGGGTGATTTGGAAATCAAGGAAAATGAGCTATCGGCAGCCGTACGAAGAGCAGAGGCCCAACACACGCAGAATTTGAATACGCTGGGGAGAAAACTTAGTCATACAATCGAGTCGTTTCAGAAATTGGATACGTCGCTAAATGGAACTTCACTCTCGAACGGCGCTGATAGCAATGTGGCCGTGGAAACCGGCAAGAGGTTAGAGGAGCTTGAACGGCAACGGCGGCGTGCGTTGGATGCGCATTTCTTGATTGAATGCTGGGATGAAGTCAGCAATCGGGGTGATACCACGAAGCTTGAAACGCTCCGCATGTCAGGGAATAGCGAGGGGAAACTCCGGGCTGCGCATATTGCCAAGCAGTTGTTGCGGATCAGTCAGAGACTTGATCCCAAGAGCTGGAACGACACCTCTAATAATCATAATAATAATAATGGAAATGGCCATTATGCGAATGGTGCAATGCTGTCTCCTAACCTGGGTGGAAACGGACATATGAATGGGCATGCAAATGGGAATGGGCATGTGAACGGAAATGGCAACAATTTTCCCAAGGAGGATACCAGGGTGATCATTGAGAAATTCTCAGAAACACTTGAAAAGGATCTGCTCAAACAGTTTGACGACTTCTACAGGAAAGCAAACTTTGAAGGCATGCAGGAATGTGCGTCGGTTCTTCGCGACTTCAACAGTGGCGCGAGTGTCATTGCCTTGTTCGTCAACCAGCATCAATTCTTCATCGACAGGAGCCAACTTATGACGGAAGAAGTGGGCGGAGATGCAGAAGCATGGGAAAAATTGGCAGACCCGGACGCCGAACCACCAGGCGTCGAGCCCAGCTTACAGTCCTTGGTTGATGACGTGAAGGTTGTCGTACAAGACGAGTCCACCATCATCCGTCGCGCATTTCCTTACTACGACGAAGTGCTCAGCCGGTTCTTACAAAGAGTCTTTCAGCAATCGATCCAGCAGAGACTGGAGATGGTACTCGAAAAAGCGAGTAGTGTCTCCTCTCTTGCCTTTTTACGGTCACTTCAGAGCTCGCGGAGTTACCTCAACTCTCTGGTAGACGACTTAAAGACCCATGGGCTGACTGAGGCCCCTGATCCGATCTCGTCTCAGACAGCGCTGCTCCTCGATCAACAACTAGAAGAGTTATTCATTCCATACTTCGTGGGATCGTCTTATATCGAGCGCGAAAAGCGTAATCTAGAAGAGCTCTACACATCGCTACTGTTCAAGTTCACGGCATTCCATTTAAGACGCAAGAAGGCAGCTACGAGTACTTTCATGTCGTCATTGGCAAAAAGTGGCAGTGAGCTTCTTTCTTCTGCTAAAGAGTCGTATCTATCTCGACTCGAAACCTCGGATTCTACACCTACGCAGCGACAGGTGCTGCTGAAAGTCGCCGGTCTGCGAGATTCGGGAGAAATGGGGAAACAAGTTGAACCTGAATTCACTGAAGACGACGGCTTGCTTTCAGTCACGTTTGCAAAACGTATGTTGAAGTGGTTGGCTGAGGGAGTCGGACGTGGGTTGGAATTGAGCGTTAGCAGCGAAACGCCCAAGGACGTTGCTTCGCTGCTGAATTTGCTTTTGGCAACCATGGCAGAGGGATATGTTGAAATCGCATTGGATGCGGCGCTCGACGCAGCGTCGGTGCAGGAGAGTGCCAAAGCCGAGCCTGATTTCACGTATCTGCATACTCTCCGGGGAGCTGTCAGTGTAACGCATTTGATGTTGACGTGTATTAACACAGTGCTCATCCCTCTAGCGGCGAACAATGTGACTACCCGTCGAGATATGGAGAAGAAGACCAATGCGGCAGTGAATCGAATCGAGGATAAAATCAATGCGATTGAGCAGCGCACGATTGATGTAGCGTTGGCGTGGGTGGCGAAGCTGTTGGGGGGACAGAGGAAGAATGATTTCCGCCCAAAGGAGGGCGATGGCTCGACGGCATGGCTCGAGATGCTACAGACGCCGGTAAGTTTAGTTTCCTGCCTTTATCACTTCAAAAGCTAATTTTATGTTCAGACGTGCGAGACCATCTGCACATTCCTGACCCAGCTGCACAACACAATACTCACATCCCTACCAGCCAGCGGGTCCAATCTGCAATGTCTCCTGACCGAACTTGCGCTGGGCATCCGCGGTCAAATCCTCGAGCATTTCCGGCGTTTCCAAGTAAACGGGCCAGGCGGTCTCATGGTCACAAAGGACATGACTCGATACACCAACCTGCTAAAGTCATGGGATCTGGAATCAGAAGAGATCAAATCTGCTATTGACGTGCTGCTCGAAGTCGGCAGTTTGTTCGTGATTGGGCCAGAGGCGCTGCGCGAGAAGTTGCGAGGTGGCGGTGGTCCTGCGGCTAAGAATAACAATAACAATAACAACGATGGTGCAACGACTGCTCCTGCTGGACGACCTGCGCCGGCGAGCGATGTGAGCGCTGGATTCGGCCTTTCGGTGCAGGATGTCAAGGCGTATGTGATGCGGAGGGTGGATACGAATACGCTCGCGATGCAGAGTGTGCTGGGTTAGTTTGGTATATCTTTTTTTTTTCTTTCCCTCTTGAAATCTATTCGTGTACATATCTATACCCTTTGATGAGTCAAAAACAGTTGGATTGCTCTACTTGGTTTTTAGATGCGTAGACATACATCCCTACCTCTAGGTAGCCAGCCACCTATCCCAGCCAGCCAATATTGGAATATGTAATAATCAGAGTCATAGAAAATAAATCTTATATATGTGCACAACCTAAGCAGGTAGCACATGCTCGACTCTTTCCCCCGATACGTTCACCGTCCACTAGAATTAGGTCTATTCATGCCCATTGAAATCAATTAAATAATACTCTGTGTATCTAACCCAGACATTTGCAGCTACGAGAAGAAATATTGATATGTGTAACCTCGGGAAGGCTGCAACGTGATGAAGCTAAGTAAGCTGGGGAGTTGGTGTTAGGGCTAGTTGCTGTATATCCTCCGTTGTGACTTGGTAAGTAGTGAGAGCTTTCAATATGCTCATAAGATTTTGATCCTTACCTACTGCCACGTCTTATAGAGTAGGTGCAATCATCTTATGTAGATGATATAGGTTTTGATTAAATGCATTATTTATGTACATTATTTATAACGATATCGACATGTATAGCAGCGCCCCTTTATGCTTTTAAAGTTCTTACCACCCGTTCTTTCATATTGATTGATTATTCCCCCCAGCCGACATGCCATCCAACTCGACCCTCATCGGCAAAGAATCCATCTCGTGATAAGCAGTCGAGTTCAGCTCCTGTACCGGCTCCTTGACTAGTAATTCATCTGGTGGCGGCGGGGGAGGTCGCGCATAGCCCATCGCACTTGGATGACTGGCAGTCCTTTGCCTCCTGCGCAGGAAGAACAATAACACGCCAAAGATTATTGCTATGCCTCCTACGGCAACGCCAACCCCGACTCCGGCTTTGGCGCCACTGGAGAGTTCGGAGGGTGCTGAGGATGGTGATGGGGTAGACGTGGAAGTAGACGACGTAGAGGCGGCGGAGGAGGAGGAGGTGATGGTTGAGGTTGCAGATGAAGTCGAGCTGCTGGTGGTAGCTGTGGTCGTGGCTGTGCCAGAAAAGACCTGGGCCAGTGTTATGGCCTCGGCGGTATCGCAGCAAGTGGTGTTGCCGCTTCCACAGCACCAGGTGCTTGAGTTTGATGTGCCATCGCAGGGCGTCAGGATGGCCCAATCGCTGGAGCTGCCGATGCCTGGGTTCTGTAGAAATTTTTGTCAGCGGGTTGGTTCTGGTAGTAACTAGTAGCGAGAATATTGCATACCGTCTGTGAGGTGCACACGTTCAAGCAACCAGCGTCCGTCCAGTCGGAAACCGTGCATTGATCCCGGAAATATGCCGTGTTCATAGTTGTCGTGCCATTGTCATCGGTGGTGGTCCAGTCGTTCTCACACAATCCATTTGGGAGACATATATCGGCCGTGGCACCATCAGACCTACTGCCGCCTGAAGGATTGGTCCGGTTGAATCCACAGCACATGCTCGTGCGGCCTGTGTCATTGTAGCAGGGCTGGTATTCGGCGCTGGACTCGCTGTAGCCATTGGGGTAGTAGCAAACAGCCATCGCGAGCGGCGCAAAGAGGAAGGCGCTGTAGATTTTGAGCCTCATTTTTTGATTTTCTTTCAGATGACACAGGCTGGCGCTGTTTTTGGGTTAGTAAGAAGAAGAAGAAGAAGAAGAAGAAGAAGAAGTGAAAAATGACTCCGTCGGTGTTTCATAACTTCTGAGCCTCCTTCATGCGGCTGAGTGAGCTAACTGATTAGTATACCCGGGAGGCCAATTATATGCGAGCCGGAAGTTGGTATTTGTTGATCTCCGATGAATCTTCCGTCTGCCAATGATATATCCGTATGAGACTGATCTCATCTTATCCTACGTGGGGTTCGTGCGTAATCCCCGACTTAACTGCACTGTAAAATGTTCCGTTTCTCAGCATCGTTTCTTTTCAATTGATTGTAGCACTTGGGAGCTGATGCTCTTCAAGCATGTAGGTAATGACAGCTGTCGCGGTACTTATCAATCGCACACGACGAGAGCACCGCAGTTGATCGTACAAGTGAATGAACCATAAGCTTCTGTTGAGTCGGTTAACGAACATCGACTTGCCATCTTGCCTTATCCAAGCAAGGTATTCATAACCTGGATAAGATGTTCGATTAGACCATCATCTCATGACAGGAGATCTGATCATCTCAATGAAACTTTCCCCACGCCCGCTTCCCTTTGCCCGAGTCTGTGCAGTCGACTCGCTTTAGATTGCAACTTCTCACCAACTGCAGTCCCATGTTTTATACGAGAATCTGGCCAGGATGCCAGGTATCACCCGTCCGCAGACAAGGACAAGCACCTGTTATATAGAGATAGACCTGGCTGGTAAGGGCTATTGCTTTGTCTGCTTTGCCAGTTGCATCCTTCAGCTGGATAATGAGATCTGAAACACGAAGACTGACAACTGAAGGTTGTCTGTCCTCTAGTGGTGCACGTGTGCAGCGCGAAAGAGACGGAGAGACGGCCGGCGTAATGCACGGAATCGGGTTAGCGCCAGTTAGCCGCCGAGGTGATGCGCGCTAAGGGGATTCTCGACGCCGATTGGCTGCTGTGCTCGGCTTGGCGGCCAATCCCCTTGTTGATCCTCTCCGACCTTCTTCCTCAATAATAGTCATACGGCTTGATCAGAGCGCATCCTTCCAGAACGGCGAGCCACGTTCCTTGCATTGTGCCATGCCGTTGCTGTTCTGTATACGTGCCCGACAGCTTTGCTCCCGGAAGGATCAGGATTACATCGTTTTGTCTCCAAAGATGAAACAAACGGCTGACAGGAACCGTTCTGACAGGCTGCTCGCTAGTTAGTCCTGCATTCCGAACTGACGTGGTCGGCCTCGTGTTCGAGTTACCATCCCCTGACTCGGTCCGAGGAAATAGGAGGTCTGGAAACAAAGACAGTTGGAACCGAAATGTGTGTTCGACTTGTCCCTGGCGACTCGTATCATAGCCATGCTGCCATAGACGTTCCGGTGATGAGCAGCTAGCTTGCCTTACTAACGCACCAAATTGATGCTAAATAACCGGCGGGCTGAATCTAGATGAGCATCGGGCTCCACTGCAATCAGCCAAAAACTTCGCTGTTAAAGCGGATTGAGGATGCGTCACCATTAGCATCCGCCATCCGGCATCCGCTGTCAGTAGCTGCGTACTAGTCCTGCCAGACTAAATGATTCTCCAGCACGCACGCTTTGACGGCGAACCAATTTCTAAGTTTAGCTGTTGCCAAAAGCAAAGAGGCCCGATCCTTGGGATATAATATATGGAGGCATTCCTCTTCTACTCTAGTTTTTTGCAGTCTCCTAATAGCAGCCGTCTGTCTTCCTAAGGCTATACAAGCCCTTATCCAGTGCCCCCAGCACAGCGGAGAGTACAGCCAGTACCGCGATCGCTTGTTGCACGTCAAATTTCTGGACATTGGATGGGCAATACCTTCTTCATACTTTATGAGCTATGATTTCTGTCCTCTAGCACTTTATTGCATATCGGCCTCCTTTCTTTCTCAGTCTGCCCTAAAACTCGACTATTGCCAAAGCTATCGTTCTGTTTAATTACGCCTATCTATCTGTCTATGCATGCATAATTTCACGATATCCTCCGGCACACACGATTCATTTGACATTCGGCGTTCCGGCACAGATCATAAACTATGCAGATGCAGGATTTTATAGTGTCTTCACCCGACGACTTTGAGTCTCTTCCACCAGCTGTGCAAAGAAAGGTATGCTTTTTTTCCCGTCTCCTTTCTCCCTCGATACCTCGCAGCACCGAGCACTGGGAACCGGGCAATGGCCATGACTCATGAAGAAACCTTGGGGTCAGCTGCAAGGCAAAAGCTTCAAAGTGTATGGAATATGACTTTTATGATCCATACATACTTCTCTCACCGCACATTATGGGATGGTCCGAGCAACACCATCCCCACAGACAACGCCAATAGTGCGAGTCTGACTCAAGGAGGAAAAGAGAGAGAGAAATTCAAAAACGAAGCCCCCCTGCCTCGCTCTCCACCGCCAAGCGCTTTGATCTTTCCCCTGGATCCCGTGATTCGCTGCCCGCTGATAGTGCCGTCAGACTAGTTGCCTGCTAGCGACACACTGCCCCTTAAAGCCTTCACCCAGCGCTGTCACTAACTAACGCTATAATGCTGCTTACTATAGTTCTTTTCCAACCTCGAGCGATTTCGCTTGTTGACGACGACGACGCAGTCTCCACGCCATCATGCCCATCACGATTACGCAGCCAAACGTCCCCTCTCCATCCGCACCAAGACCTCGTCGGCTGTGGTAACCAACAGGCATCATCGCCAAAAAGCCTATCTTCGTCGTCGGCCTCGCTCGGCTGTGGATTACAATTTCGATCAGGTCCACGAGTACTGGCAATGCTTCCATTCCCTCCCGCCCAAGATCCAGAAGGTCATTTTCTCTAAGGAAGAGCAGCGTCTCTTACAGCGAACGGCCCCCGTCAGCCAGATTGTCGACGCTGCTGATCAGGCCCTGCTCAAATTTGAAGAAAGGCAACGCGCTTCTCTCCAGGAGTCTCGATCTCGTCGGGATTCTGATTCGTTCGGCACGTACGACGGGGAACTCGAGCGACGAAGGTCTAGGGGAGTAGCCTCATCCATTCCGTCTTCGGCATCAGCTCGTCCTTCTTCTGGAGATCCCTCCGACTCCGGCATTGAAATGGAGGAATCTATTCTGGACAGTTTTCGTTGGCTCGACGAGGACGACGATCTCGACCTGTCCCTGGACAGCTATCACAAATACGTTTCTGAAACGGCCGGGTCGCAGTCCCAGAATGCCGCCCAACAAAAACCCGCTACCCCACGTCGAATGCCTTCTTTCCGCCGGACATTGTCCCTGGCCAAAAATCGCAATTCGATGTTCATCGGCAGCAGCCGAACTCTGAATTCGAGCCAGTCTTCAACGATTCCTTTTTCTTCAGCGGGCAGCCACAATCATAGCTATAATAGCCGTCCCAATCATCATACGCGTAGCTCGCATCATCGCCATGTTTCTAATCGCTCTACATCCTCCATTGACCCCGCCGCGCAATACTACCAAGACCCCGAGGCTCGCTTAAAACTGCGCGTGTATCTGGCATCTCCACAGAAGTTCGACGAGGCCATTGAATTCGGATTTCCGTCCTTGGACAACAACCACAAAGAAAATATCGATTCTAGCACGCGGCGACAAGGGGCCAACCGAGATTCGAAACGAATATCTCAAATTTCTTCATCGACTCAGGGATGGACCTTTTTGGATGACGAGACTACGTCTATCGATCTCAGTTTACTTGATTATGCGCACGAATCACAGCAAAGACAGCGGCAATCGCAGTACATGCATTTCAAAGATGCTGTGTCCTCAAATCTTCACGATATCACACCTATCACCTCTGATATGCGACGTTCGCAACCTCTGAAGCCGTCCACTTCAGCCGGCAATGCGACTAGCCACCGCCGCGAGATGACTTTGAAGATGACGCTCACAAGACCTGATCTACGCACTCATGCCACCGACGATGATCCTCTGCGTTTGGCTGAATTGCCACCTGCGGACGAAACGCTGAATATTTGGGACGATCTCCCAGAGGACAGAGGTGTGGTCAAGAAGATGTGGCGCAAACTTCGCGGATGGCGCGATTGATTATCCTTACTCTCCTTTCTCCGTTTTGAAAGAAACAACATTCTCTGTGCATACTTTTTTCCCTTCCAATTTAGAGCTTCTCCATTCTCTTCGTGTCCATATTCATTGTTGCTTCACACTCCCTCTTGTAATTGATTTTGTTTCTTCTATCATCTGAGCGGCTTTGATATGATTTGTTTGACTCTTGACTCGCTTATAAGATATACATACATATATATACCCTCTTTTGCTGTCACCTTCACTCATTTTATTCCTTATATATATACACATACATACATATACATTCAGTCACATAATACATATTGTCTACTGAATTCGGGGGAGTTATGGTATAGAGTTATCTAATTTTCGTCCCGCCATGATAACAATAGATAATAGTATGTTGATCGCAGCTAATTAAGGTCTACAAAGTCTACAAAGCTCTGGGCCCGGTTGGACAATAGCCTAAATGGGAAGGCAGCACGTGATCGCCAGTGATGACGGAACTGCCTCTTTGGAGTTTACCTACTGGACAAAGGCCACGCAGTTGCTCGCGTTGTTCAACAACACGACTGTATACATACGTCCTTCTCTTTTCTTTTCTTTTCTTTTCTTTACCTTATTTACAATTGACAGTCTTCTGTATTTTTTCTGATTTGTCTTGTTTCGTCGCTATTCAACCCTGCGACAAGCTCCCTCCCTTTCTGTCTCCTCACTAGGCGTCAGCGATAGACCGACATCAACGACCATCCATCATCTTACGTACGAACAGCCTTTTTCAATGCCACATCAGCGACGATAAGTCATTATCATCCCGATCATCATGATCTGTCAGTGGTTACATCTGACTAGGCTGTCGCTGCTGCTGCTGCTGCTAGTGGTAGTCGCGCCGTTCAGCGCAGCCAAATCGGATGGACCGAAGATAGCTTTGAAGGAGCTCACCACCGAGCCCAGATCGCCGTTCTATTTCGAGAATTCTGACACCGTGCTTTTTCTGAGCCCGGCGACCGGCGAGGTTTATCAATCGTTCGATGGCGGCGTGGAGTGGAAAGTGGTTGGCGGCAATGATGATGATGACGACGACGACGGAGGGTTAGATATGAAGAATGCCGCTATAATGATTCAGCCACACCCATTTGATAATAAAAAGGCTTATATTTTGGGCCGTCATGGAACTCACTGGGTTACGACAGATCAGGGTAGAACATGGAGTCCGTTCTCGATCCCTGCGGGACCGTCGATGTTCAATGAGCCACTTAAGTTTCATGGCGGTGACTCCTCGAAGGTCATCTTTCAGGGGGAACGGTGCTCGGCTTTCCGGTGTATGGAGACTGCATATGTCACTCTAGACGATTTCGAGACTGTCTCACCACTTCGCGATAATGCCAGAGGTTGTTTATGGGCTGTTGGAACGCCGGCATTCGCGGATTCGGTGGCCGATATCGATGATGAAATTGGCAATCGCGTCTTTTGTATTGCCCATGGACTCAAAAATCCCTTTGCTTCCGCGTACCGTCTTGTCTACTCGGATGAGTTCTTCGAGGATGATGAAGATGGGATTGAAGTGAAGCTCAATGATGGACGGCCTGTGGCGGGTATCATCAACGCGGCTTCGCGCACCAAGTATATCGTTGTTGCAGCCAAATCTCAGGGCACGGATGAGTTGGCGATGTTTGTGACCGATGACGCAATGGTGTGGCATCGCGCGGAGTTTGGAAACCACAAAATCGAAGAAGACGCGTATACGGTACTGGAAGGGACAAACTATAGCATCCAGGTGGATGTTATGAATACTGAACGACCGGTGAATATGGGTGTGCTCTTCACGTCGAATTCTAATGGCACTTACTTCACGCGCAACATCGAGCACACGAATCGTGACATGTCTGGATTGGTGGATTTTGAAAAAATCGCCGGCGTCCAGGGTATTGTGTTGGTCAATGTTGTGGATAACTGGGAGGAAATCGAGGGTCTCACCAGCAGGGATAGAAAGGTTGTCAGTAAAATTAGTTTCGATGACGGACGCACATTTCAGTCTCTGAAAGTGAACGATGAGGATCTGCACTTGCATTCTGTGACCGCATTCGAAAACATTGGCCGAGTTTTCTCCAGTCCTGCCCCGGGTATTGTTATGGGGGTTGGTAATACTGGCAGTTACTTGAAGAACTACGTGAGCGATGGCGACCTTTACGTCTCGGATGATGCTGGTGTCACTTGGCGTCTGGGACTCGAGAAGCCACACAAGTACGAAATGGGCAACAAGGGCGCTGTTGTCGCAGCTATCCAAGACGATGGAAAGCCCACGAACAAGATCCAGTTTTCCATCAACCATGGGAAAGAGTGGGAGTCCGCTGAATTGGAACAGGAGATTATCCCGTATATTCTGACCACCACGCCAGACTCATCAAGTCTGAAATTTCTTCTTATTGGTTATGCCGATGATTTTAGCAAGTGGTATGTGTACTCAATTGATTTTGAGGGACTTCACGAGAGGGAGTGCAAGGACAGTGATTTTGAAGACTGGCCTGCGCGCCTGAACGAGAAAGGGGAGCCCGGTTGTCTTATGGGCCACGAGCAATTCTACCGCCGGCGGAAATCCGATGCAAACTGCTTCATCACGGAGAATCTCTTCAAGACTCCTACACCTAAATTCAAGGCCTGCAAATGTACCGAGGAAGACTTTGAGTGCGATTATAACTTCGTGCGTTCCGAAGATCGAAAGGAGTGTATTCCTGCATCTATCCTTAAAGCTCCCGAAGGCACGTGTAAGAAGGACGGCGACACTTTCAAAGGTCCCTCGGGATGGAGGCTGATTCCTGGAAATGCTTGCCTTCGCGATGGAGGTGTGCAACTGGACAAAGAGATTGATCGCCCATGCAAGGATGCCGAGAAGGTACCATCAGGCGATGCTAAAGACATTAGCGCGACAGTTAACTATATTGATTCCGCCAAGTTTGAGGAGTTTTTCTACCTGGAAAGAGCCGGTAGCAGTCGAGGAGAAGACGAAACCATCGTTATGCGAACTTCGGATGGCAAACTCTACGTGACTCATGACCACGGCAAGACCTGGACTCACGAGCTCGCCGACGTCAAGGTGCAAGAGATTGCGCCACATCGCTACTTGAACGACAGGGCGTTTTTCCTGACTAACGGCCAAAAGCACTTTTTCACGATCAACCGCGGAGAGACCTTTGATTCATTCAGCGCCCCCGAGGACAAGAACCCGAGCGGCCTGACGCTGACTTTTCACTCGAAGTACAAGGATTGGATGATCTGGACGGGTGCTACTGATTGCCAACATGGCACGTGTCCAAAGACTTCCTACGTTACGAAACATCGAGGCGATGATTGGGAAGTGTTACTGCGCACGGTCGAGAAGTGCGAGTTTATGGCGCGGGAAGACCGAGGGGAAGAGAGCAATGATCTCATTTTCTGCGATCAACATGAAGCTGAGAATGTGAATGGTCAACGCATGCTGCTCACAAGTACCGATTTCTTTGATACCTCCGAGACGCCACTGTCCAATATAATCGACTTTGCGACGATGGCTGAATTTATCATCGTAGCCACGCGTAACCCTGAAAATGAAAATTCGCTGAAAGTCGACGCCAGTGTTGATGGCGTCACGTTTGCCGACGCCGAGTTTCCTGTCAATTTGGAAGTGCCCGTGCAATTGGCATACACGGTTCTGGACAGTTCTACACATTCGGTCTTCTTGCATGTGACGGTCAACAACGAGATGGACCAGTCCTACGGTTCGCTCATCAAGAGCAATAGCAACGGTACCTCTTACGTACTGAGCATCAATGGCGTCAATCGCAACAACGGCGGCTATGTGGACTTTGAGAAGATGCAGGGTCTGGAAGGCGTAGCCATGGTCAACGTTGTCAGCAATACCGAGGATGTCGAAAGGGGAAGCGAGAAGAAGTTGAAAAGCATGATCACACACAACGATGGTGCGCAGTGGACTCTTTTGTCGCCCCCATCCAAGGATTCCGAGGGTAAAAGCTACAGCTGTGGCTCGGATGGCAAGGCAACTGAGAAATGCTCTCTACATCTTCACGGATACACGGAAAGAAGGGATCCTCGCGACACCTTTGCATCTGTATCGGCAATCGGCCTCGTGTTTGGCGTTGGGAATGTCGGCGAGTCACTAAGCAGCAAATCCGATAGCAATACATTTTTCAGTCGAGATGGCGGCATCAGCTGGAAAGAGGTCAAGAAGGGTAACTACATGTGGAAATTCGGCGATCAGGGGTCTATCCTGGTTCTCGCCGAAGAACTCAAACCTACGCGCGTGATCTATTTCAGCATGGACGAGGGAGACACGTGGGAGGAATACCAGTTTTCAGACAAAGAGGTTGCAGTGCAGAGCCTTTCGACTGTACCATCGGATACGTCGAAGAATTTCTTGCTATGGGGTAAAGAGACAAGCTCTGGCAAGCTTGTCACTGTGAATTTGGACTTTAGTGGATTGCGTGACCGAACGTGCAATCTGGATGAAGACTCCGGCGAGGGTGAGGATTACTATCTGTGGGAGCCCAAACATCCGCTCCAGGAAGGGAACTGTCTGTTTGGCCATGTGGAGCAGTATCATCGCAAGAAGCCGTCGTCGCATTGCTGGAATGACTGGTCTGAGGTGCATGTACATCGAATTTCACACAACTGTACTTGCACTCGCGAAGACTTTGAGTGGTGCGTCTTTCATATTGCCCCTTTCGTTTCGTTTTTTGTTTCTTGCTGACAAATAATAGTGACTACAACTATGAACTCCAAACCGATGGAAGGTGTGCATTAGTGCCAGGTCTTCCTAAACCAAACGCAATCGACTATTGCAAACAAAACCCAGATGCTGTGGAGTACTGGGAACCAACCGGATACCGACGCATTCCACTTACCACATGTATTGGTGGTGCCAACCTAGATCGCTTAGTATTACATCCCTGCCCGAACCACGAAGAAGAATACGAACGTAAACACGGGGTTAGCGGCGTTGTCATCTTCTTTGCTATAGTCATTCCATTCGCTCTAGCAGCGGCCGCAGGATACTGGGTGTATACACGCTGGGATGGGAAATTCGGACAAATCCGGCTGGGCGAAGGTGGTGGAGGAGCGAGATCGTCATCGTTCACAGCAAACGGTTCGCCGTTTATTGCGGTACCAGTGGCGATTATCGCGGGCGCAGTTGCTGCTGTTAAAGTGCTGCCATTGCTGGGTATGAGTCTCTGGCGGAATGTCAGCGGATATGTACGTTTACCCGGTCGCGGGGGACCGCGTCCGTATGCGACGAGGGGCGCGTTTGCAGCTCGGAGGGACGATTATACTAATATCATGGAGGATGAGGATGAGTTGTTGGGCGATGATGAGTTTGAGGATGAAGAGGAGGAGGCGTGATCAAATTTTTTGATAAATGATGAATTATAAACCTGTTCTATCTATCTATCTACTGCTGTTTTCATATCTGTTGCATAGCAAGCATGTATTTTTTTTTTAATTCCTTTTCGTTGACGACATGTTGGTTCGTTGGTTAGGGATTGCTAGAATTGATCGTTTCTAAAACTTCTATTCATAGCTGACCGTATTGGATAGAGAAAATTTGAGCTAGTCATGCCATTCATCAATCTATCCTATTCTACACATACACTGAATCAAACCCTCCCCCCCCCCCCCCCCCCTCTCTCGGCCGATCCTTTATCTAGCTCAATACTAGGACAAATCATCCGGTCCAAACGAATCGGGCAGAAGCTGCTCAGTGTCATCATTTAGCATCATACAGATATATATCAACGGAGAAGAAAAAAAGCAGAGGGGGTTATACAAACCTCCGCAATAGTCGCAATTTTATACTCTCCGTCCTTGTCGAACATGTATATCGGGAAAGACGGGGTTGTGAATTCGCGCATACTTGATAAATCAGACAAAAATTTAGCATTTCAACTGCGAAAAGAAAGAAAGGGGACGCACAACTGCCTGCACATCCCGCACGGACTGGCCGCGGGCTTGATATCTGTCGCTACGGCTATGGCCTTGAAGGATCGGTGGCCTTGCATCTGTTAATGCCTGTTAATTTATAGTTCTCGGGGTTGTGTTCGGACGACTGCAAAAGGGAAGAAAGGTTAGGTACAATGGCAGTTCCGAATGCGACGCGCTCGGCGCATACGCCCACGGGATACGCGGCATTCTCAATGTTGGCGCCGGAGATGTATTCTCCTGTGGACGTGAGGATGCAGGCGCCTACGTGGAAGTTTGAGTAGCGGCCTGGTCTCCTTGTTAGAGGTGACAGAAGACGAATGTTAATTGAGGGGTTGATGCGCTGACAGTATGCTTTGGATTTGGCTTCTATGGCCTTTTGGGAGATGGTTTGGAGCTCGACTTCGGAGAGAAGGTGGGCGGACATTTTGCTGCTTTCCGGTTCTTGTTCTTTTTCTTAAAGTTCTTTTCAGCGAAAGTGTAGAAGATGAGGTGAAGGATGATGATGTCTGATGAGTATTGATTATCCCATATCTTATCGGTTTCCATATCAGCCCGCCCACCTGCCTAAATTGGATGGATCTTAGGGCTAGGGTTAGGGCATGCGCTGAGGTGCATGTTCCATCTTTCTATCTCTTTCTAGCAGCACAAATCATCAATCAATATGGATTATGATGACTCTGGCGCAATTGAATGTAGCAAAGCATCCTTTACGATATATCCTATGCACATTTGTACTCATCGAAACCTGACAAGGCAAAGCAGGGCCAGCAAGGCGAGCACAAGAACTGGTCTTAGATATAAAATAAATTATAGCACATAAGAAAATATGAAGATATACGTCTTAGACACTCTCCTATATGCTGTTTGCTACCTAGGTATCTGCATTACACAATCTTGGCAAGGCTGCCCGCGACTGGCCCTCCTTCCATCGCGTCAGCCTCGTCTCGTCTCGCCTTCCTTCTTCACCTCTCCGGGCATCTCAACACTTTTCCATATCCTCATCCTCCGACTGTACCTAGACAGCTCTACTGATATTATGGCCTCTCCTCCGTCGGAAGATCACAACCATGACCGTCACGCCGACTTTTCTCCCCCGAATGACCTCGGCACTGCAGGTTTGTTTACCTCAATTGATGCTAATTCTACAGCCTCGTCGTCTCAAAGGCGCTATCGATTACCGCCTAAAGCCCTTAGCTTCCCGTCTTTGTTCCCCTCCCGGAACCTTCAAGACGGACACCACAGTTCTACAGAGTCTATTCCAGAGACACCTTCCCCGTTTACGTGTCTCACAAAACCGCCCAGCATCTTCCACGAACCTGACTTGACTGGATTTCCACCAATATCCGCCAACACCAGCTTCGCTGGTAGGTTTACAGTGTAACCACGGCTTGTTTTAGTTCTTACGTACTAATTCATAGAGCAGATCCCGGAGTCTCTCTATCTACAGAACTACAAGTTCCTCCCTGGAAATCAAGTGTTACTTCTTTTGATAGCGTTTTCCCCACGAGTCCTCTCCAACAACCATATCAGAACTATGCCGGTAGTACATCTCCTCAATTATGGCATGTAGGCCCCAAAGAAGACGACATTAGTGCCGTTGATGCCACCTTGGTTCTCCCGCCCTTAAATCCTACACCTTCTGCAAGGAACAATGACGTGGAGGACGAATGCGGCAAGCAGAGTCGATACTCACTCCCAGAATGTCGCAGACTATTATCCAAAGGCTTGAAAGCGCATATGCTCATTGAGCATAGTAAGCGACCGGAGAGATGCCCGATTGCTACTTGCGAGTATCACCTGAAAGGGTTCAAATGCAAACATGACAAGGACCGACACACTCTGACTCATTTCAAGGGAACTATGATCTGCGGGTTTTGTCCTGGCTCTGGCTCAGCCGCTGATAAGAGCTTCAATAAGGTTGATATTTTCAAGCATCACTTGTCGTCAGCACATGGTGTGCAAGAGACCTTTTCAGGCACCCGGTCACCTTCCGCGTATGGGCAGGATACCACTGGCAAGTGCTCTATTTGCTCTAGAACTTTCCGCAATGCTCAATACTTCTACGAACACTTGGATGACTGTACCCTCCATGTTATACAACAAGAATCTAGCCAGGCGTTTCACTCGAAGGAAATAGCAGAAGGCACACTTGACGAGGCTGTAAAGCACTCCATGGAAAAACGCAGGCCGTTAGATTCATCTAGCTTTATGGGCGGCGGTGATCATATTGATGTCAAAGATCACGATGACGACGACGATTTTGATTTTGATTTTGATTTTTACAACCCCTTCGTTCAATCTGGCCGCAGTTCTCTGAAGCCAACCAAATCAGGTGCGAAATGGCCTCCTATATCCGTGCTGGGCCCTACAGAACCGGATGTTCATCGTGCCGCTCGAGAGGACATAAATAGAGACCTTCAATCTTTGGGCATATGGGCAGACATGGAGAAGGCAGAGAAACACGTCCATTGTACCTATGACGACCAACTTCATTCGTGGAAAGACCAAGTGGTGCTTGATGGGAACATGAAAGTCCACATGCACCTCCGCGATACCTGGAATAACGGCACAAATCGTGACGTTCATGTGACTGACTCGGATATTATTGAACACAAGAGAGACTCGTACGGGTCCTTGAAGCTTCAAGCTAGTTCAGGTGAAGCAGAAGCAGAAGCAGCTGAAATGGATTTGAATGATCGTATGGAATTTTGGGCTAGTAAAACCGATGCTGCCAGTCGAGAGATCATTTCTGTAGAAGTACCAAGTAAAACGGACAAGTCCGACACTTCTGGAAGTGATCTAGTTATGGCCAATGAAGAACTTGAAGAAAGAGATGACCGGTTTAATGGAGGAGAAATGCAGCCACCAATCCTCAAGACCTACCGCAACGTCGTTGTTAATAACTCGGGATATCGATCGCTTTTGGCAAATGTGAAAAGGGAGCGTCTTTTAACATCGCAGCAGCCGAACGCAATGGAAACGATAAAAGAAAGGATTTTAGACATCCTCTCTCAGTCAGCCAGTTCCAACAGGCAACGTCTAGCAGGAGATCGCCATATGACCTTCAGAATTGAGTGGGACCCTAAAGCTTTCATTTTGAACCAAAAATATTCAGAAAAGCCAGAAGACGCCATTGAGAGGGCAATTGTGGTAACAGGAACCATTACCGACGCACAGGCTCTAACTTGTCGACAGTATCTTTGCCAGACGTGGCCGTCAAGTGGACTGGAAATATTACAATTAGTCAAGGATATTGTGCGATTTGAAGACGAAGACCTTTTTCATCGTGTTTGTAAGTCCTCGAGCTTAACACTCCACTGTCTTTTGCCGTACGCATCCTAATGATCTTTACAGATACGCTAAGTAATCAAGCGAATATTGCTGTACTATATCGTCCGTCAAAAATGTTATTATCGTCAACTTTTACAGTCGATGTGACTGGCTCTGCACATGTCATCGTGGAAATTGGAGAACAGCTTGCATGGCTGGGCGCTGCACTTCAATGGCCAGATTCAGATGGAATATCTTCTGTTAAAACTCAGATCCAATCGCAGGCGTCGCATTCCATATGTATTAGCTTCCATGTTGAGACAGAAAGCGAAGCATTGTCCACTGTCAATGGGAACTGTTGGCACAATCTGTTCAGAAGCCCAGTTGTGGTGGAAGGATTCCCCATACCGCGAAGACGACAGGTATCATCAACACGCGGCCTTGAAATTCCGCTGAATATGATGGCTGGCCTGGCTCGAGCTCGTCGTGTTAATAAGTTCCGCTCCCGCACCGTACTCAAAGGGCACTTTGCAATGCTCCTCCCAGTCGGCCAGATAGGGGACATAGTAATGTGGCACCTAATCCATGACAAAAAGGGTGGCCGCATTTCATACAACGATAGTCTAGCCTTTGATACAGTTGATATCGATCTCGCCACGCTAGAAAAAGCCCGGCATGTCCTTGGTTGGTGTTCGGAAATGAAGTTTTATGGAGGTAAAGATTCCCATTGCCATACTCCATACTTTATGTGTCGGTACTGATACTTGGACCCAGGTGCTGCAGATGCGCGGTATGACATAAGGGCGTCGAGGCTTCCAAGGGCTCAAAGCAGTGATGGCATCATGGCCGAGAGTGCTTTGTGCCATGGGCAGAGAATCAGCGGTGGTCATCCGTTTAGTAGAGGGCATAGAGATATTCCAATTCACATCTCACATGATGGTTTCATTCCTAGGCTGAAATGGATGTCTAAAAAGTATGTGGTTCTCTGGGACACAGAATGCAATAGGGCCTGGTTGGTTAACGGCACGGCTGCTTTACTACACCTCGTTCGTGCATCTCTTGAACACGACAAGACAGATCCTTTCCATTCGGTATTCCTTTTCGACACCTCAGAAATGACCGAGGCTCTGAAGGCCCATCATCCTCACTCTGCAATCCATGTTCTCATCGACCAAAGGAACTTGAGTCTGAAAGTCTATCCAAACAAAGAGGGCTATATCACATTCGAGCATCGCGTTGAACATTTCTATGATGTCCTGGAAAAGTTCATAGACAGTCAGGTGCACGCGCTAGGCAAATATGGCAACCAAGATATATCTAGGGCACATTTAGTAGGCTGGGATTTCAACGATATAATCGCAAGTCGTGATCCAATTTATCCTCGGTTGGCTACCCTTGATCATATGGGCAAGTCCTGGGTCGACTTTTCTCATTCTATTCACGCAATAGCGCTCTTCGGCCGTGGGTTTGGTGAAATAATTGAACCTGTGGGCGCTTTCTGTTCTTATTGGGCCAAATTGCCGAAAGACAGGTCATACTTAGCAGCCTGCGTTTCTGACATCAAGGAGATTATTGAAGCTTACGGCGATCCTTCTTCGATGCCCACACAGCTCACGCATAATATCATTTGGCATCACATAGAGCAACCTTTCAAAACATGCATGTGCCATTCTTCGCACGAAGGGATTCACTCTGATGTCACGCAAGTTCTTCTTCCACCGACGATATCTCTCGAAGAACTCCATCGCCCTTCGCGAATTGTGAATCTCGACATTGCCGGAGCTGTGATCTTTGGATTCAACAATGGTTTCAAGTGGTACTGGGGTGATACGGGGGACCCAACCACGCAACAACAGAAACTAGATGACGGGTCCAGGAGGAAAAGTTTCGCCAGTTCACCGTCCACCAACGATAGTGGACTAGGCAAAAGCTTGTCATCATTCAGCTCGCAAGATAAGGATTCCAGCATTAGTCTAAGTTCCCACCAAGACTCCGCCGACGATTCGATACCTTCTCGACCTATCAAACGTCAAAAGGTTGTGGACCATTCTCTATCACGTACTCCGGCCTTTCCGGATGAAGATCTCTCTTTCGCCTGCAGGAGATATACGGTAGGTATTATATGTGCGTTGCATATAGAGTTCATGGCAGTCCGCGCTCTGTTCGACGAGAAGCACCATGGGCCATTCATCAGTATAAATGATACCAATCAGTACGTCCTAGGACGCATGGCAGACCATAACGTCGTAGCAGCGTGCCTTCCAGATGGTATGTATGGCACTAACTCTGCAGTGGATGTCGCTTCGAACATGAGGAGGACCTTTCGATCCCTAAAGTTCTGCCTTCTGGTTGGTATTGGTGCCGGAGTTCCTTCCCAGCAAAATGACATCCGATTAGGCGATGTTGTTGTTAGCAGGCCGACAGGTACTCATCCAGGTGTTCTGCAGTATGACTTGGGCAAGGCCCTCGAACAAGGAATCTTTCAACAGCATGGTTCCTTGCCACCACCACCACGACATTTAATGGGTGCTATCAGTGAATTAAGGTCTGATCCTGATTTCCCAGTCATGCCCCTCGAGCCATATTTACGACAGATCTAGACCGGCAGGGACCAGTTTCAATACCCGGGGCAAGAAAATGATAAGCTTTATGTTTCCCACTATGTTCATATCAGTGGCGAGAAGACATGCAGCAATTGCAATCCTCAGCATGAGATTAAGAGGCCGCCTCGGAATTCTATGCATCCACGAATCCACTATGGCCTGATTGCGTCAGGAAACCGGGTGATGAAAGACGCCCAACTGAGGGATCGACTCGGTCAGAAGCATGACATCTTAAGCTTTGAGATGGAAGCAGCTGGCATTGTGAATATTTTGCCGTGCTTGGTTATTCGAGGAATCTCCGACTACGCGGACTCACACAAGAACAAAGAATGGCAGGGATACGCAGCAGCGTCGGCCGCTGCCTATGCGAAATTACTTCTTCACCGCGTCCGACCATCGTATGACTCGGACTCAGACTCTGGACTGCAAACAGCGCCATATAGAAATCGGCAAGGAGAAAAACAGTCATCGCCTAGGAAACGATCGCGAGCTGGACATCCGCTTTTTCCTGGCACTTGAATTTATCAACCTCACCAGCGCGTTTAATCCAGGGGATTACCGAATCTGACGATGTGAAACTACCACGGTTGGGTATGTCACGCAGCAGATTTCCTGGAATGAGGCGAGGGTGAGGAATAAGGATGATCCATACCTCCTGTCTGATACGGTATGGAACTCGTCGGTGATGCCAGGGAATTGTGGTTGAGACAATGGTGGTGTGTCGAGCGAGGTTAGGGAAATGGCCACTACGATGCCGGCCATGATGATGGCCAGGGTGACACCCGATGAATATTTGATATTGTCCGTCGGTTCCGGCCTGGATTGTTTGACACAAAAGACGACATTTTGTACAATGTATTCGAGAGGAATTGGAAATAATGATCAATCGATTGTAGGATAGGTGAAGTGAAGCGAGGTGAGGGTTGACTGGAATTATCCCTCGTCTTTATAGATCTTGATAGACATTGTATTGATAATAGAGCTATTCTAGAGCAATAGGACCTTCTTTGTTTCTATGGTTTTGTCTTGTCAACATCACCCCGTTTCAAAGCCGCCGTTGATATTGACCGATGCTTACTGGGTTGGCAAGAGATTTATGCTAGATTCCTTCAGGCTGTAGTTCAGAAAGAGCATATCAGCTAGTTAGTAGTATATCCAGGGCATCGTTGTTAGGGTTCTGCTAGCCCCGTGACAATTACTTGGGTACGTTCTGGTCTGTTCAGGTGCTTCGCTCGGCTTATAAGATGGGTCAAACAATTACTATTCAGTGTTATTCGATTTGATGAGGGCAAGAACACCGTATATACCAGACCGCAAATGCCAGCGGTTGACTCTTTCTGCTTAGGATGCAGTCCTGTTATATTTACTTCAGGTAGTTAGTTCTAAGAACAGTCTCTGGAAATTTGTTAAGCAGATAGTATTACATATCTATTCTTCTTATTCTAGAAGCAGAACGCCACCCATAACATCATCATATTTACTGCTCTATATGTTTGTGCATGAGAAACGGGAAGAATGTCTAGTCAAAATACCGACATAACCCTTCGTATATCGAAAATATAAATGCTGAACTGGGAGCAGATCGTGCCACTGTAATGCCGCATCCACGATACAACCCCTTCAGTCCCTGCTGGTGCCACACTGATCTCCCAACATCCCAAAATGATCGTTTGTTTCCTGATGGTAATGATAAATCTTCGGTTTGCATGCGGGATTTGATGGTGTCGGCCGGGTAGAAGATGAAATTGTAACTGACGCCTGCAGCGGCGCCGGCGAGCATTTGCTGCCATAATGCAAGAGGGACTTCTTCTTCTTCATGCTGTGTATCTGCATGTGTTTGCTTTTGCGATTTCTTGAAAAGTGCAGAGACTCCTTCATAACTGCCAAACCAAGCGGCAGAACCGCCCGTTTCTCTAATCAATGTCCCCATTTGTCCCCGCCAGAGACCAAACACGCCGTCATGTCGAAAGACAGTAGCCAATATCGTCAATGGACCCGGTTTGGCGCCCGTGGTACTCAACGGAACTTGCATTTTGCATTTCACCAGCTCAATTGGCGTGAGAAGAACGGATGTGAAAGCGCCGGAAGCCGCGCCGCTGATCAGCAGACCGGTGAATGGTAGATGGTCCGAGGAGGTATAAATGGTAGATTGGAGCAGGTTCTTTGCTACGCGGTAGCTGAAAAACAGACTGCTGTTTTCGACAGCAGCGCCTGCGAGAGGGGCGCTGATCCCTCGATAGAGACTGCGGAGGCCATCAGATTGTATGGATTGGCGGAAACAATCTAACGGGCCTTTGTAGCGGAGGGGGACGCCGTGAGGCTGTGATTGGAGACGGACTTTGATTGTGTCAAAGGGGTATTCGATGTATTTGCCGACCATGCCAGCAATCTAGTCGCGAAATTAGCGGGGGGAGAGAGATTGTAAACTGGCGGCTGCTGCTACTACTTACAGAGCCATAGATGATATCCTTGAGAGCTTTCTCTCCGGAATTCTGAGGTAATGGAGCGATTTCTACTGGCATCTCATCGCTATAAGCACCATGGTCGAGAGCCGCCATCCAGACTGGTACTAATGGCTGTGGGTGAAGACGAAGTGACGAGACGAGGGAGGATGCTATTTAGCAGGACATGACAAAAATGTAGAAGGAGAGAGGAAGTAGTAAGGAGAAAGGGGATGTCGGCCAGCCGAGAAACCAGGAGAAACACTCGAGTTGAGTGATTAATTTGATTGATTGTTTTAATCGGAGTGCTTTTACTCGGCTGCGCGCATTAATCGCCGGGGCTGTAGCCGTTGCATCGCATCAATGGATCGAATGTATTGCAACAGTGAGCCCACGCAAGCTAGCGAGTCCTGCTGCATGAAGCGAGACTCTTCTTTCATCCTGCGTTTCAAAATATTCAAGCGGCGGTGAGGCCGTCAGAAATTGTTCGCCTGAGGCCGAGTGGGKGGGGGGGGGGGAGCTCGGAACATTAGTAGCTCCGTGATCCGCTTATCTGATCGCGCTAAGATAACTTTCGGGTTTTTCAGTCTCTTGTCTGTCTGACTGTCTACAAACAGAGCAGCCACCATGTCGACCGCCGTGGAAGCCCCCGTGGGCATGAGAAAGAACGGTATGCTCGCTGCCACTCTACTAGAATCGATCCCGGACTAACACAGCCCAGGCAAGAATTGGCATGCCCCGAAGAAAGCCTTCCGGCCCACCGCCGGTTTGAAATCATACGAAAAGAGACTCCAAGAGCGCAATGACCTGGCGGCCATCAAGGAGCGAGAGAAGGAATTGAAGGAAGAGAAAGAAGCCGAGCGACAGGTATGAAGTTTGTTTTTTTCTTTTTTCTTTTTTTTTTTTTTCTCTCCCCTTTCAAATTCGTGTCCTTGGGAAGAATGCACCGATCTTGGTTTGAAACTCCGCTAATATGATTACTCTCTACAGAGACACATACAAGCGATCAAAGACCGACGAGCCGCCAAGGAAGAAAAGGAGCGCTACGAGAAGATGGCAGAGAAGATGCACCGCAAACGAGTCGAGAGAAAGAGGCGTCGCGAGAAGAGGAACAAGCTGCTAAACTCATAACTTTATACGCCTCCATGGGGACGGTTGATCGCTCTTGCGTACTCGGTAGTAGCAAGAACTTGCTGTGATGGCCTGGGTGCAAGGAACAGGAAAGATTTTATGTATATCATGCTCAAAAGTCATACATATGGGTGAGGAGTTTGGAGTTTTGTCACGTTACTTCAGTTATCTATATTATTTAGTCCATTGTATGATTTGTATCAAATACATACTCAGTGCACGGATTTAAAACAACGTGGTGGCACGTATTATATTTCGTGCGACCAATTTAGACCGCCGAGGTTAGCTCCGCAGCATACATAATCATCATCCCAGCATCAGGCAGATGCATCTGCTTCGATATTTCGCTTCACATAATGCAACCTGAGACATAGCACCAGCACCGGACGCGAGCGAAACGTTAAACGCGACGTCCAAATGGAGGAATCCTCTCGTCTGTCGACGTCCAGAACATTCCCCGTGAATCTGCACCACCGCCATCGCTCCGAAGCAGCTCGCCCTACAACCAACAGCACAGCACGCAGCGGTGCGACCGAGGAACGACAGCCCTGGCCACGGAGATTATTCGTGGACACGTCTGTCGAGGAACAGCAGCAGCAGCAACAAGCAAAACATAGCGGTAACAAATCACATCGCTACTCCAAGTCTCGGGATTACAACCACCGTCTCCCCCGAGCCGTCAATCAGATTGCGTCCGCTGGAGGAGCCAGGAATCTCCTGCCAAATAGATCATTCCACCATCGACAGTGGTCGCAGCAAATCGGCGAGGATAGGAACAGATTCAAGGATAAATACAGGGACAGAGAGGGCAGCACAGACTTTAGCTTCCTACGACCGACGGCGACCACTACCAGTCATACCCATGAATCGTCACGGTCTCGGTGTGGCTCTAGGTCGCCTAGCGCTCAAAATCGCAGCAATAGCAGAGCAGGCAGTTTAGTGACGACGGATGATAGCAGGCTTAGCTTGACGAAGGGGAAAGAAATCAAAACGATGGAGGATTTGAATCAGGCGAGGGAGGAGCGGAAGAAGGGCGAAGAGTCAGCTCATGCATATAACACATGTATACTATACAACATGTATACTAACCTGGGTTCTACGGCATAGGTATCTACGAACCAAACTCGCATCAGTAGGCACTCGAGCAACCGAAATTACGCGCCGACTCGATTACACATATTACAACCTCCTCGACCGCATGTCCGCGCTCAACTCCACCATACACACATTCCACGGACTCGTCGATTCCACCACAGCACTACACGACACCTTCCAGCGCGACAACACCAATCTCGAACAAGACACGCACCGCCAACTCGAAGAATTCCAAAACTTCGAGCCCCAACGGCGCCGCATCGAGGCCTTGGAGGAGCGCATGAAAGCCGGTCGCTGCAGGATGGAAACACTGGGCAACAGACTCGACACTGTGCGCAAGGAAATCGAAGGCTGGGAACGGCGCGAGGGCGAGTGGCAGGCTCGTGTTAGTCGCAGGTTGCGGATGCTGTGGGGGATTGCGTGCAGTGTGGTTTTGGTGCTGATTATAGCTTATGGGGTTCAGAGTTGGCGGTTGTCGTCGTTTTCGCAGAATGAGTTGAATTCGCGAGTTGAGATGTTGTCGAGGAATGCAGCGGTTCATACTACGCAGGAGGATATGGACCCCTTTTTAGGATCTCTATTACACTCGAAAGCCAGCTCTTCAGCTGCAGCAACGAGCTCTGGTGAACGCATCCAGAGCACATCGAGTGATCCGTTACATCTGTTTGACGAGTTATAATGTCATATATACCCCATATTTTGGCGTTCACATCCTTTATTTTGTTTGCCTCGGAATTGATGTCCTGTATCATATCTAGATATCATCTCGCTACAAGTGGAAGATAGACAAAAACAAAAAAAAAAACCATCACGTAGCAGCCTTCTTCTTCTTATCTTCCACCAATTCCACATTATCCTCCGGCACCTTGTCCCCATGCACCTCCAACAACCACTCAAAGAGATCGTCACTCACGTCCCCTTGCACCGTTATCTCCTCGGTGCCCGAGGGCGACTTTGTGACCGACGAGCCCGTCGCGAACTTCTTCCCAAGCTCCTTTGCGACTTTCTTCAGATCGAGCCCATGCGCCTCGAGGCCGATTACCACGGTGACGAATTTGCGTTTGTTGCGCTCGACACGCTTGATTTGGATCTTGGAGGAGGCCTTGCGTTCTGTTTCGCGTTCGAGGGCTTGTTGGGCTTTGGCTTCTTTTTTGGCGGCGTCTTTGGCGGCGCGTTCGCGGGCGGAGATGGAGAGGGTGGAGAGGTTGGCGTTGATTGTTTCTTATAGGTAGTTTAGTATAATGTATATATATATATAGATATATAGATATATATAAGAAGGAAAAGGAGAGGGGGAGAGATACCCTCGGAATATAATCGTTGGTGCAGATCTGGATGGCTCGTTTCTAACCACTCTTCGCACTTCTTGGATGTGCCGCCAAACTCGCAGTACTGCCTTGTGTCAGTATTTCTGTATTCTTCGGGAAGGTCTCGTCGGCGTACCTCTGGTGGGAGCGTGCAGACTGGCGAGAAGTATCATGTCAGTAACTCAGACCATCCAGGCGGGGAAACAGATAGGAAGTCGCACCTCCGCAATAGACAACATGTCTCGCTCTGGGCTCTACGGGCTGGTCTGCGACTTCTGCCATTTTCTTTTTCCCCTTTGCGTTCAGTAGAATGTCGGTGGTGTCAATATTGATATCATTCTGGTTTATTTGCATTATTTAGTTGGTTGATATTTTGGCGGGGTTGCTGGCGCGCAGCGTGATTGGTCAATTTGCTGGGTCTTTAGTCTTTACCACGTTATAAGTTAAACTACTAATTTACTACGTTTATAAGTACTTAATAATACTAGTAACTATCACTTTCTAGTAAGATTGCATGTTAGGTGCTTTTATTGCGACTTGATTCAACTCGGTCCATGGCGTAATGCAGACTGTTCTATGCTGTCGCGGACCCTCGCTGCACATGAGTCTTCCATCATGATATGGAAAATGGCAGATAGCAAACATTCCGTCCATTTCCTTCCTATTCTCACGAATACAGCCACCAGCAGCAGCAGCAGTATTTGTTCACAAATTGCATGTCTTGGGCGTCATCGGAACATCATTCCACCGATAGCCGCGCGGTCCGGGGCATTTGCTATTTTTAGAGGATCGTCTGTCTCTCCTTGCTTGGCTTGTCGCTTCTCTCTCTCTCTCTCTCTCTCTCTCTCTCTCTCGCATTTCGGGCGCAGCGTGTCTCTTGTCTGGATGACTTCTTGCCGGTTAGCCTATGCAGCCAAGGCCGACTGCAAATTTAGGCGAAACACAGTGCCTTGGTAGCCGAACCTGTTTCGGTTTTGCAATGATAGAGTCGGCTTTTGGCTAGTCAGTCTTTACCACAAGCATCGTTTCGCACAGAGAGAAAGAAAAAAAATATATATATATATATATATATATATTCGAACATGTCTCTGAAAACGCCAAACACGATAGAGGCTATACCGAAACAATGGAGCATTTCCCCCGATTACTGCCTCAGGTTCGTCAAAAAACGCCACGGTCGATACCGCTTCGACCCTGAGAATCAGTCTCGACTCAGAAACAGTCTCCTTGCCGCAGTGGGGTTTTTCGAGCTGGCCAATGCGGGCGACTTTGCTGCGAATGTGTGGAATCAAGTTCCCGCGCCCAAGTATGCCATTGCCCTGATGGCTGTGGGCGGTACCATGGCGCTCTTCATGACCTACTTTGCCTACCGCGATGCGCGACTGAGTTGGTTCAATCTGAAGGGTCTCCGGACCGAACGTCGCCATCTGCTGCGAACCCTGGAGGAAGTAGAAGCTGGGAACGAGCAACAACAGACAACCGGCACATTCCATGTGGTCAACGCTCTACTAGACGTCAATCGCAGAGAAATGGGTACCGAGATCATCGACCGCATTGGGATGGATAGTTTGATGGGCTTTGGCGCTCTGATGGTCGGAGTGGGCGCCCTCTTGGCCATTGACGGTGCTGATCACCATGCGTGGCAGGCTAGCAATCTTCTTTCCGGGTACATTGGCAATGCGCCGATGGCGATTTACGGACTGGTGAATCTGTTGTGGTCGATTTATGTCTGGCTGCGAGCCCGGCGGCATGGCATCGCTTACGCGGTAAAGCAATCGTCACAGGACGATGGCATAGACGCTACCGTGGGAGTGCTGCTGACAAGACGCATCCACAGCGTCCAGCTTCATGCTACGCTGAATGGAGTCACGGGTGTCGTCGCCGGCGCTGCCTCGCTGGTCACTGCAACCATGTGGTGGGGGTATGTGGTGTTGATCCCGTGCATTACCATCTCCGTGATTGTCAACTATCTCTGGCGACACCGGCTGGGCTACGATCGCCCGTTGTTTATTGAGCAATTGCCGATTATCGACGAGGCGTCGCTGATCGAGGAACTGAAACATATCAACGCCATTCAGCAGGTGCTGCTCTCTTCGAAGAAATCAAAATCAAAATCAACATCAACATCAACATCAACATCAACATCATTATCATCGTCGCTGGCGGCCTTTTCGGGTGCGGTCTCAGACCCGCAGTCCTTTTCCAGCACCCTTGACTTCATGGCTCGACACGAGCTTCTCGAGGATTTCTGTCTTCGTGTTCTCAACGACAAGGAACTCTCTGCGAGGGTTTTTGATCATACTACCGATCCAAACGTGACCGTGTATCCATGTACACTTGCCAGTGTTGACGACGAGTCTGTCACCCGCCGTCTTCACGAGGTCGCGTGTCTATGCATTGATGAGCTGGGACTCATGCACTTGAAATATAGAGAGAGATATCTCCTGGAGACTTTGGGCTGTTACATGACGGGTTCAGCTGGTAGCTCAAAGTTTGAGAATGCGGTGTAACCATCTTATCTACTAATAAATCTAATCAAAATCTTTTGATTTTGTCTATTAATACAGAAATAGACGAGCAAATAAAAACTATCGATTGATTGTGTATTGTTTATAGACAGTCCGAACATATCCAGTTACTAATAGTACACGATTGCCGGGATTATAAACCATATTCTAGGTAAATTCTGAAATATCTTGTTTATAAAAAGTAGACGTTTCCTAACCTTCCAGCGGTTAGGTTTTGGGGCCCGATTCAACGGAAGACGAATGCAATGGTAAGAATCACATAGCTACAGGCTGTCAGTCTAGAAGAAAAGAAGGAAAAAAAAAAGAAAGGAAAGGAGACTTACTACCCCACTAGCATGATTCCGTGGATATAACTATACTTCCCTTCGCGCAGCATGTAATTCACAGCCAAGACTGAAAAGAAAAGAATAACAGTGTTGAACGAGTCAAAATCCAGGGAGGTCTGTTGATGGATGATCCAACCCAAAATAACGATGATGGGAATGACGCATAGCCCGATTTGGAGGATACTGGACACTATGATGCTGATTGCAAAGTCGATGTCGCCGCTGCGGGAGACGGCAATCACGGCAGCGGCCTCGGCACTGTTGCTGGCAATGGGGATGAGGATTGTGGCGATGAATGAGGTGGAAACATGTGCGGTGTGAGCGGTGCTCACCATGCTTTGGAACATGAAATAGGTGCACGCAACGACGCCTACTGCGGACCCGACGAGGGTGACTAATTGTTCGATGGGCTGTGAGGAAGATGAGGGAGGGTCGTCGTCGTGGTCGTGCTGGGCCCTCTCAAAGAGATGGCGGTGAGATTTCATCTGGAAGTAGAGGTAACAAATGTACAAGACAAGCAGGATCAAGGCGGTTCCGTGCGAAAACTCGACAATCTTATTTCTAACTTGTGTAGAATTAGTGGTGAGAGCCGAAGCCAGCGCCGTTGGCAGGATGATTGCCATGGTAGTGATAATCATCAGCGAGGATAATGTGTCTGCCACAGCCGGGTTGAAGGGCATTAAGTCCTTGTCCCATGCGGCAGAGAGCATACAGAAGCCTAGGACCTTGATGGGATTGTTAGTCGGAAAAGAAAAAAGCAGACGAGGGAGATCAATACGAACAAGCAGTAAATCCGATAAAATGCTTCCAATCATAACCGATTGAGCGATATCCGAACGCCCGTTGATAACGGCCAGAATGCCCGCCTAAGACAATTAATATACGGCCAGAAAGAAAGAAAGGCAAGGCAAGGCTAGGCTAGGAACGCACCGTTAATTCCACGGAATTCCCAAAAGTGGCATTGACCAGACTCCCAAGCACTTCGCCAACTTCGTCCGACAGCTTGTCAGAGGCATCCGAAACCAATGCCGAGAGGGGGATGGTAGCCAACAAGTTGAAGGCAAAGACCAAGACCGCATTCCAGCCAAGCGCCCCTGCCACGATTCCGAGCGGCAGAAACAGGAGGAGCAGGTTGCTGCTGTTGACGCCATGAACGAGCGCTCTGCGGGCGTGGTGGTAGATGTTGATTGAGTGTGGAGCGTACAGGGCTTGCGACCAGGTCTCTACGCGGAAGAGAGTAGGGGTCCGAGTTGATGCTGGTGTTGGTGTTGGTGTCTCCATGTCTGTTGCCGGTTCTTGAGGCGTAATTGCAGGAGAATGACGGCTCCGGAGTTGGCTTCCATGTAACCGGCTGTCGACGCTGTTTAAGGATCGCGCACCAAGATCGGGTTCTTCTCGGTCCAGAGACATTCCCAAAAGATTCGCGAACGTTTGGAATGGATGGGTTGAAGGTTTCGGCAGGCGGCAACGTTCCAGTTCCAGAACACCGAGCGTAAAACTTACTTACCGTACGACTTGACTGTACGTCACGTGCCTATTACATACCGTACATACCAAACATACCATACTGTACAATACCGGTTTCGAAACTTGCCCGGGTGCTTGACCCCTGAAAATCAACACAACTGAAGTAAGTAACCAGTAAGGTAAGCATAGTATTAATCTACTTACTTGGCCTACGCCAAATCCACACATTGATGATTTTGCCCGTTCTTTTTCCTTTCCAAACTTCATAAGTGCTAAACTCGTCTGGCACGGCGCATCGGCCATCTCCGACTGGCATCGCTCAACACTCTCATAACCCATTCAATTGGCCGGTCAGGCACTTGGCGGATCAGAAATCCCAGAGGAATCGACAAGAAGCCAAGCACAAGCGAGTAGGCCCACTGGGCGCCGGTCATGCGGACGACAGAAAAGGGCTGTCCGCCCACAAACGCAATCAGGATCTGCGCGCCGACCATGATGGCGCTGATGGTTATAAATAGCCAGTTTTGGAGCACGCCCTCGGCCACGTTGACCGTGTTTTCGAGTTGGCGATTGCTGGGTAGATGATTAGCCATGGAAATTGAAGTAATAATGGAAGGGAAAGAAAGCCTTACTTGTACATGTTGAAGATCTGCAACCAGACATAGGTGTTGAAAATGGCCGTCTCTAGCTGCGCCTTTTCGTGCGCCGTGCGATAATGGAAGATGGAGGAGCCGGCAAAGTAGAGCACCAGCGTGACGGCCATTTGGTATATTGACTGGCCAATAATCATCTTCCACATCGGCGTAGTAATGAGCGAGGCCGACTGAGGCATAGGCTTGCGATCGAGGATCCTGGCCGACGGCGGATCGGTTGCCAGCGCCAGCGCGGCCATTGTATCCTGGAAGAGATTGATCCACATGAGTTGCACCGCGGTCAGGACAGACTGTTCGTTTCCATTGGCCACCGCAGAGACAAAGGTCAATCCGACAGAGGTGATGGTGATTGTAATTTGGAACTATATCGCTGTTAGGCTACTTCTTTTCTTTTTTGATAAAAATCTGTAGGGGAATAGTTACCTGCAGAAACTTGCGGACAGCGTCGTTGACTGCTCTCCCCCACATGATGGCTTTGACGATAGACGCAAAGTTATCGTCGAGGAGCACAATCGAGGACGCCTCTCGAGCAACTTCTGTCCCTGATATCCCCATGGAAAACCCAACGTCCGCGGCGGTGAGGGCCGCAGCATCATTGGTGCCATCGCCTGTCACTGCCACGATCTCTCCCATTTCTTTCAATCGCTTGACCAGGATCCGCTTATCGTCAGGGGTAGACCTGGCCAGGACCTTGAGGTGAGGAATCAACTCAATCTGCCGGGGTTTTTCGAGCGTGCGAAACTCCGCTGCATCCATGGCAATGTCCTTGGAGTCGGTGATAATGCCTGCCTCGCTAGCAATGGATTTCGCTGTTAGGAGATTGTCGCCCGTGACCATTCGCACGGTCACTCCGGCCTTTGCGCACATCTGGATGGCGTCCGGGACACCATCGCGCAGGGGATCCTGGATGCCCATGACTGCGAGAAAGGTGAGGTTTTGGAGAATCCGATCAACGGCAATATCGACGTCGCCGCTAATGTCTATTCCGTTGCTAGGCGGCCAAGTGTCGAAATCCCGATATGCGAGAGTAATTGTTCGCAAGGAACGAGCCGCATACTTGGATATAATCTCCTGCACATTGCTCATGGCATCGTCCGAATGTGGTATTGGGGATACCCCGGTTTCTGGGCTGTCCAAGGCCCTGGTACAGCTACGCAAGAGTATCTCCGATGCACCCTTGACATATGCTCGGTATTTGTCGTTCTCCAGGTGAACTACAGAAATCATGCATTTTCGCGAGGAATCGAATGGCACGAGATACTCAACCCTGGCGTTAGACCGTTCAACCTCAACGGGTCCCATGCCCAGGGCCTCGCGAGCTAGTGTCAATAGAGCAGATTCAGTGCGCGAACCGACGAATGAAGAGTCATCTGCTTCAAATGCAGTGCTGTTGACCACAATCGACTGCTTCAAGATCGACTTGACCGCGGGAGAAAGGTTTCTGATATACTCCGTAAGAGACGACGAGGAACCCTCTGCAGACCGAGAGTTTATCCCAACACTACTGGCAATCACGGTCATCTTATTCTGCGTCAGGGTGCCAGTTTTATCCGAGCAGATACTCGTGGCGTTCCCCATGGTCTCGCACGCTCTTAGCGATCGGACTAGATTTCTGTCTCGCAGCATCCGAGTAGTCGCAAAGGCAAGTGACAGAGTAACCGCTAATGGCAGACCCTCTGGAACGGCGATGACCACGACTGTAAGCGCGATAATAAAGATGTTCAGGAATAGCTGGCCCTTCTCAGCCGCACTTCTCGTACTGTGAGGCAGCTCTGCCAGGAATTTGATGAACAGGATGACGAAAAAGATCAGAGCAACGACACCACCGCAGATAGCGATGTTCTTAGCAAGCCCTGCGAGCTTCACCTGCAATGGCGTCGGGGCCGGTTCGTCCTCGAGCGTCACGAGGATCCTGCCATAGACTGAATTGCGACCGGTAGCAATGACGAGAAAGCTGCCCATGCCCTCGGCCACGCGCGTACCGGAAATAATAAAAGGGTCCATTGCGGGCGCCTCTTTATCATCGCCATGTGCGGTCGGGATGGCTGCTTTACTACAAGCCTCGTTGGCAGGATATTTCGGTCGTAAGTCCGACTCCCCTGTCATGGAAGACTCATCGCATCGAAGAAGAAGGCCCTGGATCATAATACCATCTGCTGGGATGACATCTCCCGGCTCGATCTGGACGACATCACCGACCACGACGTCATGGATGGAGATTTCCTGGGGGCGGCCAGCGCGAACCACCTTGACATTCCGGTCTTGCTGCTTCTTGTTCAGTCGGCGGAATTGATGCTGCTTTTGGAAGTCGTTCAGCGCGCTGACAAGGACGATAATGATGATAGCGACCAGGATGGCCACCCCTTCTACCCACTCGACACCGGGGCTGTCTGCAGTGTGAGGAATGCCAAACGCCTGATAGAGGCCGAGGGCAAGGGAGACAATGGCGGCACCGGTCAAGAGAAATAAGACGTAGTCGTTGTAGGCCATCCACATCAGCTGCCAAAAGGGAGGTTCTCTTTTCATGGGCAACCGATTGTCGCCGAACTGCTGCCTCCTGCTGCTGCTGGCTGGAGACAGAAGAGACTCATCGGGGCTCAGCCCGGTATTCCGGTCTGTCAGAAGTGACGCCTCCAGGCCCGCGAGCCCGCCAAAGGATGTCCGGAGGGCCTTCAAGTCCCGGGATTCAGCGAGCTGCTGTAGCTGCTCGAGCGAGCAGCCGAACTGGCCATCTTGCTGCTGTCTTGGTTGAGTCTCCGGTAGAACAACGCCGGTGTCTTTCACGGTGGATGTCTCCATCCCGTCTGCCACGACGACGACGACGACGACAACAACCACCCAGACCGAGACAGAGACAGAGACAGAGTACTGGGAGAACAGGCCGATGGATGCCACATCTAGCTTTGCGTTTAACAGAGAAGAAAACTCTGTCAATATTGTAACGAGCGTGAAAGGGAAATCCCCCCCTTTCTGCAGTCTTGCAGGTTGGCCGGTTCCATTATTGTGGCGGAGCAGACGCACGCTGCTATTGGCCGGATACCGTGATGTGACAATACATTTATTACCTGCAGTATAAACAGGACTTGTAGATGGAATAAACCCTTGAAGCTGAAAATTTAACATGTTTATAAAGTCTTGACTCGCTTTATTTTGCATGCGAGTCCTCTAGTATAACGTCGGACGTGAAAAGCAATCAATCCCTTATATTTTCAGGTAAATCACATCACAATGAAATCTATATCTATGGCAAAGGCAGAAATAAGTGCTATATACAATGTTCTAGTCCTTATATACATATCTATGTATGTATATTTGTATGTATGTACTGCTTTCCCAATCACACGCTTTCCGTGTCAGTGTGAGCCCTGAAGAAATGAGAAATCCAGCCTATCCAGCCCATTCGGCCAGAATGAGTCTGGCGCGGGCGCGAATCGCCCAGCAGAGGAGTCGACTCGTCAGGGCGGTGGTGATCAAGATGCCCAGCAGAGTCAGGGTGTGCTGATTCGAGCCTGGTGTGCCAGACAAGAAGATGCGCGAGCCAGCGATCTGGAACCAAGCGGACGAGTGCGCCGACAACCAGACTGAAGGCTCCAAGGAAAAGGGAGATGGCCCACTGCGTGCCGTCCAGTCTGACGGCGGACAGGGCACTTCCGCCAAAAAAGATGATGAGAACCTGCCCGACAATGGTGATAAGATTGATACCGAGGAAATACCAATTCTCGTGGATTCCTTCGAAGATATTGAGTCGGTTATCAAGACGACGGTTACTATGGTCGGTTAGCTCAAAGCCAATGACGCGAGGGGTATACATATACATATATATATATATTTGAAACAAAGGAAAAAAAAAAAAAAAAAAAAAAAAAAAAAAAAAAAACTCACTTGTACTGGTTGAAAAATTGCATCCAAACAAAAGTGTTGAACACCACGGTCTCCAAACTCTCTTGCTCGGCCCCCTCGTACCCAAGGATCTCATTACCTGCAAAGTTGAGGGCCAAGGTCACGGAAAGCTGGTAGATGGACTGCGCGATAATCATCTTCCACATGGTGAGGCTTATCATAGGTGCGGATTTGGGTTGTGGCTTCTTCTCGAGAATGCTTTTGTGCGGAGGGTCAGTGGCCAGCGCCATGGCTGCGAAAGTGTCCATGATAAGGTTCACCCAAAGCAATTGGACGGGGGTCAGGATAGATTCATCACGGTCGCTTGTGATGGCGGTGATGAATGTAAGGGCAACAGCCGTGATGTTGACGGTGAGTTGGAACTTTGCATGTTAGTATAATGAGAGAGGGAGAGAGAGAGGGAGGGAAGAGTACACACCTGCAGGAATTTCTTGATTGCATCATTAACTGTGCGACCCCATTCAATAGCCCTGACGATCGAAGAAAAATTGTCGTCCATCAAGATGATGGACGACGCTTCTAGCGCGATATCAGTACCAGAAACACCCATTGAAAAGCCCACATCGGCCACTGTCAATGCCGGCGCATCATTAGTACCATCTCCCGTCACAGCAACCACCTCATCAAGCTCCTTGAGCCCCTTGACTAGATTCTGCTTGTCTTCCGGGCTGGAACGGGCCAGAACTTGGAGTCGCGGAAGCACGCGATAGAGTTCGCTCTTTGACAGCTTGCGGAAAGTTGGTCCGTCCATGGAGATTCCATCATGGTCCAAAATACCCGATTGAGTTGCAATCGCATTGGCAGTGTCAATGTTATCCCCCGTAACCATCTTGATGCTCACGCCGGCATTGCGGCATTTGGCGATGGCGGTCGTGACACCAGGACGGAGAGGGTCTTGGATCCCAAAGATCCCAAGGAACGTCATATCCTTCATGATATCTTCGAATACAGCCTGCGTGGGATCGTTCTCCACAGTGTCAACATGGGGCGGGGGCCAGGTAGACGGGAAATCGCGGTATGCGAATCCAATCATTCGTAGAGAGTGTTTGCTATAGCCTCGAAGGATCTCGGGGACTCGATCTTGGTACTTGCTCAGGGGCTCTGCGTTGGTGCTGCTGGCTTCGTCGGAGGATGCGTCAACGACGATATGGGAGCATTTTTCCAGTAGCACTTCCGGAGCACCCTTGATATAGAGTCTATGAATCCCGCCGAGGTTGACCACGGACGCCATGCACTTCCTCTCGGAATCAAAGGGCACCATCTGGACCAGTCCCGCATTTGCACGTTCTTCAGAGATCTTGTGAATGCTGAGATATTGCTTTGCGAACGAGAGCAAAGCCATTTCGGTGCGGGACCCGATGAATGCATCCTTCTCGCTTTCCACGGCAGTCGAGTTGATGACGATAGATTGAGACAGGACAAATTTCATTTGTTCCGAGAGACGCGAGACAAAGTCTCTAGTGGGGAGCAGCTTGACCATGGTCGTTGAAGCCTCGGTTTCCTCCGGTCTGTTCCCAAACCCGAACTGCATGCCAACAGTTCCGGCGACCACGGTCATCTGGTTCATGGTGAGTGTGCCTGTTTTGTCGCTGCATACGGTGGTCACACTGCCCATGGTTTCACACGAGCTCAGGATTCGCACGAGATTGTTGTCCTTGAGCATTCGCGTGACTGCGATGGCCAGAGCAAGAGTCACGGCCAACGGCAATCCTTCAGGAACAGCAATCACGACCACGGCGATAGAAACGATCACAATCCGCAAAAAGGCCTGTCCCTTTTCTGAAGGCGGTGCGGTGTTCCCCGGTAACTGGATTAAGAATTTGGCACTGAGAACGACAAACAGCAGTACTGCGGCGGTAATGCCGGCAATGGCAATTTGATCGGCCATGGTAGCCAGCTTCTGCTGCAGCGGCGTTGGCTCGTTCTCGTCGACAAGAGACATCATCGTTCTGCCATATGTACTGCGCTCTCCGACAGCGGTGACCATGTAAGTTCCAATCCCTTCGACGACCTTGCAGCCGGAGACGATAAAGGGGTCCTGCTTTCCCAGGGGCACTCCTTGTTTCTTTCGTTTGGCGATTTCGTCGCCTGGGATCTTTTTCTTCGGGTCGGATTCTCCGCTGATCGAGGACTCGTCACAACGGATGTTATGACCTGAGACGAGAATGCCGTCGGCTGGAATCAAGTCGCCGGCTTCCAAGTGCAAGAGATCTCCAACGACAACATCATACACCGATAATTCATAGGGCTTACCAGACCTCAATGCAGTCACAGTACGATCCTCTTTCTAAATAAACAAACAAGTCAGGCTTTTTTTTTTTTTTTTCCCTTAATCCCTCAAAACAGACTTCAGGGGCTATACCTTTCTGTTCAATGTTGCAAACTGCCGCTCCTTCTGATAATCATTCAAGCCACTGACAACCACCACAACGACGACGGCTGCCATAATCGTCGCTCCCTCTACCCATTCCACCTTGGGCTGTCCGGGCCGATGCGGCTGGCAAAACGTCTGATACAGGCCCAAGGCCAAGGAAACAGTAGCCACAACCGTGAGTAAGATGAGCACCCTATCCTGCAGGGCATTCCACATTAGCTGCATAAGCGTCTGCATCTTTTTCTCTGGCAGTCTATTGCCACCGAAGGTCTTGACTCTGCCGGCCAGACAGTCTGGCCGCTCTTCCCATCGAATCCCGAAAGAGCGGTCACTTCGCAAGACGTATGCCAGACCGGACACGCCGCCTAGCGAAAAGAGATCTTCGACACTCCTTTCTGCAAACAGGGCGTCCAGGGCGTCGGGCGCAATGCCGAATGAGGAGTGGTCGTCGTCGCTCGGGTGGAAGTTGTGGTTGTAGACGACCGAGTCGCGGCGTTTCTGGTAGTCCGACGCCATGGAGATGGCGGTGACTTCGGAAGTGCTGCGAGTGCGACAGGAGCCGCACTGCGAGCTGCTTGCTACCATGGTCTCGCCGTCGGACAGCGAGGTCACTGAAGTCACCCTTGGTCTTCCGGCGACGGCAGCGCAACTGCTACCGTCGCCGGAAAGAAACAGACTGTGAGAGGTGGCTGCGGGTTGCAGGCCGCCGCTATCTGGCGACGGCGGTTCATTATTTGTGATGGTGGTGGTGATAGGGGATGATAACGACGACTCTTGTGGTGAGGACAACTGTGCAGGATTTTGTTTTTCATGAGATGGATGGTTCAGGCAGAGGACTGGAAGGCATACGCACGTCGGCGGTACTTATCGTAATGATAGGAGGCGGCGCTGCGTCGGCCGGCATCGGGCCGCCCCTTTTGGGTTTGTTGTTGCTGGGCTCCATGCTGAGTGGTGGTGATGGTCTACGACAGAGACACTTTCCACATGTTTAGTTGGAGATGGCAGCAAGAGTCTGGCAGTGACATGACATGACATGTATGTCGGCTGGTTTAGCGAGGCAGACTCGTAAGGTTGCGTTGGCACTGCCGATTGGCAGATCTTTTAGTCGTTTTAGATCCGCGCTTGAACTGATTTGATCAGGCTCGATTTTAGTCCCCTTTGCGTGCATGAGTAATCATAAATACAGGTTTTGGGCGTGACTATAGTGACCGTACTATTGTTATTGCTATAGCTACGCACGAAATAATCTAATTCCCGGCCTACAAGTAAATCACATCGTCAGGCGCCATCGGCCGAACCTCAAAAGCCACCGAAACAATGACATAGCTGCGGAGATGTCAGAATAGTGCCATGTCATATGCATGTTGGAGGAGAAGAAAAGTACGTACGTGCCCATCAAGACCAGACCCTCCAAGTAATTGCTGCGCCCGTCCTGGATCAGGTAGTTCATCACCATGATGGCAAGAAAAAGAATCGTCGCGTCAAAGAGATCAAACTGCAGCGTCAAGGGCTGGTCGAACACCCAGCCGACCAGCACCAACGCGGGCATAATCAGCATGAGGAGACGCAGGTTGGTGTTGATGATGGCGCGGATTGCGAGATCAATCGGGTTTCGCTTTGCGACGGCCAGGATCGTGACGATCTTGGTCCCGTTGCCGATTAGAGGCACCAGAACCGTTACGAGAAAGGCCGAGCTGATCCCGAGGGTGCGCGAGACGTCGTCCATGCCGCGGATCAGGAAATTGACGCATACAACCAGAGCGCTGGTGGCGGCAATCAGGACTACGCCGGTGATCCAACGGTTCAGACCCAACACGCCACTGCCATTGTTGCGGCGATGACCGGTGGCTAGCTGTGACTGCGGGGCGTTTTCTACGTGGAAAAGGTGAGGATGCGAGTAGAACTGAAAGTAGAAAAACACGAGCGACAGAAGGAACAGCACGGTGGCTGCGGCGTGCGAGACTCGCAGAATATAGCTATCGTCAAGACCGTCGTCCTCGTCGGCGGGCGGAAACGTCAACATGATGGTTGGAATGATCAGCGAAATGACTACAATGGTGGTCAAGGACAGCATGATATTCGTGGAGGTTCGGTCGAACTTGACTCGTTTGTGCTGGCCTCCAACGACGAATATACAGCATCCGAGGACCTAGGCAGGCATGATTTAGAACAAAATGATAGAGAAAAAAGCGAAGTCTACTGTGTTAACATACCAGAAGCGAATAGAGCAGGATATTCCCAATCACTGCCCGCTGCACAATAAGTGTCTGGCCCTGGCGGAGGGCACTGAGGCCAACCTAGTAACAAGTAATGAGCCCATCCATCCTTCGACAAGAGGCTTGACAGAGTTTTATCCTTACCGACACCTCAATCGGATTCCCCAACGTAGCCTTGAGCAACTCATCTCCAACACGCCCGATGCGCGAGGATAACTGGCCAATTGAAAATGTAATCCACGCAGTCAGCGGCACAATAGCCAGCAGATTCAGCGCAAACACCGCCAGAGGCGGGAAACCCAGCAATGCAGCGCATACGCCCAGGGGGAAAAAGATCAGAAGCAGATTGAGGTAGCTGCTGACCAGACGGGCCGAGGTCATGTGATATGGGTGCCACAGTGTTGAGGATGATGGTGATGCGATCAGGGTGTCGTCGTCGTCGGGTGTCATCGTTGATAGAATTCCAACAGCTGCTTCAAAGTGGTTTGTTGGTTGTAGGCTTTTTTTGTACAAACTTGAATTGTTTCAATGTTGCTACTGGTTTAACCAACCCGAAAGGGAAAGAGGAGGCTTACACTAGCGGTGTGATGTACGTAGATAGATTGTGTTTATTATTAGTTGAAGCCTGACCAAGGGAAATGAGAGATTGCAGTAATTACAAGTCAAAAATACCAAGCCTTGGCTCATTGGGCCGATCTAGTAACGGCCCAATTACACTAAACTCGAAAAAGTTAATCCTCATTTGACATTTATGACGGGCCGCAAGCCGAGGCTTGCAAGTGGGCCCGAGCCACTAGTCTGGGGACCTTGGAGTTGGTGTCCCCGGCTTCTCCGGAACCTGTGAGACTACCGATTGGCTGCGGGCAGAAGGGGAGCCCCACCATCAGGGCATCCAATAAGGGAGGTTGCATTACAAATTATTAGATTGCGTAAGTGCTTTCTATTTTTAGAGTGGATCTAGCACTCACGACACGTAGTTTTTGTATTCGACACTGTGAAGGATAAACTAGTGAATACTATGAAACACTGAATGCCTGGACGCCATTTATAATTTATAGATTAAGAAAAGTGCTTCTAATCATTATATCGTTCAGCAATTTTTTTTTATCTGTTCAGACGATTCTTTTCTTTTTTTTTTTTTTTTTTTGGAATAGGGAGACTCCAGTAATAATTACAGATTGGTTAATAGATTCGATATCTAATTGAATACGACTAGTATTTACAGCTCCGTACGGCCGTCAGCTGACAGTACATGTATCGATGACAATACCAAACAGGTACGGAGTAGTTATTGCTCCGCCCAAATCCAATTCAAAACAATCTTGAATCCAGCAGCAAGTCCTCATTCAAGTCTCGCCTTCCATATAGCCAGCCATATAATCAAAACTACATACATACATGTCTTCTGAGCCAGGACCGACGACGCCTCTGCTCATGCCAGTGCCTCCTCGGCGTCATCTGTCCAGAAGAGTGGTCGCGGACACGCTCCGCATCGTCAAAGTCATCTGGTTCCAGAGCTACATCAACTGGTTGCTGCTCCTCGTGCCCGTGGCGCTGGTCGCAAGCGAAGACGATGGCTGGGACACGTCGGCTGTGTTTATCCTGAATTTCCTGGCGATTTTGGCCTTGTCGTCGGTGCTGTCCTTTGCGACAGATGAATTGGCTAAGAGTACCGGTCAGACGGTGGGTGCGTTGGTGAATGCCACTTTTGGCAATGCTCTTGAAATGATTGTGCGTTTTTCTTCTTCTTCTCTTTCTCTGCAGTTGATGGTTGACTTACAATATGAATAAAATAGGTCGGCATCACTGCCGTCAATCAAGGCGAAATTCGGATCGTGCAGTCGAGTATGGTTGGGAGTATTCTGTCGGGAATTCTTCTGGCATGTTTTTTTCTTGTTATGATTTGGTTTCCTTCACACGCTGACTTCTTTGAAGATCCTGGGATGTACCTTCTTTTTTGGATGCTACAACAAAGAGGGGATGAATTTCACTGCAGATGTTATCGGCGTCATGGTATCCTTAATGATCGTCTCGTGTGCGACCCTCATCATTCCATCCGCATTGGCGACCATGACGCCGTGGAAACGAGCCGAGCTCGAGCGTAGTATTCTCAGTCTTTCTCGTGCTACCGCTATTATTCTTCTAATCTTCTATCTCGTCTACCTCTACTTCCAACTCAAAAGCCACGCCGACATCTTCGAAGACGACCAGACCCAAGGCGAGGACGAGGAAGAAGTCCAGCTGGGCCTGTGGTCGTCGAGCATCGTTCTGCTGCTTACTACCCTCGGTGTGACCTTTTGCTCTGATGCACTGGTCGACTCGGTGGACGGGATAGTCCGGACATGGCACATTAGCCGGGCCTTTATCGGACTGATCATCGTGCCCATCGTGGGCAACGCAGGAGAGTTTACGGCGGCTGTCAGCGCGGCCATGTCTGGGAAAATGGATCTGGCGGTCAGTCTGATTGTGAGCGCCACCTTGCAGATTGCCCTGTTCGTGACCCCGTTCCTGGTTCTGTGCGGCTGGATCATCGGCGAGCCCATGTCGCTGTTCTTCAGCACGTTTGAGACGGTTGTGCTTTCCTTCTCGGTGGTGGTTGTGAACTGCCTGGTCCGCGAGGGCCGGGCGAATTATCTCGAAGGTATCTTGTTGGTGGGCACGTATGTGATTGTGGGCATCGCGTTCTACGTCCATCCCGAGGATGTGCCAGTACTTGCCTAGACATAAGACGTTGCATACTTGAATAAAAGATCTGAAATTCACCCTTTGGCATTTTTACGTCGCCGCGTTGCGTGGAACATCACCCCAGTCTATAGCGCACGACGACCTGGAGGCTAGATATGTATGGCGCAATCTGTGCGCGGGTCGAGCACACCACCGGGGTAGAGAGAGGCTTTAATAGCACGATCCTCGAAAGACGCGCAGAAGTAGACGACAGTAAAGTGACAGGTCACCACGACTCGGACGGGCACGGACGGGCACGGGCTGTATACCTGCAAGTACATACATACATACCTCGGCTACGAGGATGGCGACAAATTCTCCGATGGCCGCCGAATACACAGACGGTGGGTGAAACATTCAGCTCAACATCCAATGCGAAGATTCGGGTTGTTCGCAAGGGGCAGAAAGAGCGAGCGTGTTTCGTGAATTTCGTGCGCGTAGCGAGGGAGCGATTTTAATAATAGAGAGGCGGATCTTATTCGCGAGATCTGGAGTAGCAACAGGGAAGTGGCCAATCAGCGACGGGCAATTGCTGCGGCCTTGTTGCTCAGGCACCCACCCCGCTCTCTTGCTCTCTTTCTCCCCGCTCTCTCTCTCGCTCTCTCCCCATTGCGCGGCGTGGCATTGATATATCGTCCAGCAATTGCCAGGCCTAGACCGGAACACGTCGCATTATCATGGAGGAGACATGGACTGATAACCAGGTTGTAGCGCATGCGTCATTAATTGCTAGCGTTAACCAAGCCCTAGGCCTAGAATCCATCTATAATGGCGAAATAGACATGGCCCTGTAGATAATCATATACATCGGCGTGTTCATCAGCATATCATCAGCATATCTATCATCATATCTATCATCATATCTATAATTATATCAATACTCGTATACAACGGCCATCATTCCATGGACGCATAGAGAAGAAAGAGACAAAGAGAGTCGTCTAGACCAGTACGCATGTGGAGAGACTAACCGCATCCGGCGTAGTGCGCTGGTGGCGATTGCTCTATCAATCCTGCTTTTGCTTTTCGTCGTCGTCGCTGCTCACCGACCTCCCCTCCACACCACGTTGCTCTCGCCGCTTGCATCGCCTGCAGCCCTCCTCTTCCTCTCGACACTCGCTTCTGCTCACGTACTTCTGCTCACTCGCTCCGGCCAACTTCGCTCTCTGCGCACATTGACCTGCCCGCGCGTTGCGTCAACCGCAGTGGCAAGTGGAAACACAAGAAAGAAAAAAAAAAGGTCAATTGAATCAAATGCCGCTGCGGTGATTGCACAACCAGGGCGTGCCCCTGTCAACCTCGTTCGTCGTCATGACCACCTTGCTTCCCAGCGATAGGGACGACCTGCAAACACGCTTCCTTGCAGACAGCGGAGACCTGTTCACCGATCCCATGTCGGAATACTTCGAAGCAGACTATACAGCAGCAGCATCACACAAATTCCTGCCCTTCCGCCCCCCTCCCGCTCCGCATGTTTATACCCCAACCCTCAGCAGCCGGTCTTCCGAAGCGACGTCCGATGCCGAAAGCGATGAGATAGCATTGCCGGCATTTGAGACGGAAGAGATCGCGGCACCGGATGACCAGTCTCAACCGTCAACGCCAAAGATAACAGCCGCCAACACAGCGACTAACGAAGGGCTGGATCCGTTGGCCGCGTTGTCCAGGACCTCGAGCGACGATGCGTCGATCGAATCAGAGCCCGAAAGACATGTAGACTACCTGTCGCACGACTGGCGCGAGGAAGACATTTGGTCCTCGTGGCGCTACGTGGTGTCTCGCCGCGATCGATATAGCAATGGAGTGAGACTAGAGAATGCATCGTGGCGAACGTGGGCCAAATCCAAATACAGCTTACGGACTGTTTCGCCTGAAACATTGAACTGGCTGAAGGATTGTGATGTGACCTGGCTCTACGGGCCGCTGCAAACAGATATCAAGTCACTTCCCGCCGCATCTAACAGCAACAAACCCCCGCCGCCCAGCGGGCTGTCGTCGACCAACTCTTTCCTAGACCGAAAATCTATCCTCAAAAAGAAAACGGCCTCGGAGGCTATTCTCCAACGCTCATTATCGCAACATACCCTCTTGAAGCATGCCGGGGCGATACTGCAAGCTCAGAAAGCCGAACATTCGCGGGGGAAACCTTCCTTTGAACGGGCCACGTCTGATGTGGGTGCTCCCTTGGACCGAATCCTGGACAGTCCATACTGCACGCCTTCAGAGTCTGCCTCGTCGGGTTTGGTTTCGCCTAGTGAGAAACGACATATCCACTTCAACAATGAAGTTGTGCAGTGTATTGCAGTTGAAGCCAAGGATTATTATGAAGAACGCGATGTCGACCCATCTTTATTCTTCCTGGGCGAAGAGCTCGACGATGATTACGCCGGGTTCGACAAAGACGATGACGACACAGAGTCCGACGAGGGAATTGTGATGATGAAGACATCCAAACGGTCCTCCTCGTCGTCGTCATCATCATCATTATCGTCATCCGCGACAACGCCTCATACCAGCTTCCGCAGCGCTAGCAGCGAAAGCAAAACCATTGCTCCTCTACCTCCAACTACCTTGAAATGCCGCAGCGACACTCCTGAACCTATCCCTACGCCGTGGAGCCCCCCAACCGAACTCTCCCCAACACCATCTGTCGAGACTCTTCGGCCGTCGAGACCTGAGGCTAACTTCCTCCTTGACGACGACGACGACGACGATAAAGAACACGTCGATGCGCAGTGGCGTTTCGATGGAAAGGGCTCGCAGAAACGCAGTTCCTCAAAGGCTTACGGTACCCAATGCTACTACTCTTCGCGCGACCGTCCGTGGTTCGTCAACCCGGAGGACCGCGAGGAACTGGAAAATAGCGACGACAGCAGCCGCGGCAATCTGCATCTGACGCCGTCGGGGATGTTTATGCCTTATGACGAGGGGGAGTCGTACACGGGGGTGTTTGGCCGGATGATTGACACCGTCAACACGGCTCGCGATATTGCGCATGTCATATGGAATGTGGGATGGAGGAAGTGAATTTCTTTTTCCCCCTTTTCTTTTCATTCATTCAGTTCTTGTGTACATGTTCTGGTCTGGTTGGATGGTTAGTTAGCGATTCTTTACTAATTACGATGGACTAATACGATGGACTAATACGATGGACGAATGGGATGGAGTTGTATTTGGTTTCTGCTTACTAGCGAGTAGTAATGATAATTTTTTGACATTCTGACTGTATCTCTACTCTGTAACTATACTTAGTGTAAGCTGCAAGTTTGGTTAAGCATATTTAACTATTTATGCGGGCGTGATTTAATGCGGTGGATTTTCAGCCGGTGAACCACCCCTGACTTTAATCAGTTTCTACTGTCCCAAGTTCAACTTCATCACCGTCAACACGACCGCATACCAGACAGCATGTCTTGAAATGACAGCACAGCCAGAATAATCCCAGAAAACAAAAGCCCTCCCAACACAAACCCGACGGAAATGGAATCCCTCAACCCCTCCGACCTCGTCGACCGCCTCGGCAGCGACGAAGACGCCGTCCGCAAAATGGCCGCGTTCAAACTGCAGGGCAGCATCGGCGACCCCTCGTTCGCCGACATGTTCATCGCCGAGGGTGGGCTGAGCAGGCTGCGCTATCTGACGCTGAGCACGACGGGCAATACGTTGGCGTACAGTCTGACGAGTTTTGCGCGGCTGTTGGAGGTGGATAAGGGGTGGGAGTTTGTGGATGAGGAGGTTGTGGAGAGGGTATTTAACTACCTGCCTTTATATCTATTTCCTTTGAAGAGAGGATTGGGGCTGATAATGTCTAGATAGTCCATCTGATCGTCACGCACCCGCTCGTCAACATCCTGCGCGGCGCCATGTCCATGCTCGTGTCCATCGTGTCGCATCCGCACAACAACTCGAACCGCATGTCACAGCAGCAGTACGGGGACGAAAATGGCTTCCGCGCGCTGAGGCCGGCAATCGCCAACCATCCACAATTCCTGGAAATGCTCGTGAGCAGGCTGTCGTCTGCAGACCATGCCCTGTGCGCCAATGCGTTGCAGCTGATCAATTCGCTGATGCGCGACGCCATCACCAACGGCCAAGAGTCCGAATGGCCCAAGTTTATCAAGCGGTTGCAGGATCTAGGCGTGATTCGCGCCGTGTATATTCTCATGCAGGGCAGTGCGCTGCAGGATCATGCGCACCCGCTGATTGAGTTTCAGTCGCTGACAAAGCTCCTGCTGAGGAAGTGGAAGAATGTCGCGGTGGATCTGGAGAAGCCGGACCATAGGCGCGCGCTGAAGGGTATTCATCTGGCGAGTAACCCGGAAAAAAAGTCTGCAGACGGCTGCTCGTCGTCTGAGCATGGGGCCGGCGAGGATAATAATGTTCGCAAATCGAGAAGACATAACCCCGAGAAATGGCGACGGCTGGGTTTCCAGACCGAAAGTCCCGCGCCGGAGTTTTATGAGATGGGGTTTTTGGGCATGATGGATCTGACGGATTATGTGAGGAAGCACCAGGACGAGTTCCAGAAGATGCTCCTCGAACACTCGACAAAGCCCGCGGAGCAGCGGTGTCCCATTGCCAGGGCGTCGTTGGCAATCACGTCGGTGCTGTATGAGCATTTTGAGGTTGAGAAGTCGGCGACGGACGACGCGAAGAATTATCTGGCGCTGGAGTCGCGGTCGAATTTTGACAAGGTCTTTAAACCGCTGCTTTTGCACTGGTCGAGGATCCACGTCGCTGCGTTGAATGCGTTTTTCCGTCTGTGGAAGACTACCAGTGCTGAAGTAGAGGATTTCGACAAGATTGTTGAGCTCGTGCGCATCCTCGTGGAATCGGTCGTTGGCGGTGCGCCGCGCACAAAGGACGTGCAGGATGTTGAAGAGGAGCTGGATGATTTCGAGTATCAGCGTCTGCGTGAGCTGCAGATGGAGCTGCTGGAGCTTACATATGAAGACGCCTGGGGCCAGCATTTGCGACAGGTGCGCGACGAGTTGCAGCATGAGGCACTGCAGTTTGTGAAGGAGCAGCGAGTCCGATGTCTTTTACAGGGTGCTTGGTTTCCTAGTGAGATTACGATGACGACGACAACAAAAACAGACGACTCTATAAAGCCAGACGTGACGACGACGACTAAAAGCCAGGGGTATAAATATGTGCAGTTGTCGCATAATCGGAGATATCTACACTTTAGCGAATTCGCTGCTGTGCAGGAGAATGCGCCTGCTTTGGATACGTTGACTAGCAAGAGTGAGTTTTTATTTTTATTTTTATTTTTTTTTTTTTTTTTTCCTTTTTTCCAGCATCCTTCCAAGAAACAGATAAACCAGACAAGACTAAAATCAACAACAGTCGACCTGTCGACCGTCTCGTCAGTCGTATCAAACGTCTCGGCCTCATCAGACTCGTCCTCCGGCTCAACCATCAAGACAGCGCCGGCTTCTCAACCGCCGCCTTCTTCATCTTCCTCGCCATCCACCAAGATCACCATTCACGGCTACGCACCGGCCGCTTCGCCTTCAGCGGGCCACAAACCCAGCGAGCGAGAGGAGCGCAGCAGCCACAAGCGCAGCGGCAGCAAAACCACGCAGCGCGAAATCCCGCTTCTGACGCTGCGTCCGCAGACGCACAGCATCGCCTCGGAGTGGCTGGATGGGCTGTTGATGCTGCTCAATCAGCAGCCCATCACGGCCGAGACGACGAAGCTGGTGAATCTGATTAGCAACTATGGACTGAAGATTCGGCTGCTCAATGTGCGCTTTGATGATGCGGCGTTTGTGGGCGAGACGCCCGAGATTCCGAGTCGGGAGGGCTTGGACGAGGATTATTATTATGATGTTTTTGGGGGGGCTTGACTGTTTTGGTTGGTTTTTGTAGCGATATACCACTGAGTTGAATCTATAAATTAATATGCATTTATACATACATACATATATATATATATATATATATCATAGCTGGCGGTTAGAGAGCATGGCGATAAAGAACAATCCGATAGATAGATAACGATAGCCAATTCTCCGCCTCGCCCAGCAACTCCTGCGTAGACACCAACATCAACACCAACATCAACATCAATATCAATATCAATATCAATATCAATTCAACATCCCCATGATTATGATGCTGAACCACACTTAGACCTATCCCTTTTATTATTGCCATTATTATCCCCTACAGAACAATGACATACTCCCCCCCGCACCATCGTCATGGCTGCTCCTCCCCCTGCCAAAAGGCAGCGCAAGCTGGTCGTGCTCCCTTCCTCGTCGGACAATGAGGAGACAACGCGGCCGACTGAAGCTGAAGTAACTCTTTCTATCTCTTTTCTTTTCTTCTTGACTCTTTACTTACCCTAACCTGTTAGACCTACGCCAGATCAGCGACTGTCTCGTCAAAGACAGCGAACACAACATGCGCCCGCCACCAGCAGCAGCAGCAGCCGCCGCAAAAAGCAGTCGAAAAGACCAAAAAGAGCGTTCCCCCCTCTCGATCCTTGCACAGCTTCTTCCAGCCCGCGACAGAAGAGCAGAGATGGTCATTTCACAGGTCAGGTGCGAAACCGCAGGGATCTTCTTTTTCTTCTTCTTCATTCCTGGATGAGTTGGAGGAGGACAGGATTGAGGATGATGATGATGATGATGACCATCATGCCGATTTTGATCTAGGGTTCTCGGAGGAAGTTTTTGAGGGGATTTCGACGCAGAAAAGGAAGGGAGGCGGACACAAACTGCCTGCTCGCGCTTCGTCGAAGAGGTTTATTCTGGATGGAATTGGAGATACAAATACAAAGGTCCAACCGGATGTGGCGACTTCCTCAGCAGAAGAGAAAATACAGCGGAAACCCTGGTCGGAGCAATACGCGCCTGTGGATGTTACGGAACTGGCAGTCCACAAGAAGAAAGTGGACGATGTTCGGAACTGGTTGGTTGCTGCGTTGTCTGGATGGAGCAGGAATGTGAGTTTTGTTTTGTTACCTCTGAGAAGAAAAAAAAAAGCCTCTGAGGCTGACTTTTAACAAAGAAAATACTGGTCTTACATGGCCCGGCCGGCTGTGGGAAAACTTCCACCATCTCGTTATTACGCACTGTGTTACATTTCGACATCGTCGAATGGAGGAGTCCGTTTGGGGGGGATGCTGGCAATGGCCAATACGCATCTCTGAGTGCACAGTTCGACGACTTTCTGAGCCAGCTGAATGGCTTTGGGGGTCTTGCCCTGACCGATTCTACTAGCTCCAACAAAGCTACGAAACAGACGTTGCAAAAGAGGGTGGTTTTGATAGAAGAGTTTCCGGCTAGTTTGTCTCGCGGCTCTGTTGCGCTCTCGTCCTTTCAGGCCTCGCTCCGTCGGTATCTGGCATCCAGCCTGCAGAACAGCCAGAGTATAGCTGATTCTACGCCTCCGATTGTTATTGTAATCTCGGAGGCCATGCTGGGCACCAGCGTAGCCATGTCTGAAAATCTGACTGCGCACAGATTGCTTGGGCCGGAAGTGTATGCTAACCCTGCCACGACAATCATCGAATTCAACCCGATTGCGCCTACTTTTATGCTCAAAGCGCTCCAGCTCGTCCTCAAAAAAGAGGCGAGACATTCCATGCGCCAGCGGATCCCGGGCATCGGGGTTCTCCAAAGGTTCTCTGAACTCGGCGACATCCGCAGCGCTATCTCGTCGCTCGAGTTTCTCTGTCTGCGAGCTGATAAGAGCGTCGACTGGGGTGGCAGGGTTGCCGCAAAAGCCAAAAGCTCGAGTCGGCGAACAGCCGAGATTCCACTCACGGCCATGGAGAAGGAGTCGCTTGAACTTATCACGCAGCGGGAGTCTAGCTTGGGACTGTTCCATGCCGTGGGGAAAGTGGTTTATAATAAACGGGATGAAAATGGCGCGGATCTGAGCCAGAATGTTGAGGTTCATCATCATCATCATCATCATCATGTTGCGCCACCACGGCATTTGCAGCACCTGGACAGACCCAAGGTCTCTCAAGTCTCTGTGGAAGATATGATGGACAAGACTGGCACGGACGTGCACACGTTCGTCGCCGCTTTGCACGAGAACTACCCCCCGTCTTGCGACGGGTCGATGTTCGCGGAGACTCTCGAAGCGTGCATTGAGAATCTGTCCGATAGCGATATCTTGGGATCGGAGGCCCGTTCGTCCTCGTTCAGTAGCAGGAGTGGCGTCGGTGCTGCGCGCGGCCGTTTCCTGGGTTATGGCGCGAGTATTGACAGATTGCGACAGGACGAGATCAGCTTTCATGTTGCGGTGCGCGGGATGCTGTTTTCACTGCCGTTTCCGGTACGCAGGTCGTCAGGTTCTGCTAGAACTTCTTCTAGCAGCAGCAGCCGCGTTGGCGGCCCGTTTAAAATGTACTTCCCGACGTCTCAGCGTCTGTGGAAGGACATTGAGGAAGTCGAGGGTCTGGTCAGTTTGTGGGAACGGCAGCTCTTGTCTGACGCATCTGGAATTTGGGGCCAGAAGTTATCTGCGCCTGGCCACGATTTGGGAGTCGCCTCCTGGAAATCAAATGCATTGAATGCGAGTATGTCTCACACGGAAGACAGAAAGAAACATGCCAACGTGGTGCCGTCTGCGATGCCTCGAGAGGATATGCTTCTGCATTATCTGCCCTATTTATCAAAGATCATGGGCAGAGATACAAGCACGGCGCGCGGACTGGATAGAATCACGCAATTCAACGGCATCGACGCTCTGAAAAGGGAAGACGACGACGATATGCCGGCCGAAGCCGAAGCGGCCAACGACTGGTCTACGGATTCTGTCCTACAGCCTGCTGGATTTCAGGTGAAGCCCGCGAACGAGACGGTTGTAGTGGAGGCTGCTGAGGAGGAATTGTTTTTGAGCGACGATGATATTGAGGATTAATTTGGCGTACCGCGTTGCATTGCATAGAATTCCGTAGGCGTATTCATTCCGGAGTCGTAAAAAGCCACGTTTTCCGATTTCGTCCAACCTCTTTTCTTCTTTCTCCCCCAGAACAACATGGAGCATTCATTCCATGCACAGCGTAATAATACTTTCCTGATATCTCTCTAGTATCGGTGGGCCCGGGCGATAATGCGATCCACGGCAAGTCTCGCCTCTGCTAGTCTGCATTAACTACGGAGGCCGCCGAAGACTCAACTGCCAACTAACTAACTAACCCATCCTTCTTCTGACAGCACCAGACACAACGTCGCGCCGTTCACAACAGCCACGACAATGCTGCTACGGCTGCAGTGAGGAGCAGAGCCCGCATCGCGACTGAGAATAACACCACCAGCACGAAAACAACTGCGCATCTTGTTCCCGCCCGCTCTCCCACCGTCCAACACGAAAAGCCGGACAGAAACAACAACAAGAACAACAACAACAACATGGCCAGCCGAATAGCGGACGAGAAAGGCCCCGAAGAGGAGATTGGTTTTCTCGATGACGAGTCGCTGTCGGATGATGCTGGTTCTAACAGCAATGCCGACTGGAGGAGTGTTGTGGCCGGCGTGGTCTGCTCGGCGTTGCCGCGATGGTTTGACGCTGGCGTGGTGGGCTTGTTGATCTTTGGGGGTTGTTGTGGGAATGTATGTCTCTGTCTTTCTGCTGCTTGGCTCGTTGGCTGACCGCGCGTGTGTAGGTCTTTGCATTGGAGGCTATCATCAAGTGAGTGCACCGCTCTGTGGACTGGGTATATCTTCCCTGAGCTAACCGGCGCAGAGACGAACCAGCTGCCGGCCCCCTGATCACCTTTGTGCAGTTCGCGACTGTGTCGCTATTCACCATCCCAAGTTTCCTCTCCTGGTCCGCCGGCCCGTCGTCCTTGTTCCTGAAGGCGCCTGTCATCCCCCTGAAATCCTGGGTGATCTACACCATATTCTTCGTCACCGTCAACCTGCTGAACAACTGGGCTTTTGCCTATCGCATCTCCGTCCCATTGCACATCATTCTCCGATCCGGCGGGCCCACGGCGTCTATGATCATTGGCTATCTATACAATGGCCGCCGGTATTCACGCATGCAGATTTTCTCGGTCATGCTCCTGACCCTGGGCGTGGTGGCTGCAGCCCTGGCTGATGCGAAAGCACAGGGCAACGCAATCACTCTGGGCGCCTCGTCGCCTGGAGAAGAAGGCAAATCCACCCTCACCTTCATCACGGGATTCACCATCCTCGCGCTAGCCATGCTTTTGTCCGCTTTCCAGGGCGTCTACGCTGATAGACTATATGCTACTCATGGAAACACGCATTGGCGCGAAGCATTGCTTTATTCGCATATGCTTTCTCTGCCTTTTTTTCTCCCGACGTATGCCCAGCTATCCGCCCAGTTTCGCGCGTTCATGGCGTCTCCTTCGATGCTGTCGGATATCGACCAGTACTCTGCTGCCGCCAGCGTCTTTCTAAGTCAGAGTCCACAGGATGTGCCGCTCATGAACAACCACAACAGAATGAACAGCACCATTCACAACGCAACCATGGCACTTTCCCATATGGCTGCCTCGTTGTCAGCTGTATCCCCATCCGCCGCCCCCATCACCCCTTCTCCTTTCCACAACATCAACAACAACAACAACAGCCACATCTCCACCATCCTCGCCGCCAGCGAAGCAAGCGCAGGCCATCTGCTCAACGCCCTCCTCGCCAAAACCCCCAGCAAAATCTTCTACCTCCTCATCAACGCACTCACACAGTACATCTGCATCCGCGGCGTGTACCTACTAGCCGCCAAATCCTCGTCACTAACCGTGACCATCGTGCTGAACATCCGCAAACTAGTCTCGCTCCTGCTCTCAATCTACATCTTCGGCAATTCGCTTGCATCCGGCGTCTTGATTGGTGCCGGCTTTGTGTTTTTGGGTGGTGCGTTGTATGGCGTGGGTAGTGCGAGGGCCAAGGCGAAGAATTCGATGATTTTGCATCATCAGCAGCAGCAGGACGAGGGGCGGAGGCATCGGAGGAGGATTTTGGATAAAGTGTCGTCGGGGTATACGTCGTTGAGGGAGAAGAGTCCGAGGAGGAGGAAGGTTAAGGTGTGATTTGTACATGTTGTTACATATCGTTGTTATGCGTATTAGAATTTTGTTTTTTTGGCTGGAATGTTGTATAGATAGATAGATAGATGGCATTTGCAGCGAGATGTTGTAGATACTGTCCATACCGTTGATAATATGATATATGATCTATAATCTGATTTGAGAATGACTGTGGTGGACTAAGTGGTACAGTAGAAAACAGCGAAGAAACACCCTTTAAAAATATATGTTTATACAAAAGTAGAAATGGTCTGTAGAACAAATCAAGGCCAAAGAGGGGGTAAAAAAAAAGTCTATAGAACTTCTCCTACAATCTTCGCCGCCTCCTTGTACGTCTCCAATAGTCGTTCACATTTCTCGCGCTCGGCTTTGATGCCGTCATCTTCGTACAGCAGGTCGCCGAATAATTCTTCTTTGTACAGTTCGCTGACTAGTCGGTTTTGCACAACGTCTTTGCTGTGGTTGACTAGCAGGTGCATGACTGCTTTGGGCACTTGGTCGGCGATAGTTTCGCGCACGATGTTGAAGTAAGAGGAGATGAGGCGGCGGATGAGTTCTGTTTCCATGATTTCTCGTTCGGTCAGATTGGGCTCGACGTTGTCGTTCGGCTGTGCATTATGTTAGTTTTACGGTCATTTACAATAGTAACTATTATCAGTGGGACAGAGGGAGGAAAGGCTTACGAATTGGGAAATGTCCCTGCCATAGTCGGAAATGGGTGCGTTAAAGTCGTCTTGCGGTATCACGGGTGATCGAGGTTGAGGTTCGCTGCGGCGAATACTCTGGCTGATGCTGGGCTCTGTGAAATGACCGACTCGTCGACCTTGATGTTGTGTTGTTGGTTGAGGGAGGGGTCCGGATGATGGCATCCCTTCTTTGCCAAAGAAGTAATTGAGGAATGAGTCACGAGCTGAATTTGCCGCCCCAAACACCGGGGGAGAGTTGGATTGTTGTGTGCCATTTACACCCGTATCGACGCCATCCACGCCCTTGGCTAGGTGTGGAGATATCGTCCTCGAGCCTGCAGCTGTGCGAATAGGAACGTTGCGTGCAGCGTGCTGATCTTCCTCCTCATCGCCTGCTACTCCATTGGTCTCCCCCGTTTCCTTGAGTCTCCTCTTCTCCCGTTTCTTGCGCTCTTCTGCCAGTATAGCTTTCTTTTCCTGCTCCTGCTTGCTCTGAATCACCGAGGACATGGCTGCTGCTGCACCCAAAAAGTTCGGGTGGTTGGTGTTGATGTACGCTCTTTGTATGGAAATGAGCGATTCTACATACGTCGAACATGGGCCCAAGCGCTCGCGGAGGAGATCAGACACCACTTCAATGAGCTTGCCTTGGAGCCGGGGAAACCGGGATAGCTCCTGAGACCCGCAAGTATGGCAGATCTTGATCAGTTCTTCGTATACAAGCTCCACGCACCGTTGGCTGGGAATTTCCAACAGTTTGATCTGCGGTTTCACTAAAAGATCGAAAGCCAGCTCCGGCACAAAGAGACTTGGTCGCGGTCCAGTAGAGTTGCGTATAGCAGTCCTAATGTCAAATACTGTAAGATTCTGAGTTGGGTCAATTGTCTCCAAGGAATGCCCAAAGACCGAGTTGAAGATATAATATATGCGTGCGCCACCGCAAAGTTCCTTTGTCGATATCTCCGAGGATGTACCGTCAATGGATGAAATAAACGAACTTGCGAAACGCGTCATCAGTTGAAGAATGAGTGAGCCTCGGTGCTCTTTGCCACTGAACTGCTTATTTCCGTAGCTAGCAAGCTCCTGTTGCGTCTGTCCCATGAGTGTGTTGAGTCGCGCCTTGATATCTGGCAGTCTATCGCGAATATGCGCCATCAAGGTCGAGTTCAGAGTTTTGGCAAGGAATTGCGTTCCACAACGTATAGCCATGTTTCGATATGCTGGATGGTGTCTGAAGAAGTCGGCCTCTGCCTTCAACGCCTCGGCGAGCGACTTGCCACTCTGAATATCTTGCTGCGATCGGTTGACGACGCCAATAAAGCCTAGTTTGAGCGGGTAGACGCGGCCGGACAGGATATCCAGAGCATTTGTGCCATGGTCCATCAGATCCAACTTGGTCAGCACGCCAATAGTCCTGCGTCCCATAGGGTCTACATGGCGCGCAAGCTTCAGAGCTTCCGAGTTGACGAGGTCGACGTTCGCGGGCGACACTGCAAGGATAATGCTGTTGGGCTTCGCAATATATTCGGAAATGAGTGTCCGCGTCTGTTTTTCTATGTCGGAGGGCTGGTCGCCGATTGGTACTTTGGTCAGACCAGGCAAGTCAACAAGGGTCAAGTTCAGGACATGGGGGGAGAAAATCTTCAGGTTGATCGGCTGCCGATTGATGCCTTTGTTGCTTCCTGCAATGCGAGCTGTTTCATTTTCAATTTCTTGTTTCACTAAAGCAAAGTCGTCAAATTTTCGCCCCGGCAAATGATGGAACTCAGCCCATTCTCCATGAGCCGCCACGCTGCTGGAAGTATGTGGAATATTGATAGCAGCATTGTCCGGCTGAGTATCTTGTTCGTCGGAAACATTGATCAGTTGCAAGATCAACGGTCTCCTCGTCACGATGCCACTTCCCCGGGGCAGGAAGTCGCGGCCAACGATGTTTTCAAGCACGGAGGACTTTCCAGAAGATTGCGAACCGACGACAACCTAGGAGTCACGCACAGGTCAGTAAAACAATTTGAACCGCTATCTTATATGCATCTTAGCATGTCCTTTGCCTACAGCGAGCAGCACGTACAATCTGCGGAAGATCAAGGGAATCATTGCCAATGGTATTGAACACCAAGTCCTGGAGCTTGTTCACAGTGACGAGCAAGTCATCGCCGAGAGACGCCATGGTAGGAGCAAATCCGAGGTTGGAGAGCCGCACTCGCAGTTGGAGAAGCTTGCACTGATAGGGGGGGGGCGCTGTGCGGCGTGGTTGAGACTAGGAAGCTGGTTCAAAATTTGGGTCAAACGCGGAGGAACGCAGAACCGCGGCGGGCGGGAACAACGGATTGCCAGCTGTGTAGTGAGCTAGGCAGCCAGGAGTCAAAGCCTCCTGGACAACGAAAAAAGGGGGGGACAGATATAGAAGGGCGGCAAAAACGAGCTGATACTGATACGCAAGAACTCGAGATCCGGAGCCCGTGAAAAGATGGCCCAGCGCAATGGATCGCGGTCCAGGTTCACGTGACGCCATCGCACCGAGGCTGGGCTGGCTGCCAGAGCCACACCAGAGCTTGCAATCACCTAGTTCACTGGTTAACTATTCACTCGCTAGGCTAGCATTTACATGTCTCGCTCTTCTCATGACCATGACGCTACTCCGAGTTACATACGCGGTTCAACGAGAATCACACAGTGCTACCACTACCACTGGAGAGGAGCTCAAGATCCATGTCATTGACATAATCGACTCGCCCCACTCCTCGTTCTTGTGCTGGCTGGGTTTATGTATGATATCAATCGATTAACTATAGCAGAGAGTAGCTAGCTGTCTATGCAACAGAGGTCTTTTGGAGTGGAGGAACTACGAGAAACGTCTCCGCCAGGGCTCAGCCAAGGAGGGGTTGAATATGTAAACAAATGCACATCCTCGTCAACCAATGTAGATACACCATTTTCTGCGTCGGTGTATGTTGATTGTAGGCTCCTCTGGCAGTCCCTCTGCCTCTGAATGTTCGAGAAAAGTGCATAGCCATGGCGTATATACTATATAGAAGCGTTGGGTAGAATGCGGATGCCTGGGGCAGTGAGTCTGTCGGCCAGCCGCTTACGCCACTAAAGTAATCCTCCCCCCGTCCAACTTCCATCCGCAGCCAGACCAACGTCCCAGTCAACACCTCCCTAACCAACATCTGCTCTGCTATTCATTTGAGCCTTACAGGAGCAGTGCTCTGGCTACCATAACCTGTCTCTAGGGTAAGTTAGAGTTCATTTCTGCTGGGATGAGTGTCTACATCCCATGCACAGATACACAGCGCATAGCAACCCGATTCAAGCTGGCCTACCACAGCTTCTTACAAGCAAAAAAACAGCATATTTCATTGACTGACACTACATATCTCTCTCCAAAAGCAGCATCTGCCGTTTTGTGCGATAAATACTTCTTCTCCTGACTCCAACCTTCCGCATCAATGGCGTCCCTCAACCTCTCCACAAACGGACCGTCCATCACAAAGAGCTACCAATCCGTCGTCAATGCACCCGCCGCAAACACTGGAGCAGCCGCTTCTCCAACATATGGACAATGGGCCGTCTTCAGTGTATCTACGCCACTAGTCAATGCATTCCAGCCCGATGCAGGGAATAAGGAGAGTGTCTTGAAGGTGCAGAGTAGTGATGGTGCGTACAGCAGCTTATGCATGGGCTGGGAGACAACGGAATGCTGATTTCATTGGTTATATATATATATATATACAGAGGGCGAATTAGCGGATTTGATAGAAGACTTCTCAGAGGGCAAGATCCAATTTGCTTTTGTGAAAGTGAAAGACCCCAATACCGGGCTCGGAAAGAATGTCCTCATTGCGTGGTGCGGAGAAGGCGTGCCCGAAAGAACCAAGGGATATTTCAATAGCCATATGGCGGCGGTTTCAAAATTCCTTCAGGTCAGAACCAGGTTCTAACCTTGACAGACATCAGGTTGCTAACTGCTCCATGCTCATAGGGCTACCATGTGCAAATAACCGCACGCTCGGATCGTGATCTGACACCGGAGGGAATCCTGCAGAAGGTCTCTGATGCTTCGGGGGCTAAATACTCCTCGGCGAGCATCCCCACCCCAAGTGAACCTGTCAAGCCTCCGGTTGTTGCTACAAAGCCGGTTTTCACCGCCAGCCGAACAGGCGGAGTCGCGCCTCCACCCGGAGGACGTAGACTAGCCCCTATCGCAAAAGCCCCCGTCGATGACGATGGATGGGGCGCTGATGCACCGCCTGTTACTCGTACAGAGCTAGAGAAAGTGCCGTCCGCCTATAAACCCACAAAGGTTGATATCCACCAACTTACATCCCAGAAGCAACCGGAGTCTCGGTTCACACCGGCCCCGGCTGAAGACAGGTCAGATGTGGTCAAAGGAGGCTATCAACCTATTGGAAAAGTCGATATCGCGGCTATTAGGCGGCAAGCACGCGAATCCGGCCAAAACGTGCACGACCGACCAGAGCCTGTCAAGGGGGCTTACGAGCCAGTCGGTAAAGTCGACATAGCCGCTATTCGCGCCAAGGCTCAACCGGCCCAAGAGAGATCTGTCCCTGAGCCGCAGCCCTCAGAACCCGAACCAAGCAAGAGTGTTTCAGAGCGGTCGGCTCCATTCCAGTCATCTGAACGTCTAACGAGTCTTCCAAAGCCAAAGGTTGCCAACCGTTTCGGTGGAGCCTCGAATTTTGCTGGCACAAAGGCACCTCTTCCTTCCGAGTTTGGCATCAAATCGACTTCTGCAGCGGCTCCAATTGCCTCTACCAGTAGAACCTTCGCTGATCAAGGAGGAAAGACGCCTGCCCAGCTATGGGCCGAAAGAAAGGCAAAGGAAAGAGGCGGCACACCGGTGTCCACCCCACCGAGTACACAACCCGTGAGCAAACAGGTATCTGGCGATGGCGAATGGAAAAGCTCATACACCGGGAAAACCTGGGCTCCGGTTCAGACGACCCATACTGGTCGCTCTGCTGGAAGTGATACCGTGCGACAAGAATCAGGCTATGACGGCGCGGCACCATCTGAGCCACGAGCTATTGTCCCCGAAGAAGTTCCACCGCCCTTGGACCATAGCAACAAGCCGAACGCTGGCCACAAGATTCCATTGCCCGGCTTGCCCACTGCACCAGAACCGACTGCTGCAGAAGAAGAAGAAGAAGAAGAGGAATACAAGCAGAACGTTCCCACGCCTCCGCCTCAGCCTCGCTCTCCTACGCCACCCACCCCAGCTGAAAGAGAGCCCTCGCCTATCCAGGTTGCCCTTCCAGTTAGCCGTAATGCCCCCGAAACCTTAGTACAAGACGCCCACGAGGAAGTGGATGCGCCACCCCAGCCATTACCTATCCGCAGTTTGGAGCAGGTTGTCCCCCATGAAGATGAGCTCGAGGAGCCAAGCCAAGAAACCGGCCGTGCAGTTGCCGAAACCTCTGCGCATGTCGCAGCTGCGCCACAATCCATCCGTGCTGTCGTTCAATATGACTATGAGAAGGCTGAAGATAACGAGATTGAGCTGAAGGAAGGTGAATATGTGACCGACATTGAAATGGTTGACCCAGATTGGTGGCTTGGTGTCAACGTCCACGGAGAGCGTGGCTTATTCCCAAGCAATTACGTCGAAGTTGTTGAGCAAGAATCCGAGGTTGCTCAGCATGAAGCAAGTCAAGCATATGAAGAGCCAGCTCCCGCAGAGCCCGAAGTCAGCCACGGAGAAGTCAGTCATGAAGCCGAAGTGAGCCACGCTGTCGGCAGTGGTCACACTGCAACCGCGCTTTATGATTACGAAGCCGCCGAGGACAACGAATTGAGCTTCCCTGATGGGGCGAAGATTGAGAACATTGTAAGTAGTTCTGGATCTGTTTCTACTGTCCAAGCGTTTTCTAACAGAATCTCAGGAATTCCCGGACGAAGATTGGTGGTCTGGTGAATATGGTGGCAAGGTTGGTCTTTTCCCAGCCAACTACGTGGAATTGGATCAGTAGCTTTTTATTTCTTTTTGTTCTTGTCTTTCTTCCCCCCCTTGCTTTCGATGTTTACAAGAGTCATCTGTTTCCGAGTCAAGTCCAGAAAAGCGCTTGACAGCAAATATTTGGAGATAGGACCAAATGCTTATTGAGCGAATGTAAATTTACACCTGTAGAACAAAATGGCTACTACATATCTCTGTCTATGTATATATGCACGCATGTATATAATGCCTCGAAACGCAGCTCGTGTTTTTGGTTGTATTTTTTGATACATGCAGTAACGTGACACAGCATCGTCGCGTCCTGATTGGCCGCGCGAAGTGAGGCTGACGTGCAAGCCTCCCCTCCCGAACTTCTCAAGGCTCAGACAAGACGACGACGACAACAACAACAACAGATGATTATCACTGCCTGCTGTTTCATCAAGGCGCCATTTTATGTCTGTCTAGTCAGGCACACTCTGCTGTTGAGCTCGTCACGGAAGATCTCACTTCCCTGCATTCTCTGTTTTTCCCCGACAAGTGTTAGCAATCAACAATCGCCGACGTCCGGTTGTTGATTCTGCTCCTGCTTGGTGTCTTTTTCTTTTCTTTTATCAGTTGTCCTTTTCTTTCGCTCTTGTTTTTCAGCTCTGCAACTCTGAGAGGAGTTGGATTAAAGTCTGCTTTTTGCGCTGGGCTAGGAATATTCGTTCTATGCTAATCGTCTGTCCTGCGTGCATGTAGAGAGAGAGAGAGAGTCCATGCACCCTGACAACTATTAGCCGTGGGAATATTGTCTTCCTCAGTGCAACCCCCTCCCACCCATCATCACCTTCACCTTCGTTGGATGTAGGCCCGTTGAGGACTACACAGCATCTGCCAAATCCCCCTTCTCATTTATGGCTTTGATTTTTGTTATTTCTCACCCTGGATTATTACCACGGAATAGCAATCTCATACAACGAACAGCCTTATGGATGCACTATTCAGACGGTTCACGTGCAGCTGTTGACTGCCTATCAGTCTAGCTACTGTTTCTGCAAAGCTGTTTTGCCTGTGATGAATTCCTCAGGTACCTTCACCAACGACAAAATGATGGACCATTCCGCTGGAGCCCCAGCATCCCAGGAACCACTTTCCAACCAGGACACTGCCGTCAAGACCAGTGAATCATATTTGAGCTCGGCCGAGACTCGCCAGGAAGATGGTTTATTCCCAGGACGTAAACGCAAGCATTACTCATCTGAAGAGCAACAGGTCGGCAATCGACGCGTGATGATACCTGTGCGTGGTGGTAATGATGATGATGATGGTGGTGGTGGTGGTGATGATGATGATAATGATGATATTGCAGATCTGCATTATACCCAAAGCAGCCCAGGACGTGCTAAGAAACCGAGACTGGGACATGACAAACCTGCATCTGACAGGTCACAGCTTCTTCCCATGGAGATCTGGCACTACATTTTCTCATTTCTTGATCCCAAAGCCCTGGGTGTTCTTCTACGCGTCAGTAGGACCTTCCATGGATTTCTCACTAAAGATCGCGACCCGTTGGATTCTTCAGCTTCAGCTAAAGGTGTCCTCAAACCTGTATCGTCTAATTTTATTTGGTCTTCCGCCCGGAAGTTATTTCATCCTGGAATGCCCCGACCGTTGGCCAATATGACTGAATTAGATATGTGGAGATTGATTAGAGCAACCAACTGTGAAGTCTGTGGAAAGAATGATTCATCCCCTCCGTCGCCCACCAGTTCCTCTGCATGGGAGAGAGGTCCAGGCATTAATGGAGTCCGTATCTTTTGGCCCTTTGGCATAAGGGCATGTTGTCAATGTTTCCTCACACTCACAAAAAAGGTGCGTCTCATCGACTTTCCAGGACGCTACAGTCTGCTTACGCCTTATATAACAACAGGATGTGGACCTTGTTTTATCGCCTCTGCCAACTTTCCTTCTGCCAGGCCTTTCATTTGTGCTTATGACCCCTTATATGCATATGGTGCCCAGTGTGGTTTTGCGATCCAACGAGAGTCCCCCGGCTGACCTACATCTTACAAAATATTATTTCAATTCCGATATAGAGTACTTAATGCAGGAATTCGATCACGTGAAATCCCTGGGCCCGGCTACTTTGGAGGAATGGATCAAAGGACTTGAAAGCAAGGGTAAAAGAAAAATGGCAGATACGGCGCGGTGGGAACAGTGGGAGAATAGCGGCGGCCTGTACGAAGTCAGACTTGATTTCCGTGGACAGAGTACTAACAATGACCCGCGCAGTAAATCCAGTCATCATCACTCCATGCCCCAAGATATGTCCAGATCAGAGCATCCCACATTGTCCCCTTTCCGAGGATTGGCCCATAACGGAGTTCCCTCTGTACCCCCTGGCTTCATTACTAGTAAGTTTTACTGTCATTTTTAGCTAGTGGTATTTGCAACAATAAGAAATGCATCTGGGTATCCGGCTTCGAGAAGCACCTTCGAAGAGACTGGTTGTTATGATGTTGATGAGACTGACGTTGTATATGTCTAGATTCTTCTCCATCTAAGCTTGATCAGAGCCGTGGTGGACGGAGCCTACGCGATGTGGACGAAGCTAAGGCTTCACGAAGAGCGGAGATTGAACGCCGTTGTTTAGCATTGCGTCCTCCGCTGACAGCTCCTGTCTTGAGCCATATGGAATCCTTCTCGGCAGCAATACAAATCCCACATGAACTTACTGATAAGGACTGGGAGTATCTGAAACCGCGTTTACTGGCACAGCGAGAAATGGCAGAGAAGAAAGAGATTGATCGCTTGCAAGAGTCTCGACTTCTCCAGGCCAAGACGGAAGAACGCCGACAACAAGAAGCGCGGTCGAAACAGGAGAAAGAATCCCTGGATCATCAATGGGATGATGCGCAGCGTCTGATTCATGACCAGATAAATATGTATGCTGACGAAATCATCGCGAAGAACCGGAACGACGGGGCGACGCTCTCTAAAGACAAATGCGCCCAATTTGCTGCAGATGTCTTGATGCATGTGCGGAGTAGGTTCTACGCCCATATCCAAGAGGAAGATGCCATCGCCCGCGCGTCTGGCGTGGCTGTTAAAGCTGATTCTCCAGACGCACCTCCCACACGCAAGCTGGTTCTTGAAAACATGAAGTGGGTCTATGACACTAAAATAAAACCCCTGACGGAGAAATATTCGAAGGAGCTGTTCCTTTGCAATGGCTGCGAGAATAATTCAAGGCTTTATGGCTTTGAAGGGGTCGTTCAACATTACGCCGCAAAGCATACGACTGCTTTGAGTGCTGGGAGTGTGATAGTGTTTTGGCGCGCCGAATGGCCCGAAAAGCCGCCCTTTCATCCCAACCCCAATGCTGCCAGAGCCCTACTCCATGCCAGTTCTCAGGGTGGTGGGTTTGGTCAACCACTTGGGTATCCTAGACAACAGCAGAGTACATCTGGCCTATATATGGCAACTCCTGAGCAGCGGCATTGCATACTTCCTGATGCCCATCCTTCTTCCCATACATATGGACGGTCCCCCTTTCGAAGCCCTTACACAACTTACATGCACGGCCCCTTCCAGCCACCTTCGCCGAGAACCAGTCCATACTACTCCGGCTATGTTTTCCCCCCTCCGTCGCCTGCCATGGAACCCTCAGCTTTTGATCAACCGTCAGCATACAACTCGCCTTATCATGGGCATGTAGTTCCTGTGAATTATCAAACTCATCTACCACAAGCACCTCATCCGTATCCTTCTCCTGCATACGGGTCTGCCTCACCATCTAATCAGAGTCTTCTATATAAGGTGCCTCATGGTAGCAATCGCAATGCTATTGCGCACCACAGGGACACCTACAAGACACAACTCGATCACATGGCTCGCGTTGCTCGTGAGGTATGGAACGCTACTTCTGGTATCAAGGACCTGCCAAACAGCATCCGTGCTCACGTATTGATATACCATGTCGCCATTACGACACAACATCAGTTCAACATTGATGCTTCGGTTGCTCTTTTTGCAGACGGTCTAAATAACCATCCTCAAATGAAGCCGATGCGCGGCCTCAGCGGCCTGGTTTGCAAATGTTGCACAAACGGGGATAGTCCGAAACTACCATTTCACCCGCGTAACCCAAAGTCATACGGGTTCTCGGCATTGTTGAGCCATTTTCAATCATTGCATATGGAGCACGTCAAAAATGGAACTGTCACCATCCCAGATGATAGCATGGTTGGCCTAGATTGGAAAACGGACATGATAGCTCTTCCAGATTTGTCTTCATTGAAGTCGTTGTCGCAAAATCCCGGTATGGACGATTTCAAGTTGCGGATCATTGCCCAAGCTTTACCAGAAGCTTTCCCGTCTTCATTGCCGGCGCTTCCGCCAGAGACGTTCATAACCAAGCGCTCTCCGGCCATGCATCAAGCATATGTCACAGACCGGCAGTCACATTACCCTTCACCGACTCTTCACAACGCGAAAAAGGAAGATTATGCTTCTGCGTCGGTACCCCGTGCTGTCCCAGCAGACGGAGTTTCAGTGAGCTCTGTGTCAGAGGGAATTCGTTTCCCGCCTGATTCCCTCTCTCGGCGCAATAGTCCAAACACTCTTCTCCGCCATGATGGCCGCGGTCATGGCCTTGGCAATCGCTACGTAACACGATCTCCTCGTGCAGTGATCTTGCGGTCACCTCGCTATATTCGTCTCCAGGACGAGTGGGTCTATCGAGAAGACGACGTGGATGAAGTGAGTTCGGAGCATCATGATAGATTCTATATACCGGTATCAACGCGCTCAGCCATGTCGGACCGATCTGATTATCCCTATAAATCAGAGCAATTCGAGTCGGAGATACCAATACAGCAACAGCGCGTTGAGAGACAGGCCAATATAAGTCGTCAAACAGGACAGTCGTCAGAAGGGTCGGTGTTCCCCAAGAATGCTGCCACTCCACTCACCACCGAGCATGAAGATTCGAGGTCGAATGCTGGGGATATGAGTGCCGCAGAACAATTCTTAAGCACTTTCGTTCCAGGCCAGGAATCGCAGGCTTCGGATACAAGGAATGACTCTGTGTCTGTTTCGAAACATGAGCGTCACTGGCGCCCTATGGGGGCAGGCGACGATGTGTCGGAGCGTGGCGGCTTGACATACTACGGATCAGATGAATGGAAGCGATGGGGTAGTCCCGGCATAGTCAGAGCGCATGAGATTCCTCGAGAAAGCAGAGCAGAATGGGTTGCCGCGCAGCGTACGCGATCTCCTGATGTGATTCAACTGCGGTACGGACGCAAACTGTCTGGTGCTATGGAGTCCAAACTGCCGCCAAGTCGATTTGACAGATATGAGGCTTTGCGGCAAGAATCCCTTCGGCCCAGATCGAGGTCTCCGCCCTCTGCCGTCAAGGAAGATATACCCCGCGATGTCCTCTATTTTGAAGATCAAGACCCGCGATTGCAGCAGTCTCGCTTACTGCCTCAACACATCAGTGACCCTGCTCACCGATATTCGAGGCTAGAAAGGGAGAGTTCTATGTCTAGCAATGCTCGACGGAATGCGACCGGTTATAGGCCCGCAGGAGTGATTCGTGAGCCGGCATATTATGATGACACTATTGATTATTGAGTCGTTGCGCGATTGCCAGAGAGATATATCTCCCCGGAACAACTAGCGGTGGGCAGTGGCAGGTTGACGCGGTGGATACAAGAGAGTATTACGTATCCCTCAAAGTTGTTTTGGCGTTCTAGTGTGTTCTTCTAGAAGATAACAGCGTGCTGGCCCAGTGATTGAATGATATCCCAATAGATAATGATACTTAGCAAGCAATAATACCCAATGATCTCCAAGCGCAATGCGGTTGATCCACGAAGTTAGTGCCTGAGGCTAAGCCAGACGAACCCCCACCCGGCTTAACCTTAAAGCGGCCACGGTCAACCTTAGGCGCCGTTTAGTGCAGGCTTAGCTGCTGCAGGCGATATCATCACTTTTCTCTATCTGCTTTGTTTTTTTTTTTTTTTCCCGGCCATCACCAAGCACGCTTTCTTTGTAGAGGGCTAATACAACACCCAGTCGATTATATACTCCAAATCTCAACAAGCCCATGCCATGAACCCCGTTGAAGACGGCACTGCGACTCTCGAAGATGGCGTTGAAGACAACGATGTTGCGTTCGTGTCTTCGGACGAAGAAATGCTCCCCAGAGACAGACAGAGAAGAACGCACAGCTACAATTATGCCTACGAGAAATCCATGAGCCTCGCCGAGGCAAAACTCTTCTACCAAAGGCACCAGGAAGCATCACGGGCTCATGAAGGAGCTGACCCCTCCCGAAGCCCCATTCTGTCCCACCATTCTGTGCCCGTGAAGACGGCCACGACTGCCGGGACGGACGATGCGCTCTCTAGTATGGCCGCGAGTGTCGGATCCCTCAAAAGCAGCGCGGGCTTTACTTCGTCGACCAGTATTCACGACCCTGCGGCAGCGGACACGTCGAATAATCCGGCATACGCGCGAATGCACGAGAGCTTACAGGCGGCCGATCAATCTGCTAGGAATCAAGTGCTACAGCCGGGTCTAACATCTTCCGAAACCGCGCCGTATTCGTTTGCTTCACACAGTATCTACGGAGTAGGGGCTGGTATAGCTGTGCATCATGGTATGGAGGGCTACCTTCCAAGTGACGACGCCGTGAATGCAGAGTTGGAGATTGTGTGTCGCAAAATTCGCAACATTCTGGAACAAAGGAACAAATATATGCAGCTGTCGTTACAGGGGCCTGACTGCAACCCCAAGGATTCTCCCAGATGGCCGATCTACCCGTCTCCACCCGAGCCAGTGTGGGATGCTGAGAAGGAGCGCCCGAAAAATGAGGACAAAGTTGTCCCAGAAGATCAGGAGCCGCGGGCTTCAGAGCCACGTACTCGCAAGAGACGCAAGATGGGTCAGGACATAGGAGAAGACTTTGACATGGAGGACTTGCTCCCTCTCCCGGGTCCATCCAGTTCCGTCTTTCAACTCGATTCGTCTAGCGTTTACCAGGTATATGAAGGCGAAGAGTCAAATCGTCCCATTGTGCAAATCCCCTCGTTGCGGGATTTCTATATGGATTTGGATACTCTGACAGAGGTTTCTACCGACGGGCCAGTGAAGTCTTTTGCTTTCAAGCGTCTTTCTTATCTCGAGGGGAAGTTTCAGCTTCACACTCTACTGAATGAGTACCAGGAACTCGCAGACAGTAAGAAAGTGCCACATCGGGACTTTTACAATGTCAGAAAAGTGGATACTCACGTTCATCACTCAGCGTGCATGAACCAGAAGCATTTGTTGAGATTTATCAAGAGCAAAATGAAGAAATCTCCGGATGAGGTCGTGCTCTTCAGAGATGGAAAGCACCTGACGTTGAAGGAAGTGTTTGAAAGTATTAATCTGACTGCGTATGACCTCAGTATCGATACACTTGATATGCATGCACACAAAGATTCGTTTCATCGGTTTGATAAGTTCAACTTGAAGTACAATCCGGTTGGAGAGTCTCGTCTTCGAGAGATCTTTTTGAAGACGGACAACTTCATACAAGGGAGGTACCTTGCTGAAATCACGAAAGAAGTCATTTCCGATCTGGAATCGAGCAAATACCAGATGGTCGAATGGCGCATTTCGATTTATGGAAGATCAGTGGAAGAATGGGACAAGCTGGCAGCATGGGTGGTCGACAACAAGCTTTTCTCGCCAAATGTTCGCTGGCTTATACAGGTGCCTCGGCTTTACGACGTGTATAAATCAAGCGGAATGGTACAGAGTTTCGAAGATGTCATCAAGAATCTGTTTCAGCCGTTATTCGAAGTGACGCAAGATCCCTCCAGTCATCCCAAACTACATGTGTTCCTACAACGTGTTATAGGATTTGACAGTGTCGACGATGAGAGCAAGGCAGAGCGCCGGCTATACAAGAAATACCCCATCCCAAGAGACTGGAATACGAAACAAAACCCGCCTTATAGTTATTGGATCTATTTCATGTTTGCAAATATGGCATCGCTCAATTGTTGGAGACAGCGCCGTGGCTTCAACACGTTCGTTTTACGACCTCACTGCGGTGAAGCTGGTGATCCGGATCATCTGGCGGCGGGTTTTCTGGCCTGTCACAGTATCAGTCACGGAATCCATCTTCGAAAAGTTCCGCTGCTGCAGTATGTTTATTACCTTGACCGCATCGGCATTGCAATGTCACCACTAAGCAACAATGCGCTGTTTTTGACCTATGATAAAAATCCGTTTGCGAGTTTCTTCAGAAAGGGACTCAATGTCTCCCTTTCTACGGACGACCCACTTCAGTTCGCTTTCACCAAAGAACCTCTCATGGAAGAATATGCCGTTGCAGCTCAGATTTACAAGCTCAGTGCTGTGGATATGTGCGAGTTGGCTAAGAATTCTGTTGATCAGAGCGGCTTCGAGCTCGCGCTCAAGCAGAGATGGCTCGGTCCCCAGTGCTATTTACCAGGAGTTGCAGGAAATAACGTGGCTAAGAGCAATGTGCCTGACCTTCGGGAGGCTTTCAGACATGAAACATACCTCGCTGAGTTGTCATTGTAAGTTGCTGTCTCCTTTCCTCCTTAGATCACCTAGTGCACATAGGAAAGGTGCTCATCGTATTTTCACTTTAGGATCGAGAGATACTCGACTCCTAAACACCTTTTTCGTACGAAGACAGCAGCAGATCGAGCAATGCCAGTAACAGCCTCCATTGGCTCATTTAGCAACACACACATCCCTTATATCACAACAGAATCCCCGTCCCAAAGCAAGTCCCCTGCCACCCGGGCATCTAGCCTTGCACCACCAGCCAGTGATCCAGCATCGCTATCAAATTCCCAAACTCTTCTTCCCGAGTCTGCTTTGTCTCATTCCGGCTCACCAGCGCCAGCATCGCAAGACCTACTACAACCATCATCTTCGCCAATCCCCTTGGTTGCTGGCAGCTTGCCCGAACAGAAAATCATTCCTGGCTTGGTGCATGAGAGGACTAGGAAGGGAAGTACTTATTCGAATTCTTCTACTGCTCGCGCTGATTTTCACTCGTCTCCTGGTAAGCAGCGTGATAGTGATGGGAATGATTATGGCGTTATTTAAATGATTTAGATGAATGGATGCATTTCGGTTCCGTATCGCTACTCACTTGCTTTGCTTTGGAAGGAACTCGTTCCTGTCGTGTATCGGGCTTTTATATTTTAATGGATGTACACTGTGTATTGCAGTTGCATGGATTTACATGATCATAGGCAAAAATTATAAGTCTCTTCATTAGTCTCATAAGTATATATGTATATACCGGTACGTCACAACAACCATTCCGTATGCCTGGCAGTAATCCATTCTATGTACTATATATTAAAAAGGCATAGAAAATGAAATAAAATAAATAAATAAAGGGCTAAACTGCCCAACTTCCTCTTCGCTCAATGACACCCCAGGCATCTAAGCTTTCGTCATTGTTGAGATCAATCTCTGGCCGTTGTGTGGTCCATTCTTTGATATATAGTCGTAATGCCTTCCACCGCATGCAGTTTTCTGGCCCGTTACCGTTTGGCACGTTTACAACATAGCCTTTGGCCTCTCTGCGGAGGTCATCTTGCCTCAGTTCTGCGACGGGGATGCCGGAAATCTTGCTCAGTTCCAAATCATAGTAGCGAGCTAAGGATGGGTATCCTAGAGACAGGTAATTATAGACCTGGGTCACGAATCTATCATCGAATTCGTGTTCCATAGCATCGGTTTGTTTTGTTTCCGGTGCTGCGGTTTTAGGTGTCGTAGGGAGGGGCTCGGTCTCGTCGGTAGACATATTGACAGATTGAACGTCTGAGTCGTTGTGGTTCTTGTGGTCGTCCAGATCCATTTTCAAGTCGAAATATGACCCGTCAAAGGTACCATGATCTGCTTTCGGAGTGGCAATCCCATTTCTGGCCTTGTGAAGGGGAGAAAATTGTTGCTCGTTTCCTTGGTCCTTGAGACATAGACCCATCCATAACCCTGGTCTCTGTATATCTTGCACGTTCGCCTCGGTGGTCCATAGACCGGTTTGATGCATATCTCCAGGGGGCGCTGGTTCTGCCTGACTGACAGAGACCATCTGGTCGGTCTCAGAAGCGCTTCCTTGCGGAGAGACGCTCAGAGTAAAGACAATGTCATCGCCTAACATTGGTGGACTGGCTGCATGCCGCATCTGCGCCAAACCAAGGTCTCTCCGCCAGCCAGCAAAGAGCGAGGCTTTATCCTCCGGTTTTTGGGATTGCCTCGCAGCGATGGCAGCAGCAGAAAACTTAGACTCGTGGGCATCGCTTTTCCGGACGCCAAGGTCTTTCAATTCGGCCACCTCCTTGTGGCGGCGCATCTCATCTAATTCCCACGTTAAATCGGTAAGAGATTCACGCCGGAAGATTTCATCTCCTCGGTTGTTGATTCGTGGCATAGTAGTAGCAACGGCGTCAATGTCCTCATCCCCAAACTCTTCATCGCCATCAATGGCAAAATGGGAGACAGGTTGATGATCTTGCTCGTTGGGAAATGCTGCCAGAGCTTGGTCCTGTAGTTGCTTTTCTGCGCTGCGTGCTGCCAGTGAGAGTAGATATCCAGAAAAGCGTTCATCGCAACTTTCCCTGAACCGATTCTTTGCTGCAAGTCGGTTTGCACTTTCCTCAGATGATGCTGATGGCGTGGTAGACAGAGAAGGTGGCAAATCATAGTTGTCTGAGCCTTCGCTACTGTTTGATGGAATGGCGGGTAGGTCCGGTACACGGAAAGAATGCCGTCTGCCCTCTTGACGTTGCAACAGGCTCGCATAGGAGAACGGTGATTCTGTTGGATACGAAGACTCCTCTCTTGCGGCAGTCATTTGCTGACCTCGTGAAATGGGAGGCGAGGTTGGCCGGGATAGACCGTTATTACCAAAAGCACCGTCAAAGCTTCTAGAGGCTCCTGGAGTCAGGAGTGTTTCCGCTTGGCGGAAAGAACGCTTTCCAGTTTCGATTAACTGGGGTGTGAATTTGCGGGGTGGTGTGCTTTGCGAGGACGAAGAATTCGATCCACTTTGCGCCTTGACCGGTTTCCGCCTGCTCATTTTCACGGTCTCAATAGGCTCGGGATAAAATTTCCTAATAGCATTCGCCGTATGCAAGCCCCTCTTATCTTCTTTCTCGGATTCAGAACCATGTTTCATGTTTTCTGAATATCCTTTGCCGTTCGATGTTTTGACTTCAAAGGGTTGAGGCAACGGGCGATTGGGCTTTTTTGAATCTAGACCCTGGGAGGCTGAAGATTGAGGGTGGTTGGACGAATCTTCACTGCTAGAAGCGCCGGTCTGCGTTACCAAGTTCTTCCTAGATGATCGGGAAGATGTTTCTGTGGGCTGCGGCAAGATCCGCCGAGGCCTCTCGGCATCCATTGCAGTCGTTGCGGTACTGCTGCCTTCAATCGGTCTGTTCTGATCTATGCTGGGAGCCTGCGAATCTAAATTGAACACATTCTTAGCTCTGCTCGACCGAGAAGTTGATTCGATCAACTCCGGCCTGAACCTCCGCTCATTTCCGGAATGGCGGTCGTTTGTCATTGTTGATAGGAAGAAACCAAAAAAAATTGCTATTATAGAGGGCGTCTACCGTTGTGCCTCACTTGCATGAGGTCCAACAACGCATAGGATAAATGCGCTCGGTCATGTTCAAGCGGAAAGCGAAGGGTGGTTCATATAACGGTGATTTGTCTCGGTGGATATAGGCCTAGTCATCGTTTATTAGTGGAGCAAGAAATAAAGGTCGACAGCGATGCCATTGCGAAGAAAGAGAATGGTTGTCTCGTACCTCGGAAGAAGTATAATGAGTGAGTGACGTCGATCGATAATCAAGTATTGCGGAGTACCGACCGCACGGAGGACGATAAAATCAAGCACATGAGCCTGCGATTGCTCGAAGAGACGACGGGCTATAGTTGAGAAAGACCAAGGCTCCAGCAACTAGACGGGCAGCATCACGACGAAGCGAAAAAGCACCGGCGGTGACGGAGGGAGAGTGGGAGATGGCCCGGTCTATCTCCACGAACCCCAGGGTGGGTCACGTGTAGCGATCGTCTCCAGCACCGCCGCTTCCATCTTTCTGTCATCTTCTCGTTCGGACCACCTGTCAAAGTCGAAATTGTGCTATCAGTATCGCTCAGTCCCGGCAGCATTGTGAAGTTGGTCATGGCCCAACAGGCTACCGACATGTTCTTCGAGTCTCGCGAATCCCCAACCCAATCAATCACAATGTGGCGACGATGCCCGCGCAATCTCCCTTGGTTCGCTGAGCTACACGGTCCTTTGTACGAATCACGGCGTTTTAGACATGGCACAATGGCTGGGGCTTTCTATGCGATGCTCTTAGGAATCTCACCATTAAAGAGTAGACAATCCTATGGTACTTCACTGTTCTATTCTATTTAGAAGTCACGATTTCTCTATAAAAACTTACAGAAGGAAGCTTAAGGTTACTCATGTGTCACTACCATAAGGTACACTTGCTTGCCACTGAAAGACAAAATGGTCCAATAAAAAGCCAATTGGCCCAAGACGAATTCTAGAGAGATGCTAGTACTACCGGAGAGAAGAATAATTGACTCAGAATACATTGATACTGTTCAATGTAACCAATAGCATGAAGGGAGAGCCCTATATACATATGTACTTTATTATAGAACATTACTGACAAATATCATCCATGCTTAAACGGATTTTCCTTTCTAGATATACCTACCTTGAGCGTCCAACCCTATCCTATATGAAGATGTAGAGGCAAACTGAACACGGATTCGGTTCTAGCTTGGGATTATCAGGTGATACTCTCAAGAATATCTATCACAACGTGTATAGATGTTCTGCCACTTAGAGGATCATATACTAATCCAAAAATTCCGAAAAGATCCAACCTTACCTCCAAACCATCGAGGACAGCCAGGGGTAGCACAACCTTCTAGTTCGATCTAAATGGAAGATTCATTCCCCGCTTAGGAATGACTCCCCATGAGTGACGCCGTCGGTCAGGCCGTATCTCCGTAGGTGTATGTGTCCTACATAGTAAGCTTTACATCTCTCTCTCTCCAGTCTAGGGCCCATGCTTTGAAAATGGCATCTAGAATCTTTGCTATGTTGCTTATAGCCATAGTCGTCATCTGCCTTGCATCCTTCGCGATGGACAGGTGGGACAACAGACAGTTCCTTTGTGGGCAACCCCCTATCGTGTTCCATATCAACAACGCGGCTTTTTCGTATCTCCAACGTCCAAGGTAAGTGAATATCACATCTTCAAGGCAAACTCATGGTAATAATTAGCTCTTCCAGCATCGAGCCAATTCAAAGAATGATCGTCAGCTTCAGGACCATGTACTCTCATCTATATGACGGATGGCCAGGTTACATCAGATATTCTTACTAAAGTCCACGCAGAACTTGCTCGCGACGATGTGTGGAACCCTGGTTTTCTTCAGCATGGCATTTTCACCTCTGTAACACGCCATTCGATATACTTGACCGAAACTGCCCATCAAGTCATCAGCAGCTGGGGCAGTCAGATCATAACCGTTGACAAGCAGGCATTTCTGGAATTGCCATCTGGTCCGTACCTCTGTAACGCTGGTAGATTGCATGAAGTATCTAGATTATATCTTGATACACCCGAGGGATTTATGACTGCAACAATTCAGTCGTCATATGATCAGTTTCTGTATGTCAAGTTCCTCGATGCTATCTATGCATGCTAACAGGTTTTGATATAGGTACGACACCCTGAATGTTTCCGTGTTTGCAGATGAATACTCGGCAGCCATTCGGTTAATTTTTTAGCAGTACATTCTGAATCGGTTGCAACGATCCAAGTACTGGATTCCCCTTGAGGCTCGCTCGAGGGTCCTTTAGTATTTAACCTGGCATATTCAGCCAGAGTTTCGATCCCCACGATTCGCCCGAACTTCCGCTCGTTGATTCGATCGCGCTGGAAAATCGTTCCATCGATTTTGTGATAGGCACTGAGAATTGGGCCGCATCAACGCTTCCAAATGCTACGCCAACTCCTGCTTTTGCTTCGGGGCGTCCGTTGTTTGAGCATGCACCATCAGTGAAAACAATGCGGAGGTGATGGCAGGGTACTAATCTACGTCGCCTGCTGTCTCGCTGTTTGCTGCATGGACAGCAAAATAACACGAATGCGTTACAATCCGGACATTTTCGAACGATGTCAGAAATCGGCCAATCTTCGGTTCTCATTCTATTTGCTATGCAGGTCACCATAGCTGTAAAAAACGCGAAAAGAAGTTAAGTGTTATGATAAGGAGAATCGGTCTCCCTAACTAGCAGTAGTGAGCAAGTGAAGATATGAGTGAGTAGAAAGTTAAAAAAAAAAAGAAAATTTCTTTATCGCTACATGTAACCAGACAAACTTTCATTAGGTAGCTAACATTGATTTGCGCAGCCGCCCACCATACCTAGCCCAGCCAGTTCTTTCATTTATCATTTAAACTGGTACGGAATACGAAGCTTGAAGTTTAGGACTTGTCAGTCACGTTACCTTCTCAGCCCTACATTACAAAATGGGAAGTGATCAAAACAAACACACCCCTCAGAGATGATTCTGAGACCCTGATTCCACCAATACGAAATGAGTCCAGTTATGGACCCTCTATTAGTTATATGTCTATCATCCGAGACGATACATAAAAGCCCCGGGATAGGAAGAATTTTGGGCTTCATTTTCAAACGATCATACTGCGACCCCAAAATACTGGTAGATGTAGCTACCTACAAACTGAAAATTCCACTGCGCTTCTTGCCATGCGGATAAACGATCAACGCGGAGATGAACAGACCCACGGAAATACCAATGGCTGTCTGGATCATGCCGTACCCCAGGGCCGTAAGAGAGCTCTCAGATGTCGCGCCTGTAGTGCTCGTGACATTGTTATTGGCAACTTCCTCAGCATACGACAGACCGGAAATAATAGATCCACTGGACGCGAGACCGGACGGGACCAGAGTAAAGATTCCCGGAATTATGGCAGCAGCAGCATGACCGTGCCACAGACGGCTGTACAAGTTGGCTAAGAGGCCAATGGTGAACGCCCCAACAGTGTTTGCGACCTGGTTAGAGCCCAGCTTCTTGGTGCTGAAGTAGTTGGTTACATAACCGCAAACACCAAGGAAAATGGTCACGGGGAGCTGCTTCGGCTTGGCTTGGTTGATGAGGGCGGCAAACAGACAGAACAATGCGACAAAGGGAAAGTGCTGGATGTACTCGTTGCCCCAAATATCTAGACTTTCAGTTGGACACGACTCCTGGGCGGTGGCGTGGCGATCCATCAGTCCGTAGATGGTGGTACCGACAGTAACCCCATATCCAAGGAAGAGTGAGTAGATGATAGTGAAAACCATGCGGATGGAACCGGCGTTCATCTGGTGCGACTGCAGCTCTAAACTACTGCTGAGGACAGCGAAACCGGGGAGAATCATGGCAATGGAAGATTCCGCCATGGCGGCAAAACAGAACACATAGTCGCCGTTATGCTTGATGCTTCCAAAGGCCCGCGCCAGAAATGAGGTGAGAATAGCAGCAGATACTTCCAGCACATTGGAATATGTTGCAGATGCAGGGGCGAGGATGTGCTGCATGAATCCCACGATGCAGCCGAGCATGAAGATGACCGGAAGGTCAATGGGACGAGCGTTGAATGAGTAGGGCCCAACGGCGACACTGGCCAGACCGGTTAACAGCACCAGTATCCATTTGTTGTAGCGCGGTTTGGCCAGCATAATATCATCGAGATCTTGCGTGGCCTGTTCCACGCCAATGATATCATGCACAACGTTCTTGTAGACATTATGAGTCTCTGCGAGGCGAGACAGATCTAGACCCTGAGTGACACGGATAATTTTGACCTCAGCGGTGCGGGTAAGAGGGTCATCAAAGGACATAAACATACAACCGGGGATGTACAGGAATTGTGCTTTGACGTCTAGCACATTGGAGGTCATCATCATGTACTCCTCGAGACGATGTGTAGGAGCGCCGTACTTCATCAGCGCGCGACAGAGCTGCATAATGTATTGCTGGCGCGCCAAAATTTGGGCTATATGCACCGTAAGCTGGACATTCTTCTTACTTTTCTTGCTTTTGCGCTTCTGCTTCTTTCTCTCTTTCGCATTCATGGGCGCTGGGCCTTGGGCATTCGGAACGCCAATACGGCCCAGGTCCAGGGACGCCGAGACGAGAGAAGATGTATAGTGATGACCTGAGGTTTTGGTTCGTTTCCCGGGCTTTATGGTGTGTAGATTGTCCAAGTTAAACTTTTTGATTCCACTCTGGCCACTGCCGTTATTATTATTGTTGTTGTACCACTTAACCTTTTCTTTTTTCCCCAGTGGTCCGGTTTTAGTTGGTGGTAGGGTTTCAGTCTCCGGGTCCGTCTCGGCTGGAGTCGTAGCAAGACTCATTCTGCTTGCACTACCAATGTTGTTGGCATATACACGCAGCAAATGGGACAGCATGCCTCCATTGAGAGGCGTGGACGCACCGCTCATGTCTTCCGGGGTCGATGCTCCGGAGAGAGGCTCATAAGATTCCTGCCGACCATGGCCGTGAAACCCGAGTTGCTTGATTAAGTTCTGAGCTTGGGCGTCGGGATCTATGTCTTGCAGATTGTCCTCTTCGTCCTTGTTCTGGCGTGCGCTGAAACTCTTTAGGTCGTCGGTGGCCCCGTAATACTCGGGTAGAAAACTAGCATCTAATCCATCCTCGTCTCTCTCGTGTGGTCGGCCGAGGGCCTCAGCCAAGGTGTTGGCCCGTTGACGGACACGCTGGCTAGCTGACCTCCATCGTCCACTCAAAGTCGTGCTGGGCTGTTCACTGACCACATCATATTGGGCCGTGAGCTCAGGGTCACTTCTATGCAGGGTTTGGTCCTCATTCCCCTGCCCAGACGACTCCATCGGGGGTTGGTGAGTCGGAGAGGTGCGTTTCTCCTGGGCGTCCGACATTTGGAGCAGCTCCCCGGATTTCACTTGAGAATACTATGCGCTTCAGGTAAAACGGAATGCTTTAGGGTTAGGGTTATTCTTGGAAAAGGACGTTGCTAGCGTGGTCCAGTCCAGACCAGGCGAGCAGACCCCAAGACTGGCGAGACTCGTATTCCAAAAGAAAATCAGGGATGGAGCTTATTTCAATTGAGGATTGGTACGGAGTATTTATGATTTAATCGTAGTGCCCCCCACTTGTGATTGGCGTTGCAAATTTTTTCTTCACGAAACACCTGCTTGGAAGATTTGCAGGGCTAATTTCCTCAAGTGGATATCTTTTTTCAGACTTAGCGAGCACTAGCCAGACTTTGCAGCTCCCGATCCACGGTACTAACAGGAACGCGCGGACAACTTCAAACTTTAACTTGTCATGTTCCCAGTGGGACCATAGATTTCCATACCAGGCAATATAGCATTGTTATCAGATGCACTGGGAGTGGCTGTACATATCGGCCTGAGCTTTATCCCCCTTCTCTACAAGTAGCTGACAGGAGAAATTGTTGACAATACAGCTTCTTGCTTACCTTTGGGGCTGCTTTCTGATCATGGCTTCTCGGGAGACAGGGTAAGTCCTCCAAAAGAGACATCCATCTTCCTATGTGTAGGAATTATTGAGAATGGTATTGCTGCCAATGTCGACGCTCACACAAAGTCTGTCCCAGCTTCCCCGCAGTGCGAGCCTGCATTTTTGACATGGATGGACTTCTCATCAACTCCGAGGACGTGATCACGCTATCCGTAAAACAAACTCCTAGAAAAGTATGGAAGGCCTGCCTTTACTCCGTCGATTCGAGCCCAGCTCATGGGTGTTCCAGATTCGACAAATGACCATGTGTTCCACAACTGGGCTAAGTTGCCCATCACCCGCGAGGAATTTGCTCGCGAATCGAGTGAACAAATGAGCTTGCATTATTCCGAGCCACTGCCTGGCGCGGAGAAGCTATTATTAAACCTCAGCCGCGCGCGTAGTGCTTCTTCTAGAGAGAAATTTGCGCTAGCCTTGGCATCCAGCACCAAGAGCCATAGCTACGAGTTGAAAACGTCGAGACCAGAAACAAATCGGCTTCTTAACTTCTTTCAGCCCGACAGGCGTGTTCTAGGTGATGACCCACGAGTGCGACAGGGTCGGGGGAAGCCAGCACCAGACATATATTTAGTCGCATTACAGTTATTGAATTCTGTGGCAGACCCGGGCGAAAAAGCCATCATGCCCAATGAATGTTTGGTTTTCGAAGACAGTGTGGCCGGCGTAGAGGCTGGAAGACGGGCTGGGATGAGAGTCGTTTGGGTGCCGCATCCAACTGTGGCAATTGAGTATCAGGCGAGGCAGAAATATGTACTAGCTTGGAGGACGGGCATGATTGAGATCGGAGACGATTGGCAGCTACGTGAGATTGACGATGGTTGGGCTGAGAGCATACCGAATTGGAGAATTTCAACTACAAAAAGTACGGCATCGAAGTGCCATCCTAATGATCTTTATGGAACAATTTCGGTCAAATTGGTCCTCTCATAAAACAACAACCATCTGTCTATTCCTCAAGTAAGGTGGCAACCGGAATGTAGAGATGTAGACAGATAGACTCCCATATTGACTCAAAGAATATATTAGCCATGAACTCATCAGTTGCAAAAGATTAGCATATAGAAATAAACAGAGTCTCGTCAACAAGCCCAAAAAGCCACGATCTCGTCAAAATTTCATCGTCAAGCTGTTCACCTCTCAGAGCTCCTTAGTGATCTCCTTTCTCAAGCAGCAGGCATCTCTAAGAGCAAGGGGAGCTTTTTACATCTTACCCAGCGTCTTGAACGCTTTAATATGAAAAATTAGTATAATTTTAAGAAACCGGGCGGCAGGTGGTAACTTGGCAGGCGGTGAAAGTACTGTAGGCAACAGTGCGTATAGCCACAGAGACTGATGTGCACTATTGCACCTTCCTCATAACGCACTTTCCGAGATTATAGTAGAAGAAATAGATTAAAGCATTCATTAAAGCACCTATGTAAGTACTCAATCATCAAAGCTACCAAAATACACACCAATCGCTAACCATGACATCCACAAAGCAATCTGCAAGTCCTCGATCTGTGAGATTCGCCCAGGGAGTTGACGAACCTCGTCAACAGCGAATGTCACGATCACCGAGTGTCGCTTCAGGGAGTTTCCCTGATTCAGTCAAAGATAGAACAAGACAATATGTTGACGATAAGTGCTGGGCTTGTGAGAATGACACCGTGACTCCGCAAGTTTGCCATGTAATTGCAGATGATGATTTTTTAGTATGCTTCATTTACTTTTTCATGAGATCTTATTTGGAAGAGACTAACAGTCAAATAAGGTTAAAACATGGCGCAAAAATGGATTGATCAATTTCGGTCTAACGTCAGAGAGCAATGCCATTGGGTTATGTCCAAACTGTCACGCGTTATTCGACCGGGCAGCAGATCCAGGATTGGTTTTTTTCCCAGAAGATCTGGATTATTTTATTCAGATTGCGTTAAAAGATGAAGAGAGCCGCCAAGCAGATCCGACTCTTACAAGAAATGTCCCTTCAGCGGAAGATTATAAACAACAACAGATATCCAAGGGCATGGTTTTGGAAAGCGATATTGGTGGATTATATCGCTGTTATTATCTTCAGCCAGCAAAGGATAGTAGGAATCCCGTTTTTTAAGTCGTGGCATGGATCCCCGATTGCTTCCTTACGACGGGGAATTGCGGTATTAGGGTCTCTGCGTATCGATGAAATCATACCAGAGAAGGAAATCCAACAGCTCACTGAATTACGAGAGCTTTACGGTAAAACCCAGGATTCCACAACCGGAAAGCCGGTTCACGATGAGATTCAAACCCAAGAGGACCAGTCAGAAGCCTCGAGTTCTCAGCAACCAACGAAGAAACGAAAGCGTGATCAAAATCCAAAATCAAGCAATACCAAGGGCTCTAAGGAGGCAAGAAAGCGTTACAATACACGATCTGGACAGCAGTGCGCAGACAATAAAGAGTTCCATGAAGACCAGGAGATGAATATACCCCTTAGAACAAAGCACTTCCGGACTGGGTATTGGGTTTATGGACCAGGCATGTCTACACAAGATATAATTAACATGTCTATTACATAGGGGATGGCAGGACAGGGATTACATCCGACATCATTTCGAGAGTTCATACTGTATACATAGCTTGACTGCTGGGTTGTATCTTAAGCTGTTAACTTGACTAATAATAAAATAATAAGATTAGATACTTATTATATTTTAAAGTTACTTTTAAGCATATCTTAATTTTTATCTTGAATTTTTTTCCGCAAGTATATTAGATATTTTAAGGTTTAGGGTTTAGAAATATATAGAATCTAATGAATTTATTATATAGAACTAACTAACGGTCTAAGGTTTGTAATAAAACTTTTAAGGAAAAAGAATTAAATATTAGATATTTTTCAATAAGGAACAACATATATAAAAATGATTAAGACATAATATAAATAATGAGTAGATCTTTCTTTTCTTCTTAAAATCTAATCCTTTCTAATTTTTCTGATTATATTAATCTAAGTTAAGATATTCTTTATATTTAATTTCTCTTTATAGTATTATGTATAGTATGTCGGAAACTTCGGTTAGATTACCGTCGAGTATAGCTAGGATAGCTATTAGTTAGTTAGTTAGTTAGTTAGTTAGATTTGATATACCCGCTAAAGCTAGCCACGATCTAAAGAGCTGCTATCTAGATGTGTGTCTAAGCCAATCTAGATTACTATAGTTTTAACCAGCTAATCTAGATAATAATATATTAAAATAAAATTTAATTTAATATTAAATACTTCTATGACTATGATTTAGAATATATCTATAATTAGATATACTGCCCATTTTTAGATACCTATAAAATCTTATATAATTTTAATAAATTATACCTATATTATAACCCTAAATTAATATCATATTACTACTCTATAAAGCATTTAAGAGATTATAATTATCTAGTAGATTTAATATATTTAATCCAGAGTAATTCCTTATATAGATCCTATTAGTTCTTATAGTGCCTCAAGATTAGTATCAATCTTAACCATTATTTTATTTTAATATATATTAAATATAAGTTCTAAATCCAGCTAGATTTCTAGATATTTAACTACATTGCTAGTCTTTATTACTATACTATCCTATAGCATAATTAACTATAAATTAAGAGTAAAATCACTCTGCAGATTTATAAAATAAATGAGTTAATATTTTTTCTTATTAAATATAAATATATAATATAAAGTCTATTAGTCTACACTAATATTAACACGCTAGAGCTTTTTAATAGTCTTATTTTTATTATAGTTTATAGTTATTATACTAATATTATTTACCCATCTACTTATATATACATAATTAGCTAGATCTATGCATGTCAGAGAATCAGAACATCACAGCCAATCGATAAGGCAACACTTACAGAGCAGAATATGCATCATGCCGCAGATGCTAGAACAAGATAGGATAAGATTACTATTATACCCATCAGGATAAAGATATAATGAGAGATATACTAGAACTACCAAAGATATAAAGACTTATTCATAGCTATTAGACTATAGATATAGAAGCTATAATAGAGGAAAGCTATATAAAAATGCTTATTTATTATATATTTAGTTTTCTTCTATTATCTTGAATTAACTATAATAATTTAAGTATATAATCTTCTATTAATTAGAATATTTATAATCTTATTTTTATTTCTTTCATCTACCAAGACCTTTTAACCTTAGAAGTTTATTAACTTTATTTATTAATAACTATCTTAGCTATACTTAATAATAATTAAATTAAAGTTTCTGACAATTTAAGACTCTTAGTTGAAAGAGAAGTCTTAAAAATAAATAATAATAATATCTTAAACCCTAGTTCTGGCAACTCTAAGTCTTAATTTATAAACTATTAATACCAGCAGTGGGAATACTATAATTATTAATAATAAGGATATAGCAGTGTTACTGTAATATATTAAAGAACTAGAAAAAGCTATAATTAATAATAAAGAAAGATTAAGCTAAATATTTTAAGAAATTAAGATTAGAATAGTAATATTATTTAAGAGAGAATATAGAATCTTTAAGATATATCTTGCTTAAATATAACTCTATTTTATATATAATAATAAATAAATTATAAATAAGTCTAATAAAATACTAGCAGCATTAAACTTCCTTAATAAAGAAGCTATAAAGTAATTTATTTTATATATTATTAACTAGTATTATATATATAATAATAAAGAATAAAAAAACTCTAAGATAATTATAATATTTTCTAGTTACTAATACTACAAAGAAAAACTTAATTAGTTATAGGGAATTATTAATAAGGAAATTAAAGCTATTAATAAAATCTTAAAATCTAATATATTAAGTAATAAGTCTTAGTTAGAGAATATATTTTAAAATTTTTATAGATATTAGAAGGATTTTTATAGAATAATTAAGGATTTAGAGACTAATTTTATGAAGGACTAAAGAATAATATTAGAGATTAAATCTCAATAATAACATTATAACTAGAAATATTTTAAGTAATAATAAAAGTAGTATCTTAGATTGATTTAACTATTTATATTTAATAAATAGAAAAAAAAGAGTTTAGAAAGAATAAAGTAAACTTATATTAGAAATAAATTAAAAATAAAGATGGAAATATAATAATGTAATTAAATATAATCTTATTTAAAGAAGAAAAGGATAAATTAAGAAAGAATAAAGCTTACTTTAATTATAGAAAACCAGATCACTTTATAAATTAATGCTGAAAGTTAAGAAAGAACTAGAAACTAGTTACTTTAGGTTTAAAAGAGCAAGTCATAATAATGATTTTACTAGTTATAATTAATAATAGTGAAGCTGGTGGAATAATTAATAATAAGATTAATTTTAATAAAGACTTAAAGTAATCAATTAAAGATAAAAAATAATAATTAGAATAAATAATAAACTATAAATAAATTTAAGTAGAATAAATATAATAAATTAAAAAGTAAGAAGCTTTAGAATAATTAAAGAAAATATTTAGTAATCTAAATAATAAAGATGAAAAATAAAAATAAAAAAGATTTAGTTTTAGAAGGAGTGTTAAATAAGTAAAATAAGTTAGTATTAATATAAGGAAGGGATGCTAATCTTATAATTTAAAGAAAGAATTAATTAGCTAGGTATTTCTCATATATTATCTTGAAAATATTAAAGACTTATTAGAAGGATGTAGTAAAGATATTGATTTAGAAGAAATTAATATAGAAAATTTTAATATAAAGAATATCTGAGTAAAATCTCTATTAGAAGAGTTACTTTATATTTGATTAATATTATAGGATAATAAGTTAATAATAATAATTCATAAAAACTTGTATTAAGAATTAAACGAAAACTCTATTAAGAAAAAATTAAATAAAGTATGGGATAATACTATTTAGCCTTAAAAGAATAACTAATATAATTATATGTTAGTAAATATAACTTACTAGGAGAAGTTTTAATAGAAATAGAAAAATTATATTGAAGAATACAAGTACTGTAAAAAATAGATATATTATATATACTAATAATATAGATAAATATATATATCTCTAATAAATATATATAAATATATATTGTATAAGTAAGGACGACGCTTTTATAATAGAATGACTAGATATATAAGAAATTGCTTTTATTATTACTATCTAACATTAGAAGGAAATTTATATTGGAAAGTATATTAAATAATATATTATAATTTATTATATGAAATGTATCTTATAGAAAAAGAATAAAAAGAATGGTTTCTAAGGATCTTAGAAGTGATTAAAGAATTAAGACTTAAATATCTATAAGAATGAATAGAATGTTAGTATATCTATTAAGAACCCGTATATCTCTATTATAATGATATTATAATCATTAAATATAAAGTAAAAGGACCGCATAAGCAGTATTATTATAATATTAAAGAATACTTTAAATGTTAATAACAGTATTAAGAAAAATATATGATTATAATAGAATTTATTGCAATAATTATAGAACTGAAAGTAGTTAGTTAAATAGTAATAATATTAGTAAAAATTAATAAAAAAAATGCAAGAATTTTATTAAATTTAGGAGTAGCCTATAATTATATTAGAGAAGAATTTATGAAGAAAATAGAACTATCTATAATCTAGATTAATAAATAAGCAATAATTATTTCTATTAGTAGAGAAATAATTAATTAAGGTTATAAAAGACAGGTATCAAATATTATTATAAGATTAGAACAATATACTATAATAATTACACTTAATATTATACTAGTATTAAGAGAATACTATGACATTATATTTGGAATGGTATAGTTATAAATCTAAAACCTAATAATTAACTAGACTAAAAGAATAGTGATTATTAATAAAGCAGTACTGAAGATATGATTAATTAAAAAAAATATTAAAGAGATTGCACAGCTATAAGAGGAATTAGAGAAAATTCTTAGTATATTACTAGAAGCTAAAAGGTTAGTATGGAAGATAAAGAAATAGAAATAAAAGGTAATATTTATTAAAGATATTAAATATATTAACAAAGAAAATAAAGTATAAAATATAGAAAAATTATAAGATAGTTAGAAGAACTAAAATGAAAGAAAAGAGAAAAGAATTAGAAATAATAATATAAAAAAGATTAAGATAATTTAATAAGTACAAAAAATTAATAAAATAAGAATCATTAAAAAAATATAAAAGATAAGATTAAAATTAAAAGAACTATATAAAAAAAAATTTATAGAAGTATTAGCAAAGCTACTAAAAAAATATTATAAGTTTATTGAGCTATTTATTAAAAAAGAATAGTAATTACTAATATATAATAAAGAATTTAAAGTATAAATTAAACTAAAAGAAGGATTTATATTACTATTAGTTAAATAATATCATAAATTAAGAAATAAATTAAAACTTAAGAATAAATTTATTAACAAGTTTTATAAAGCAATATATATATAACTAGAATATAAAAAAATATCAGTATAATTAATATTTATTAATAAGAAAGATATAATTAAATAAATAATTATTAATTACAGAGCACTAAATAATGAAATGATAGATAATATAAATAAAATATCTTATTAAGAATAGAAAAGAGATCTATTATAAGGAGTAAAGATTATAATAGTTTTTGATATTTAATAAGGTTATTATAACCTATGAATAGCTAAAGATAATATTTAGAAAATAGCTTTCCTTATAGATAAAGGATTATTTGAATGGGTAATTATACTAATAAATTTAAAGAATCTATTAGCATAATTTATATAATATATAATACATATTCTATAGAAATATTTAAATAAGTTTATTATAGTCTACTTTAATAATATTATTATATACTTATAAAACCCAGAAAAACATAAAGAGTATATATAACTAGTCATAATAGTATTTATAAATAAAAGATTGATATTTAAGATTAAGAAGTATAAATTTAATATTATAATTATTAATTACTTAGGAATAGTTTATATACTAGAAGAATTAAAAATCTAGCCTAAAAAGAAAAATATAATACTTAATTAGCCTATTCTAATAAATATTAATAAAATATAATAATTTTTAAACGCAACAGGATATGTCAGAAAATATTTAAAGAACTATATAGAAATAATACGACTAATTATAAAATTATTATAAAAAGATTAAGAATTTAATTAGATAGAATAATAATAGCAAGTATTTAAGAAAGTTAAGGAATTAATTAGAGAAGCACCAATTCTTATACTTCATAATCTAGAAAAACTGAATATAATTTAACTAGATATATTAGGATATATATTAAAGATTATTTTAGAATAATTAGAAGATAATAAATAATTATAATCTATTACTTTCTACTTTAAATAATTTACTATTGCAGAAAGAAATTATAATATTTATAATAGAGAGCTACTTGTAGTAGTTAAAGTATTTAAGTAATAAAGATATTACTTATAAGAAATTAAAGAAGAGATAATTATAAAAAATAATTATTATAATCTAAAATATTTTATAATAATAAAAGAGCTTACTAGTAGATAAGTTAGATGATTAAAGTACTTATCAAGGTTTAAGTTTTAAATTGAATATATTAAAGGAAAAGAAAATGTTATTATTAATGTATTAACGTAATCCACACCCGAGTGGTCACCACAACCGAGTGGTCACTTTTCTCCGAGAACCGCGCTCTATATTAATTATCTATAATTCAACGCGTTAATATGCCACCAATTTGCAATAAAAATCAATTAAATTCTAAGGAACAAGAAGGACGAATTCTATTAACAATTTTTAATTTACAGAATAAAAAAATTCCCAATATTAGACAAGCAGCAAAGATTTATAATATTCCTTGGACAACACTTTTACACAGATTGAAGAATATTTAATAAAGATCTCAAACACGCACTAATAGTTATAAATTGACTAAAAATAAAGAGGAATCGCTTATAAAATGAATATTAGATCTAGATAAGCAAGGATTACTTCCTCAGCCTTCTATGGTACAAGATATAACTAATATTCTTCTTTCCCAATATAGAAATCAAACAGTCGACAAGAACTAGATTTTTAATCTGGTTAAATGTTACTCAGAGCTAAAAACACAGTTTTTACAAAGATATAACTATAAGTGTGCTAAATACAAAGATCCAAAGCTAATTAAGAAGTATTTTAATTGCGTATAAGAGGCTATAACCCAGTATAAAATCCTGACAGAGGATATCTATAACTTTAATAAGACTAGCTTTACAATAGGTCTCTGCACAAGTGTAAAGATTATTACTGAAAGCGATTGATACAATTGTCCACATTTACTACAACCTAGCAATCAAGAATGAGTAACTGCAATTAAAGTAGTTAACTCTACTAGTTAGACTTTGCCCTCATACATAATCTTTAAAATAACCAAATACTCCCAAAAAGGCTGATTTGAGACCCTTCTAGATAATTAGAAGATCAATATAAGTGATAATAAATAGACAACAGATGACATTGGCATAGATTAGCTTATTAATCACTTTATTCCTCATACAAATAGCCAGATTATCGGACAATATCACATATTGATTCTTAATAGCCATAGAAGCCATTTAACTGCTAAATTTAATCGTACATGCACTAAGAACAAGATTATTCTAATCTATATGCCTGCACATTCCTCGCATCTTGTACAACCTCTTAATATTAGCTGTTTTGCAGTTTTAAAACAACAATATAGAAAGCTTATTAAACAGCAGATAAGACTCAGATTCAATCATATTGATAAAATTGACTTTCTTACTACATTCCCAGAGGCCCATACAATAGCATATAAAGCTAAGTCTATTCGGAATAGCTTCAGAACAACTAGATTAGTGCCATTAGATCCAGATCAAGTTTATAGTCAACTTACTATCCAATTAAAGACTCCAACACCACCTCCTCATCCACCTAGTAATTCACAATCGTCCTACTTACAAACACCTCAAAACCCGCGTCAATTTAAATATCAGTTGAGTACAATTAAGCAGCAAATCAGCCGGCGTACACAAAGCCCATCTAAAGTCATTAATGAAGCGATTAACCATATATCAAAGGCCTACGAGACCAGTATTAATGAGCTTCTTATTATATAGAAGGAAGTTCACGATTTACGAGCTACAAATGAGAAAAAGAAGCAAAAACATACACAATCTAAAAAGCAGATATCTCACGAGCAAGATATTACTAGAGAGGAAGCTCAGGCACTTATAAATCAACCAGTTAAAGCATCTCAAGCTGTCACTACTACTCCGGCCGAGCCTGAGCTTCCACCCTCTCAACCACGTGTACGCCGCCAATTTCAATGTAATGAGTGTGGAATTTTCAGGCATAGAAGGCCTCAATGCCCTAATCGTACTGGTAATTAATTTTTTGTATATAATTATTATTTCAGGTTGAAATTTCGGGTTGAAATTAATATAGAGCGCGGTTCTCAGAGAAATGTGACCACTCGGTTGTGGTGACCACTCGGGTGTGGATTACGTTAAGTAGAAGAGCAGATTATGTAATTAGAATATAATAGTTATAGATAAATATATTAGTAGAAGATAAAGATAGAATTTATTATAATAATAAAGTAATCTTAGTAATAACAATTATGATAGAAAGTAAAAGTTTTTATAAAAAGATAATAGAAGCTATTAGAAATAATAAAATACTATAGACAGCACTATATAATGATAAAGTAGTAATTAAGAATGGATTAGTTATTTAGAAAGAATTAATATTAATATTATTTTTAATGATTATAGAAGTTATTTAAATAAATTATAATTTACTAATTAAAGGATATTATAAAATTGATTGAATAGTAGAAAAGATATAATAAATATATTATTTTCTAAGAATGAGAAAATTAATTAAAGATTATATTAAGAAATATAATAGTTATAATTATAATAAACTAATTAATTATTAACTCTATAGAAGAATATAGATTCTAGAAATACTAATAAAAGTATAGTAGAAGATTATAATAAATTTTATATAAGACTTACTAGAATTAAAAAATCCTATTTTAGGAATTATATATACTAAAACTATTATTATTATAAATAAGCTTATGAAATATATTATTCTAAAATTAACATTAAAGAGTTTAATAGTATAATAATATGTAATATTAATATTATAAGAAGTATTTATAATATTTAGACTACTAAGTGAAATTATATCTAATAGAGATAAGTTATTTATATCTAAATTTTAATAAATAATTATATAAAATTGTGAAATAGAATATAATCTATTAACTATATATTATTAATAGATTGATAGTTAGATTAAAAGGATAATTTAAGTAGTTAAATAATATCTAAGATATTATTTAGATTAGAATTAAAATAATTAGATAAAGTTATTACTAATTACTTAGTTTATAATAAATAATACTATAAATATATTAACAGAACAAGTACTATATTTTATTAATTTAGAAAGAATTCTAAGGATAAGTTAAGAAAATATTAAATAAGAAGAAGTATTTAATAAAGTAAATATCTAAGTAATATATATATAATTAATACATAGCAATTTATTAAAAGATATTAAATAAGCAGAAATAAGAATAAAGAGGTATTATAATAAAAAATGTAAGGACGCGCCAGCACTTAAAAAGGGGGAGAGAATTTATCTTCTATAATAAATACTAAGATTGAAAAATTTTAATATCAAAAATATAAAATTAAATAATAAATTTAATACAGTTAAATTTAGACTATTTATTATTAAAGAAAAACTTATAAATAATAATTATAAATTTCAATTACTAATAAGAATATAAATATATCTAGTATTTTATATCTTATTATTAGAATTAATTACTAACCTAATAAATAAAGATAAAGTAGTAGATAATAAAGAATATAAAGTTAAAAGAATACTATAATATAAGTTAAAAAAAGGATATATCTACTATTTTATGAGATGGAAAGAATATAAATCTAAAGAAAATATATGGGAATCTATTAGATACTTAAATTGCTTTAAAAAGATTTAGGAATGAAGATAAAAGTATAATTAAAAAAGATAGAAGGATTGAAGTTAGTATTAAAAATAAGATTATTATTTTATAAAGTAAAAATAGCAGCTAGAAGCTTTTTAACTTTTTATTATTTTTTTACTTATTTTACTTTTACCTCTTCTTCTGCTTTTTTTAATCTTTCCAACTCTTTGATGTCTTTTATATCTGTTTGAAGAAATTCACCCATATATTTTTAGAAAAGCCTCTTTTGTTTCTAAAGATAAAAAAGATGAGCTATAAGAGCTATAATCTCTTATTAAGCCTTTTCCTTATTTATCTCAATTTTATCTTAAGCTGCGATTAATTACTTTTATAAAGATTTAGAATTTATTATTTTAATACACTTACAGTTACTTATGTGAATATAGTTATTATAATAAGAAAAATCTTCAGCTTTTATATAAGTATAATTCAATTAACAATAATAATTATAAGAAAAAAAAAGAATAATTTTAAATCTTTTAATTTTATTAATAAAATTATGATTTTCAGCAGTTTTATTTTGTTTTAAAAATATAGTTAGTATGAAACTATAAAATTATATATTTAGGATATTTAGAAAGTTAGAACTAGTTATTTATACTTTAAAGAACACAAGCTATTTATTAAGCTGTTGAGATGCCAGCCTTTAAAGAAGAAGATTATCAGAGAATTAGAACATTATAGTCAATTGATAAGATAATACTCACAGAGTAAAATATGTATTATGCCGCAGACACTAGAATAAGATAAAATAAAATTACTATCATATCTATCAGGACAAAAATATAATAGGAGATATACTAGAACTATTAAAGGTATAAAGACCTATTTATAACTATTAGACCATGGGTATAGAAGCTATAATGAAGGAAAGCTATATAAGGACACTTATTTACTATGTATTTAATTTTCTTCTATTATCTTGAATTAACTGTAATAACTTAAATATATGATCTTTTATTAATTAGGATATTTATAGCCTTATTCTTATTTCTTTTATCTATTAAGACCTTTCGACCTTAGAAGCCTATTAACTTCGCCTGTTAATAGTTATCCTAGCTATACTCGACAGTAATCGAACCGAAGTTTCCGACAATGCAGTTTTTAATTAGATCTAAGTTGTAAATAAGACAAAGAATAAATAAGATTAATAAATCTTACAAAATACTAATTAGTATAAGAATCATATTAAAGATACTCTTTAGAATCTTAATTTACATGCTTTAACCTATAAAAAAGACAGCTATCTATAGTATAAAATAGCTGAGGTACCATTTCTATATATTATAAAGTAATTACAAATAGTATATATTATTATATATATCTAAGATATCTAATAAGAGTATAGAAACTATCTTAAATCTATTATTTTATACTCATTAGATCTAATCTAAGATAATCTAAATTATATAATCTATAAATATCCTTTTTTAGCTATCTAGATAGTTATATAACAGTAGACTATTAGCTTCTATAATATAATTAATTCTATATGTGATAATTACTTTAAAAAACTTACTTATAATATTAAGTAATATTATAAGATAATATACTTTTAGTATAATATAATCCTAATCTATATTATTCTTATAAAATACAACTATAATTAATCATTAAAAATAAGATAAATTATAGCTAATCTAGATATATATATTAAAGATCTAATAAAATATATTAAATATTTTAGAGATATTTATAATCTTATACTAAAAGCTATTTAGAATAATATTCTTACTATAAATCTTATCTAGCAGTATAAAATAAATTATATATTTAATCTTATAATATAGAATCTCTAGGAATAACAGTTATTTAAAATATATAATATTATTAATATTAGACAAATCCATAGTAGAGATCTAAAAAAAGAATAACTTACTTAAAAGATTTATTTTAACTTCTATAATCTTTATAGAATCATTATTTAGTGTTTTTAAGATTAATATAATTCTTAATTTATAAATGCCTTTGTAGGAGTATACTTATTTAGCTAATCTCTAAAGATTTAATAAACTGTTTTCTATAATTTACTAGATATAATATTAATAGTCTAGCTATAGAGATTTACTTATAAATTGTTTCTTTTTATTCTATGCATATAGATATATGCGCTAAATCTATAGATTATAGATATTAGAGTATAGATGGTGTAAACAGTAATATATCTATATAGCTTTTTTATATTTAAATATAAAATTAGGATTACTCTATTTACTAAGACTAGCTTATAACATAAATTCTTTAATTGTGTATTAGATTACACTAATAAACACTACTATAATAAGTTTATATAAGATTTTAAGATATTCTCTAAATTTAGAATAATAAGATCTTATTTTAGACTTTTAATTAGTTTTTCTTTATTTATAGTATTTTAATTATAATATTATAAGGGTTCTTTAATAAATATATTAATATTAATCCTTATACAGATTAACTAGTAATTAGAATTATATTAAATTATATTAATATATTTAATTAAAATTAGATAGTTTATTAGGATAATAAAGAAAAATATAAGATTAATTATAAATTTAGATTAGCTGTATTCCTATATAATAAAATCTTTTTTAGTGACTAGCTCTGGTTTATAACAGTTTATAATTTTTAGTAATTCTATATCTTTAGGCTTAATTTTAGTACTAAGGCTATCTTATATAAAATAGTATATATTTATATCTCTAAGTATAATATACTTTATGATTTAAGATTGCCTAATCTAGATAAGTTCTTAATTAATTTAATTAAGTATTAATATAAATAATTTAATATTATTATATATATTATAGATATAAAGATTATAAGATTCTGCATTATATATATAATATAGATGTAAAATCTAATAATCTGGCAACATGGTTATATATATCTATATAGTAGGGTTAATTTTTTTATTAACATACAGTGTAATATACATTTATATATTATTTATAGCTTTAAAGTAAAACAATTAGTAGGTTAATCTTATAGGTTAATATATAGTATTATTATATTTATTCTTCTACAGTTCTTAAATAGCAATAATTAATATTTAAAGAACTTTGGGGTTATAAAGAAATATAGCCATATTTTTATCTTTTAATTTATATATATTATACTATAAAATCTTAAATAGTATACTTATAAGAGCTCATCTAGGCTTAATTATATAGTTATACTAAATCTATCCTTATCTTCTTCTATAATAGACTAATTCTAGGAATAATAAATATAATGATTAGTAAATCTAGATAGTAAATCTTAATATATATCTAAATTAAGCTCTCTATTATTTATTTCCTAAAAACTTAACATGCTATTTAATATAATATTATTATTGTTAATATTCATATTTATAGATGGTAATAGGGGCAATGGCGTATTATCATAGAATTAGGATTGGGACTATTCCCAGCAGTATTATTTATAAAAAGACTGTTCTAGGTCATTATACATATCCATAGATTAATCTAGACCCATTAAGCATAATAATTTAGATCTTAATACTAGCACTAGTACTAGTACTAGCCCTATAATTAAAACCATTAACAAGAATAAATCAAGATTGCTAAATTATACAAGATTAATTATTACTGGTTAGCTGGCTACTAGGGCTATATTAATATACTTATAAAGCTCTAGTTACTCCTCATTATTAATAAATAATTTAGATTTTAGAGATTATCTATAAGATTATTTTTTAATACCTATAGATTTAAATAAAATTATTTTTATAAGTTTATATACAGTAGAGGTCTATAACATTAATAATGATATAACTAGCTATTTAATTAATAATATAACTACTTTAGATTTATATACTAATTTATAAGTCTATCCTTAATTTAATTTTTAGATTAATTCTTAGATTAATTTACAAATTAATTTATAAGCTTATTCTTAAATTAGTTCTAGAGCTAGGTTTAAATCTATTAATATAATTACTACTTTCTTATTTTTTATAACCTATATTATTATTTTTTTAATAGTAGCCTTTTTCTAGGCTTGTATAATCTTCTTAGAAACTATAATTTTAATAGCTTTAATTAGGGTTAATTCTAAAACTATATACTCTATTATTCTTATATGCATATACTCTAAAATATAATAATATCAGATACTATTATTAATAATCTAACATATTTATATAATCTTACATTTCTAGATCTTATAGCTATTACTTGCGGCCTTATAAGATCCTTTATAATTAATATATTTTAGTATTATATCTCTACTTTATCTAGATAAGTATTTTCAGATTAGATGCTTCTCTATATAGAGTTTATATTTATATTTCTAATTTAGGCACTAAGCTTATATATATCTATATTTTTAGTACTTATAATATATTCTTCATCTATCCTTCTTTATAATAGGACTAGTTAGTAAGAGAATATAAGTATTAAATTATATTATTATCTATAATATTATTAATAATAATCAAATTAGTAAACTTAATTATAAATAATCTAGAATAGTGTCGGAAACTTCGGTTATCTTACCGTTGAGTATAGCTAGGATAGCTATTAACGGGCGAAGTTAATAGGCTTCTAAGATTGAAAGGTCTCGGTAGATAAAAGAAATAAGAATAAGACTATGAATATTCTGATTAATAGAAAATTATATACTTAAGTTATTATAATTAATTTAAGATAATAGAAAAAAACTAAATATATAATAAATAAGCATTCTTATATAGCTTTCTTCTATTATAATTAATATAGCAATAACTCTATTTGCTCTATTCTAATCAATATAATTAATATAGTAACGGCTCTGCTAGCTTTATTGCTCTAATTTTAAGGCTTTATAAATAATTCTTTATTCTAATATATATTAATTCTATAGTGATTAATCTAATCTATTAATTATAATATTCTAATTTTCTAATAATCCTTTCTTCTAAAAGCTAGTATTTTAATAGTTTAATAAATAACTTATATCCTTTAAAGTATAAATAATTAATTCTAACTTTCTAAATACTTTAAATATATAATCTTATAGTTTTATGCTAACTATATCTTTAAAGTAAAATATTAATAAGAATAATCTTGCATTATATATTAAGTAATTTAGTATAAAATTGCTTTTATTTTATTTCTATTACTTTTTATTAAATAAGATTTGCATAAAATTAGAAATATTATTATATTATAGTGAATATATGTAAAATAGTTATTATAAATATATTTTAATAGCTTTATTTAATCTTATATAGAAAAAACTTCTTTATATTTAAGAATATTTAGAAGAGAATAAGAATAAAGTAAATATTAAAATTAAAGTTTTTTTAGTAAAATATACCTATCTTAATAAATAGTGAAAATTATTATAAAAATATGCTAGTTAATTTATCTAGTTAGATATAAAAGATATTAAAAAGTTAAAAAAATTAGAAAAAGTAGAAGAAGAGATAAAAGTAAAATAAGTAAAAAATAATAAAAAATTAAAGAGCTTCTAGCTGCTACTTTTATTTTATAAAATAATAATCTTATTTTTAATATTAATTTTAATTCTTTTATTTTTCTTAATTATACTTTTATTTTTATTCTTAAATCTTTTTAGAGTAATTTAAGTGTTTAATAGATTCTTATATATCTTTTTTAGATTTATATTCTTTTTATCTTATAAGATAGTAAATATATCTTTTTTTTAACTTATACTATAGTATTTTTTTAATTTTATATTTTTTATTATTTATTATTTTATCTTTATTTATTAAATTAATAATTAGTTCTAATAATAAGATATAAAATATTAGATATATTTATATTCTTATTAATAGCTAGAGTTTATAATTATTATTTATAAGTTTTTTTTTAAATAGTAAATAGTCTAAATTTAACTATATTAAATTTATTATTTAATTTTATACTTTTAATATTAAAATTTTTTAATTTTAATATTTATTATAAAAGATAAATTCTTTTTTCTTTTTTAAATATTAGTGTATTCTCGCATTTCTTATTATAATATCTTTTTATTTTTATTTCTACTTATTTAATATCTTTTAATAAATTATTATATATTAATTACATATATATTATTTAGATATTTATTTTATTAGATACTTCTTCTTATTTAATATTTTCTTAACTTATTCTTAAAATTCTTTTTAAGTTAGTAAAATATAGTACTTATTTTATTAATATATTTATAATATTATTTATTATAAACTAAGTAATTAATAATAACTTTATTTAATTATCTTAATTCTAATCTAAATAATATCTTAAATATTATTTAATTACTTAAATTATTTTTTTAGTCTAATTATTAGTCTATTAATAATATATAATTAATAGATTATATTTTATTTTATAATTTTTTATAATTGTCTATTAAAATTTAAATATAAATAACTTATCTCTATTAAATATAATTTTATTTAATAATCTAAATATTATAAATACTTCTTATAATATTAGTATTATATATTATTATATTATTAAACTCTTTAATGTTGACTTTAGGATAATATATTTTATAAATTTATTTATAATAATAATAGCTTTAATATATATAATTTTTAAAATAAGATTTTTTAACTTTAATAAGCTTTATATAAAATTTATTATAATTTTCTATTATACTTTTATTAATATTTCTAAAATTTATATTCTTTTATAAGGTTAGTAATTAATTAATTTATTATAATTACAACTATTATATTTCTTAATATAATCTTTAACTAATTTTCTTATTTTTAAAAAATAATATATTTATTATATTTTTTCTATTATTTAATTAATTCTATAATATTCTTTAATTAATAAATTATAATTTATTTAAATGATTTCTATAATTATTAAAAATAATATTAATATTAATCTTTTCTAAATAACTAATTTATTCTTAATTACTATTTTATTATTATGTAATACTATTTATAATATTTTATTATTTTTAATAACTTCTATTATCTTTTTATAAAAATCTTTATTTTTTATTATAATTATTATCACTAGTATTACCTTATTATTATAATAAATTCTATCTTTATCTTTTACTAATATATTTATTTATAGCTATTATATTCTAATTATATAATTTACTCTTCTACTTAATATATTAGTAATAATGTTTTTTTTTCCTTTAATATATTTAATTCAAAACTTAAACCTTAATAAATACTTTAACTATTTAACTTATTTATTAATAAGCTTTTTTATTATTATAAAGTACTTTAGATTATAATAATTATTTTTTATAATTATCTTCTTTTTAACTTCTTATAAATAGTGTCTTTATTATTTAAATACTTTAACTATTATAAGTAGCTTTCTATTATAAATATTATAATTTCTTTCTGTGATAGTAAATTATTTAGAATAAAAAATAATAAATTATAATTATTTATTATCTCTTAATTATTTTAAAATAATTCTTAATATATATTTTAATGCATCTAGTTAAATTATATTTAATTTTTCTAAATTATAAAATATAAGAATTAGTATTTCTTTAATTAATTTCTTAATTTTCTTAAATGTTTACTATTGTTATTTTATCTAATTAAAATTTTAGTTTTTTTATAATAACTCTATAATTAATTATATTATTTTTATATAATTCTTTAAGTATTTTTTAATATATTTTATTATACTTAAGAATTGTTATATTTTATTAATATTTGTTAGAATAGGCTAGTTGAGTATTATATTTTTTTTTTTAATTAGATTTTTAATTCTTTTAGTATATAAATTATTCCTAAATAATTAATAATTATAGTATTAAATTTACATTTTTTAATTTTAAATATTAATTCTTTATTTATAAGTACTATTATAACTAGTTATATATATTCTTTATATTCCTCTAGATTTTATAAATATATAATAATATTATTAAAATAGACTATAATAAACTTATTTAAGTATTTTTATAGAATATATATTATATTATGTAAATTATGTTAATAAATTTTTTAAATTTATTAATATAACTATTCATTTAAATAGTTCTTTATTTATAAAAAAAGCTATTTTTTAAATATTATTTTTAGCTATTTATAGGTTATAATAATCTTAGTAAATATTAAAAATTATTATAATCTTTATTTTCTATAATAAATCTTTTTTCTATTCTTAATAAGATATTTTATTTATATTATCTACTATTTTATTATTTAATACTCTATAATTAATAATTATCTATTTAATTATATTCTTTTTATTAATAAATATTAATTATACTAATATTTTTCCATATTCTAATTATATATATATTATTTTATAAAACTTATTAATAAATTTATTCTTAAGTTCTAATTTATCTCTTAACTTATAATATTATTTAATTAATAATAATATAAATTCTTCTTTCAGTTTAATTTATACTTTAAATTCTTTATTATATATTAATAATTACTATTCTTTTTTTATAAATAATTTAATAAACTTATAATATTTTTTAAATAATTTTACTAATATTTCTATAAATTTCTTTTTATATAATTCTTTTAATTTTGATTTTATCTTTTATATTTTTTTAATAATTCTTATCTTATTAATTATTTATACTTATTAGATTATCCTAATCTTTTTTGTATTATTATTTTTAATTTTTTTTTTTTTTATTACTTTAATCCTTCTAACTATTTTATAGATTTTTTATATTTTATACTTTATTTTTCTTATTAATATATTTAATTTTTTTAATAAATATTATCTTCTATTCTTATTTTTTTTGCTTTTTATGCTATTCTTTTAACTTCTAGTAATATACTAAAGATTTTCTCTAATTTCTTATATAGCTATGCAATTTTTTTAATATTTTTTTTAATTATTTATATCTTTAGTATTATTTTATTAATAATTACTATTTCTTTAGTCTAGTTAATTATTAGATTTTAAGTTTATAACTATACTATTTTAAATGTATTATAATATTCTTTTAATATTAATATAATATTAAATATAATTATTATAATATATTATCTTAATTTTATAATAATATTTAGTACTTATTTTTTATAATCTTAATTAATTATTTCTCTATTAATAGAAATAATTATTATCTATTTATTAGTTTAAATTATAGATAGTTTTATTTCTTTTATAAATTCTTTTTTAATATAATTATAAACTACTTCTAAATCTAATAAAATTTTTATATTCTTTTTATTAATTTTTACTAATATTATTACTATTTAATTAATTATTTTTAGTTCTATAGTTATTATAATAAATTTTATTATAATTATATGCTTTTCTTAATACTTTTATTAATATTTAAAATATTCTTTAATATTATAGTAATATTATTTATATAATTTTTCTACTTTGCATTTAGTAATTATAATATTATTATAATAGAAGTATATAGATTCTTAATAGATATATTAATATTCTATTTATTCTTATAGATATTTAAATTTTAATTCTTTAATTACTTCTAAGATTCTTAAAAATTATCTCTTTTATTTTTTTTCCACAAGATATATTTTATATGATAAGTTATAATATATTATTTAATATATTTTCTAATATAAATTTTCTTCTAATGCTAGATAGTAATAATAAAAATAATATTTTATATATTTAATTATTTTATTATAAAAGTATCATCCTTGTTTATATAATATATATTTATATATATTTACTAGAGGTATATATATTTATCTATATTATTAATATATATAATATATCTATTCTTTATAATATTTGCATTTTTTAATATAATTTTTTTATTTCTATTAAGACTTTTTCTAGTAAATTATATTTACTAATATATAACTACACTAATTATTTTTTTAAAGCTAAATAGTATCTTCTTATATTTTATTTAGTTCTTTTTTAATAAGATTTTTATTTAATTCTTAGTATAAGTCTTTATAAATTATTATTATTAGTTTATTATCCTATAATATTAATTAAGTATAAAATAACTCTTTTAATAAGGATTTTATTTAAATATTTTTTATATTAAAGTCTTTTATATTAATTCTTTTTAAATTAATATCTTTACTATATCTTTCTAATAAGTCTTTAATATTTTTAAGATAATATATAAGAAATATCTAGCTAATTAATTTTTTTCCTTAAATTATAAGATTAGTGTCTCTTTTTTATATTAATATTAACTTATCTTGCTTATTTAATACTCTTTTTAAGATTAAATCTTTTCTATTTTTATTTTTTATCTTTATTACTTAAATTACTAAGTATTTTTTTTAATTATTTTAGAGTTTCTTACTCTTTAATTTATTATATTTATTTTACTTAAATTTATTTATAATTTATTATTTATTTTAATTATTATTTTTTGTTTTTAATTAATTACTTTAAATTTTTATTAAAATTAATTTTATTATCAGCTGTTTTATTAATTTTATTATTATTAATTAAAATTAGTAAAATTATTATTATAATTTATTTTTTTAAATCTAAAATAGCTAGTTTCTGATTTTTTTTTAATTTTTAGTATTAATTTATAAAATAATCTAGCTTTTTATAATTAAAATAAACTTTATTTTTTTTTAATTTGTCTTTTTTTTTTTTAAATAAAATTATATTTAATTATATTATTATATCTTTATTCTTATCTTTAATTTATTTTTAGTATAAGTTTATTTTATTTTTTTTAAACTCTCTCTTTTTTATATATTATATATAATTAAATTAATTTAAGATGTTACTTTTATTATTATTTAAAATATTTCTAGTTATAGTGTTATTATTAAGATTTAATTTTTAATATTATTTTTTAATCTTTTATAGAATTAGTTTTTAAATTTTTAATTATTTTATAAAAATTCTTTTAATATTTATAAGAATTTTAAAATATATTCTCTAACTAAGATTTATTATTTAATATGTTAAATCTTATTAATAGTTTTAATTTTCTTATTAATAGTTTCTTATAACTAATTAAGTTTTTCTTTATAGTATTAGTAACTAAAAAATATTATGATTATTTTAGGGTTTTTTTATTCTTTATTACTATTTGTATAATATTAATTAGTAATATATAGAGTAAATTATTTTATAGCTTCTTTATTAAAGAAGTTTAATATTATTAGTATTTTATTAAATTTATTTATAATTTATTTATTATTATGTATAAAATAGAGTTATATTTAAGTAAGATATATTTTAAGGGTTTTATATTCTTTTTTAAATAAAGTTATTATTTTGATTTTAATTTTTTAAAGTGTTTAGCTTAGTTTTTTTTTTGTTATTAATTATAGTTTATTTTAGTTCTTTAATATATTATAATAACGCTGTTATGTTTTTATTATTAGTAATTATAATATTTTTATTGTTAGTATTAGTAGTTTATGAATTAGGATTTAAAGTTACTAGAACTAGGGTCTAAGATATTATTATTATTTATTTTTAAGACTTCTCTTTTGACTGAGGGTTTTAAATTATTAGAAATTTTGATTATTTTATTATTAAATATAGCTAGAATAGTTATTAATAGATAAAGTTAATAGGCTTTTAAGATTAAAAGATCTTGATAGATAAAAGAAATAAAAATAAGATTATAAATATTTTAATTAATAGAAGATTATATATTTAAGTTATTATAGTTAATTTAAGATGATAGAAGAAAATTAAATATATAGTGAATAAATGTTCTTATATAGCTTTCCTCTATTATAGTTAATATAGTAATGGCTTTGTTTGTTTTGTTCTAACTGATATAATTAATATAGCAATGGCTCTGCTGGCTCTATTGTCTTAACCTTAAGGCTTTATGGGTAATCCTTTGTTCTGATGTGCATTAGTCCTGTAGTGACTAACCTGATCCATTGGCTGTGATGTTCTGATTCTCTGACAAATAGTTTTTAGATCTAGTAAATTACCCTATATATATAATCTTAATCTTAAATCTTAGCTAATATTAATTAAAATTCTTAACTATAAGCTTCTACTTAAATTTTTTACTTAAATTTATATACTATACTAATATACTTTAAATAATAATTCTTTATATTAGAATATATATATATACAAAATTGCTAAATATATATACTTAACCTATATAGTACTTGTAAAGAACCTTAGTCCTAATAGTATTATTTATATAAAGATAAATATTATTAGAAAAAAGCTAATATATAATTATAAATCTATAATTAGTAAGAGCTAGACTTAAAGTGCTTCTCACTATATAAGCTTTAGCTTATTTAGTATTAGTTATAAATTTCTTAGATTAGAGCTTCTTTATATATATATAATCTAAATTATTATAAATCTTCACTATAATCTTATAATCTATATCTAGCTTAGTATAGCTAATTTTAAGAATAGATAAATTAATACTTTAAGATATAGATAGATTTATATTTTATATAGTAGTTTATTAGACCTATATATAATACATTTTCTATAAGATATTAATTAAATCTAATAAGTCTAATTCATTATAGGATTATAATATTTATATTATTATTATATAAATTATTATTATATTAGTTTAAATATGCTTAAGCAACCCTTTAAGATCTATTAATATATCTATATACTCATCTTATATAATTATAAAGTGCTTAATTTATTAAGTAAATATTTTAAGAAAATGTTTATTAAGATATTTAATTAATTAATTCTTGATAATATATAATATAAGATCTACTACTTCTACAAGTTGTTTTATCCTTATAATCTACTTCTTGAAAATCTTATAGATTTATTTTTTCATATAATATAGTTGCTACTTTAGTTACTTATAATTAGTTAATTATGCCATATTTTATTTATATTAATTATTTTATTATAATATAACTATATTATAGTAAATCTCTTACAAAATACAATTTTTGCCTGTTAAGAGTATTTTATTAGCCCCCTTAGCCATCACCAACAATTAACCTAGTAAAACTAGAATCAATTAATAGCCCTAACTGCAAGAAATAAACTGCTAAATTTACAGCCATTTCCAGCCAGATCTAGGCGCACAATTTCAAAAACTAGATTCGCGCTTATTCTGAAGGTCCCTTTTTTTTTAGGATAGCTATTAACGGGTGAAGTTAATAGGCTTCTGATATATAAAAGTTGTAAAGAAATAAATGAAGTCTTAAAATAAGATAGAATATTCTAATTAATAGAAGATCATATACTTAAGTTATCTTAGTTAAAAAGTACTTAACATAGTTAATTTAAGATAATAGAAAAAAACTAAATATAAAATAAATAAATATTCTTATATAACTTTTCTCTATTATAGTTATTATAAAGAATTCTATAATTCCTATATAATAATTATTATAGCTATTATAGCTTTTATTTTAATTTCTATAATATTTTAATCTTAGTAATTATAGATAATCTTTTATTTTATTATATATTAATTTTCCTTATTTATTAGTTATAATATTTTAATTCTCTAATAATCCTCTCCTCTAAAGACTAGTATCTTAATAACTTAATAAATAATTTATATTTTTTAAATATATAAAAAACTAATCCTAATTTCTAATTTTCTATAATATATAATCTTATAGTTTTATATTAACTATATCTTTAAAGAAATTTATTTTAAAAAATTCTTTTCTTTTATGCATTAAATTATTTAGAATTATTTATTACTTTTTATATAATTGATATAGTGATTTAAAAAAACTTATATTAAAGTAAAATTTTTAAAATATTATAATAAGTATATTTAAGTAAATAATTATTATTATTTTAAAATATTTCTTTTTAATCAATTTAAAAGTAGCTTATTAAGACTTAAGATAAAATTAAGACTAATACGAAAAAAGTTTATAAGAAAATTATAATTCTTATAACTTAACCATTTACAAAAGTAAAAGAAATTATTATAGAAATATACTAGTTAATTTATCTAAATAGATATAAAAAATATTAAAGAGTTAAAAAAATAAAAAAAAAAAAAAAAAAAAAAAAAAAAAAAAAAAAAAAAAAAAAAATAAGAGGCTAAAAAGCTTTTAGTTACTACTTTTATTTTATAAAATAATAATCTTATTCTTAATACTAATTTTTTTTTTTTTATTTTTCTTAATTATATTTTTATCTTTATTTTTAAATCTTTTTAAAATAATTTAAATATTTAATAGATTCTTATATATTTTCTTTAAATCTATATTCTTTTTATTTTATAAGATAAAAAATAATCACTATAATCTAAAGTATTTTATAATAATTAAAAAACTTACTAGTAGATAAGTTAAATAATTAGAATATCTATTAAGATTTAAATTTTAAATTAAATATATTAAAAGAAAAGAAAATATTATTGTTAATATATTAAATAGAAGAATAGATTATATAATTAGAATATAATAGTTATAAATAAATATACTAGTAAAAGATAAAGATAGAATTTGCTATAATAATAAGATAATATTAATAATAATAATTATAATAGAGAGTAAAGATTTTTATAAAAAGATAGTAGAAGCTATTAGAAATAATAAAATACTGTAAATAGCACTATATAATAAAGTAGTAATTAAGAATAAATTAGCTATTTAAAAAGGATTAATATTAGTATTATTTTTAATAATTATAAAAATTATTTAAATGAACTATGATTTGTTAATTAAAGAATATTATAGAATTGACTAAATAGTAGAAAAGATATAATAAATATATTATTTTCTAAGAATAAGAAAATTGGTTAAAAATTATATTAAAAAATATAATAGTTATAATTATAATAAATTAATTAATTACTAACTATATAAAAGAATGTAAATTTTAGAAATATTAATAAAAATATAGTAGAAGATTATAATAGATTTTATATAAGACTTACTAAAGTTGAAAGATCTTATTTTAGGAATTATATATATTAAAGTTATTATTATTATAGATAAGTTTATAAAATATATTATCTTAAAGCTAATACTAAAGAGTTTAATAGTATAATAATATATAATATTAATATTATAAGAAGTATTTATAATATTTAGATTATTCAATAAAATTATATTTAATTAAAATAAACTATTTATATCTAAATTATAATAAATAATTATAAAAAACTATAGAATAAAATATAATCTATTAATAATATATTATTAATAGATTAATAATTAGATTAAAAGAATAATTTAAGTAGTTAAATAATATTTAAGATATTACTTAGATTAGAATTAAAATAATTAAATAAAACTATTACTATTTACTTAGTTTGTAATAAATAATAGAATAAATATATTAATAAAATAAGTATTATATTTTATTAATTTAGAAAAAATTCTAAGGATAAGTTAGAAAAATATTAAATAAAAAAGAGTATTAAATAAAGTAAATATCTAAATAATATATATGCAATTAATATATAGCAATTTATTAAAAGATATTAAATAAATAGAAATAAAAATAAAGAGGTATTATAATAAAAAATGTAAGGATATATTAGTATTTAAAAAAAGAAAAAGAGTTTATCTTTTATAATAAATATTAGAATTAAAAAATTTTAATATTAAAAGTATAAAATTAAGTAATAAATTTAATATAATTAAATTTAGACTATTTATTATTAAAAAGAAACTTATAAATAATAATTATAAACTCTAGCTATTAGTAAGAATGTAAATATATTTAATATTTTATATTTTATTATTAGAATTAACTATAAATCTAATAAATAAAAATAAAATAATAAATAATAAAGAATATAAAGTTAAAAGAATATTATAATATAAATTAAAAAAAGGATATATTTATTATAACTATTTTTTTTAACTTTTTATAAATAATATCTTTACTTAAATATTTTAACTATTATAAGTAGTGCTCTATTATAAATATTATAATTTCTTTTTATAGTAATAAATTATTTAAAATAGAAGATAATAAATCTTAGTTTTTTATTATCTTCTAATTATTTTAAAATAATCTTTAATGCATATCCTAATATATCTAATTAAATTATATTTAATTTCTTTAGATTATAAAGTATAAAAATCAATACTTTTTTAACTAATTCTTTGACTTTCTTAAATGCTTATTATTATTATTTTATCTAATTAAATTCTTGATCTTTTTATAGTAGTTTTATAATTAATTATATTATTTCTATATAATTCTTTAAGTATCTTATAATATATTCTATTATATCTAAAAATTGTTATATTTTATTAATATTTATTAGAATAGACTAGTTAAGTATTATATTTATTTTTAGATTAAAATTTTAATTTTTTTAATATATAAACTATTTCTAGATAATTGATAGTTATAATATTAAATTTATATTTTTTAATCTTAAGTATTAATTCTTTATTTATAAGTATTATTATAACTAATTATATATGTTTTTTATATTTTTCTAGGTTCTGTAAGTATATAATAATATTATTAAAGTAAATTATAATAAATTTATTTAAATATTTCTATAGAATATATATTATATATTATATAAATTATGCTGATAGATTCTTTAAATTTATAGATATAACTATTTATTTAAATAGTTCTTTATTTATAAGAAATATTATTTTCTAAATGTTATTTTTAGCTATTTATAGATTATAATAATCTTATTAAATGTTAAAGATTGTTATAATCTTTGCTCTTTATAAAAGATCTTTTTTTATTTCTAATAAGGTGTCTTGTTTGTGTTATTTATTATTCTCTTATTTAATATTTTATAATTAATAATTATTTATTTAATTATATCTTTTTTATTAATAAATATTAATTGTGTTAATATTTTTCTATGTTCTGATTATATATATATTACTTTATAAAATTTGTTAGTAAACTTATTCTTAAGTTCTAATTTGTTTTTTAACTTATAATATTACTTAACTAAAAGTGGTATAAATTTTTCTTTTAACTTAATTTATATTTTGAATTTTTTATTATATATTAGTAATTACTATTCTTTTTTTATAAATAATTTAATAAATTTATAATATTTCTTAAGCAATTTTACTAAAATCTTTATAAATTTTTTGTGACGATGCAATGCTAAATCTATTTGGTTGCTAAACACGAAGAGACTAAACTGGAGAAAAAAAAAAAGAAAAAAGAATAATTATTAGTTTTTTTTCTCCTACTTATACTTCCTTCCATTCTAAATATTTATAGACTATCTCTATTATATACTAGTACCTAGTAATCTAGATTTTTAGAAGATTTTAATAATATAGAATACTAGCTAGTAAAAATTATTTATTCTTCTTAATATTATATAGATTCTCTAGTAATCTATAATATAAATTAAAATATAAGATAGTCTCTATAAAATATATCTAGTCTTATATCTTCCCTATATATAATTTATTTATAGAAAATAGCCTATAGATACTTCTATAATAACTATATACTACTAAATTAAATTATACTAGATTATTATATTACTCTTTATTCTAAATAATATTTATCTTAAATATTAAGTTAATAATAATATATTATTCTTATTATAATTAAGTAAGAATTCATTCTTCTTAACTATATATAACTAATTCTTTAAATATAATAATAGTCTAGGTTTTTCTAGATAAAAATTATAAAATATCTTTATAATATTTAATATATTCTTAAAATTTCCTGCTGGGTATTATATTATATTATTATTATAGCCTTGCTAATAAATATAGTATTATAATTTCTGATAATATATTTATATATTAAGAATCTATTTAATTTCCTATTTATTATAATTATTAATTTTAATTAGTAATAAAAAGTTCTTAATCTGTTCTAGTAGTAGTTTTATTAAATATATTTTTTAAAATTTATCTAGTAAGAAAATTAGATATATTTAAAAATATTTAAAAAGTTTTAATTTAAATGCATTTTTTTTTATAATAATTTTAAATAGGCTTAAGATCTAATAAGAAAGCTTTTAGTTAGATTATTTATTATTAAGATGTTTAGTTATTAATATAATTTTGTTTTTAATGTTAAAATTCATCTTTTATTAATACTTATTTGTTTGTATTTTTTATTATTTTTTAATAATATACTAATAATAAATAGCATCTAATAATTTATTTTTTTAAAATAATAAACTTCATATAAGCTAAATATAATATTTATAACTAAGAAATACTAATAATAATATAAATCTTAAAGATATAGTAAGTTAAGCTTTAAAAATTAACTAAAAATAAATCTATCTAGATTCTTACCAATCACTAAGCCTTAGAATATTTTATAATAATAAAGAAGCTTAATAATAGATAAATATAATAATTAGAAATCCTTTTTAAATATAATTTTTATATTAAATATTAATCTAGATCTTTAAATAAAAGAGCTAATACTTTAACTTAATATATAAAAGATAACTAATAATTCAAGAAAAAAGATTTTCTATTATTATCCTTTAACCAACTTAACCCTTAGATTATAAAGAAATTCTAAAAATAAAATTATATATAAAAAGCAGAATCTAAGTTAGAAATCTTAATTATTATAGATAATATATTATATATTATTACTAGAATTCTAAAGAGTAATTAAGAGAATTAAAAGATTATAAAATATTATAAAATAGCTAAGAATCTTAGATCTAATTAGGATTTAATTAATAATTAATTAATATTTAAAGAAAAACTTTATATATTAAATAAAAAAGATCTTAGAGTATAATTACTAGATAAAATATATTAATAATCTGCTATTATTTACCTTAGAAAAAATAAGATAAAGAAGCTATTAAGAGAATAATATTATTAGAAAATATAAAACTAGAATATTAAATAATATTAATAATTATCTTATATATAAGAGAATAAATATATATAAAGATTTATTATTAGAATTATTAAAGCTATTATCTATATCTATTTAACTATAGTAATATATATTAATAAATTTTATATTTTACTTAAAGAATAAGTACAATTTTAATATAATCTTTATAATAATAAACTAACTAAGTAAAAGATTAAGATTAATTCTCTATACTAAGAATACTATAGTTAAAGAAATAATTAGACTATAGATTAGATATATATTTTCTAAGATTAGCTTACTAGATTTAATAATTTTAAATTAAGAAAGATAATTTATATTAAAATTCTAAATAAAGATATACTATATCCTAAAGATTAAGCTAAAATTATTAATAATATATTATATATCTATAAATAAGCAAACTAAAATTATAAATTAATATCTTTTAATCTATTTATAATCTTATATTAGCTTTTACTAAGATAATTAATCTAAATAATTATTAATAATAGACTTTATTATAATATTTTTATCTTAAAAATCAATCAGACTATCATTATTTAAGATTAAGAAAGATTTTATACTAAAAATATTATTTAATTAATTACCATTAAATAATAAGAACTTTATATAGAATTAAAAACAAGCCTAAACCTAGATAAAATACTTATAATAGATATAAGATTATATAAGACAGAATATAATATAAGTAGAATCTAAATCAAAAATCTTAATTATTATAGATAATATGCTATATATTATCACTAGAATTTTAAAAAGTAATTAAAAGAATTAAAAGGCTATAAAATATTATAAAATAGTTAAAGATTTTAGATTTAAATAAGATTTAATTAATAATTAATTAATTGTCAGAGAATCAGAACATCACAGCTAATAAATAAGGAATGCTAATGCGTAAGAACAAAGGATTATCTAAGAACATTGTACAAAGAGCTAAGATATATTAGAATTAGGACTATTATAGCTATCAGAGCTAATTATTAATATCTAGCTATAATAGATATAATTAAACTCATTAAAGTTAAGTATATAAAGATAACTATAATAACTATAATAAAGGAAAATTATATAGGGATATTTATTTATTCTATATTTAATTTTCTTCTATTATCTTAAATTAATTAAAATAACTTAAATATATAATCTTTTATTAATTAAGATATTTAAATCTTATTCTTATTTCTTTTATCTATTAAGACTTCTTAATTTTAAAAGCTTATTAACTTTATTAATAATTATCCTAGCTATACTTAATACTAATTAAACTAAAGTTTTTAATAATTTAAGATCCTTTGTTAAAAAAGGAGTTTTAAGAATAAGTAATAATAATATTCTAAACTTTAGTTCTAGTTTTAAGTTCTAATTTAAGAACTATTAATACTAGTAGTAGATATATTATAATTATTAATAATAAAAATATAATAGCACTTACAATATATTAAAAAATAAAAAAAAGCTATAATTAATAATAAAAGAAGATTTATAATAAATTAAATATCTTAAAAAATTAAGATTAAAATTATAACTTTATTTAAGAGAGAATATAAAATCTTTAAAATATATTTTACTTAAATATAACTCTATTTTATATATAATAATAAATAAATTATAAATAAATCTAATAAAGTATTAATAGCATTAAGCTTTCTTAATAAAAAAGCTATAAAATAGTTTACTTTATATATTACTAATTAATATTAAATAACTAGAAATAAAGAATAGAGAAATTTTAAAATAATTATAATATTCTCTAACTACTAATATTATAAAAAAAAGCTTAATTAGTTATAAAGAACTATTAATAAAAAGATTAAAGCTATTAATAAAATTTAATATATTAAATAATAAATCTTAATTAAAGAATATATTTTAAAATTTTTATAAATATTAAAAGAATTTTTATAAAATAATTAAAAATTTAAAGATTAGTTTTATAAAAAATTAAAAGATAAAATATAAAAATTAAATCTTAATAATAATACTATAATTAGAAATATTTTAAGTAATAATAAAAACAATATCATAAATTAATTTAACTATTTATACTTAATAAATAAAGAAAAAAAAAAGTTTAAATAAAACAAAGTAAACTTAAATCAGAAATAAACCAAAAATAAAGATAAAAATATAATAATATAATTAAATATAACTTTATCTAAGAAAGAAAAAAATAAGCTAAAAAAATTAAGATTTATTTTAATTATAAAAAGACTAGATTATACTATAAATACTAAAAGTTAAAAAAGAACCAGAAACCAGCTATTTTAAATTTAAAAAAGTATATTACAACAATAATTCTACTAATTTTAGTTAATATTAATAAAACTAATAGAATAATTAATAATAAGATTAATTTTAATAAAGATTTAAAATAATTAGTTAAAAATAAAAAATAATAATTAAAATAGATAATAAATTATAAAAAAATCTAAATAGAATAAGCAGACAAAAAAAATATACTAATATAGTTAAAAAGAATACTTAATAATTTAAGTAAAAACAAAATATAATATTGAAATATATATAAAAAAATAAGAAAGATTTAGTTTTTTAAAAAGTATTAAAATAAATAAAATAAGTAAATACTAATATAAAAATAGAATTCTAATCTTATAATTATAAAAAATAAATTAATTAGATAAATAATATTTATAGATCATTTAAAATAGATTATCTTAATAAAAAAGAAATAATAAAAGAATCTAATATAGAAAGTATTAAAAAAGATTCCTTTTTAAAAGAATTACTTTATACTTAACTAATATTGTAAGATAATAAATTAAGAATAATAATTTATAAGAACCTATATTAAGAACAAATAAAAAATCTTATTAAGAAAAAAAATTAGAAATATAAAAAAATACTATAAAATCTTAAAAAAATAATTTATATAATTATATATCTATTAATATAATCTATTAGAAAAAGTCTTAAAAGAAAAAATATAGAAAATATAATAAATATATTATATATATTAAAAATATAGATAGATATATTTATCTCTAATAGTAATATATAAGTATATTTTATATAAAAAAAATATACTTTTATAATAAAATATATAGAAATTAATCTTATTATTACTATTTATCTACTAAAGAAAATTTGTATTATAAAGTTTATTAGATAATATATTATAATAATTTATATAAACTTTATATTAGATTAAAAATAATATTAGAATTATTTTTAAATACTTTATCTATAATCTTAAAATTAAAATTAGAATATCTATAAGGATAATTAGAATATTAATATATTTATAAAGAATTAGTGTATTTCTATTATAATAACCTTATAATTATAAAATGCCAGATAGAAAGATTATATAAATAATATATAATTAGTATAAAGAAAGTTTTTAAATAGAGATAATAATTTTAAGAGAGATATATAATTATAATAGAATTTATTATAATAACTATAGAACTAAAAGTAGTTAGTTATATAATTATAATATTAGTAAAAATTAATAAAAAAGATATAAGAATTCTATTAGATTTAAAAATAATCTATAACTATATTAGAGAAAACAGATAGATAAAAATAAAAGATAATATTTATTAAAAATATTATTATATATTAATAATAAAAATAAAGTATAAAAAAAGAAAAGCTAGAATAATAATATAAAAAAGCTATAAAATAATTAGAAAAGTTTAAATAATAAAAAAAAAGTAAAAATCAAGAATAATAAAATAAAAAAAATTAAAATAATCTAATATAAATAATTAAAAAAATCAGAATTATTAAGAAAATATAAAAAATAAAAATAAAATTAAAAAAATTATTTAAAAAGAACTTATAAAAGTTTTAATAGAATTATTAAAAAAATACTATAAATTGATTAAATTATTTATAAAGAAAAAATGGTAATTCTTAATATATAATAAGAAATTCAAAGTATAAATTAAACTAAAAAAAAGATTTATATTACTTTTAATATCATAAATTAAGAGATAAATTAAAACTTAAAAATAAATTTATTAATAAGTTTTATAAAATAATATATATATAACTAGGATATAAAAAAGTATTAGTATAATTAATATTTATTAATAAGAAAAATATAATTAAAAAATAATTATTAATTATAAAATATTAAATAACGTAATCGGTAAGCGAACCGGCCACGTAAGCGAGCCGGCCACCTCTTTCCGGAACGGCGCTCTATATTGATTTATCATATTACAACGCGTTAAAATGCCACCAATTTGCAAAAAAGACACCCTAAAATTTACTCAGGATGAGGGAAAAATTGAATTAGTTATTTCTGATTTGAAAAATAAAAGAATTTGTAATATTTGTGAAATTGTTTAAATTTATATGGTTGCTCATATAACTCTTCAAGATTGGATGTATGGAGTACTATATTGACAGTTAATATGTACTAATAGCCATAAATTAGCTCAATCTAAAGAGAAATCCCTTATTAAATAGATGCTTGATTTAGATTGATGTAAATTATTCTCCTAGCACTCTCTTATATAAGAAATGGCTAATTATTTTCTCTTATAATATAGGACTCAATAGGTTAGAGAAAAATAGGTATATAATCTTATTAAATAACACCTAAAGATTAATTCTAAATTTTTATAAAGATATATCTATAAGTATATTAAATGTAAAGATCTAAAGATTATAAAAGAGTATTTTAACCATATATAAGATGTTATATCTTAGTATAGAATCTTTCTAGAAGATATTTATAATTTTAATAAAACTAGCTTTATAATAAGACTTTGTGTAACTATAAAGATTATTATTAGAAGTAATTAATATATTTAGCTAAAGTTTTTATAGCCTGGAAATTAAGTGTAGGTAATTATAATTAAGACAATAAATTTAACTAGATAGGCTTTATCTTTATATATTATCTTTAAAGTAAAAAAAAAATATATAATTAGGCTGGTTTGACAAGCTTCTAAATAATTAGAGAATTAATATTAGTAAGAATAACTAGACTATAGATTAAATAAGATTAGAATGACTTAAAATCTATTTTATTTCTCTTATTAATAGTTATATAATGGGAAGATATTAAATATTAATTTTTAATAATTATAGAAGTTATTTAATAGCAGAATTTAATTATATATATATAGAGAATAATATTATCCTAATCTATATACCACTTTATTCTTCATATCTCTTATAGTCTCTTAATGTTGGTTGTTTTATAGTTTTAAAGTAATATTATAGATAACTAATTAAGCAGTAGATGAGGCTTAATTTTAATTATATTAATAAAATTAACTTTTTAACAGTATTTCTAAGTATTTATATAGTGATATATAAAGCTCAAACTATCTAGAATAGCTTTATAATTATTGGATTAGTATTTTTTAATTTAGATTAAGTTATATAATAATTTAGTATCTAATTAAAGATCTTAATATCTCCCTCTAGTTAATCTAGTAATATACAATTATTCTATTTATAAATATTATAAAATATACATTAATTTATATGGCAGTTAACTATAATTAAGAAATATATAAATAAGCATATAGGGAGTCTAAATTAAGTGATTAATTAGGTAATTATGTGAATGTTAAAAGTATATAAAATAACTATAAATAACCTCTTGCTTATATGGAAAGAAAATTATGATTTATAAGCTGTATATGAAAAAGAGAAGTAAAAATATAAGAGATCTAATAAATAGATCTCTATTAAGCAAGGGGTTACTAGAGAGGAAGTCTAAGTATTTATATAAAGTTAGATTAAGGCATCTTAAACTACTATTACTGCTCTGGCTAAACTAGAGCTTCTAGCTTCTTAACTAATTATATGCTGTCAATTTTGCTGTAGTGATTGTGGCATTAAAGGGTATAAAATTAATTGATATCCTAGTCATACTGTTAATTAATTTTTTGTATGAGAAATGTATGCGGATTCGAAAAATATGATTTGAAATTGATATAGAGTGCCGTTCTGGAAAGAGGTGGCCGGCTCGCTTACGTGGCCGGTTCGCTTACCGATTACGTTAATAGAATAATAGATAAATAAAAAAGAAATCTCTTATAAGAAGTAAAGATTATAATAATTTTTAATATTTAATAAAGTTATTATAACTTATAAATAATTAAAGATAATATTTAAAAAATAATATTTCTATTTAAATAAATAATTATATCTATAAATTTAAAAAACCTAATATAATTTATATAATATATAATATATATTTTATAAAAGTATTCAAACAAGTTTATTATAATCTCCTTTAATATTATTATATATTTACAGAATCTAGAAAGATATAAAAATTATATATAACTAATTATAATAGTATTTATAAATAAAAGATTAATATTTAAGATTAAAATATAAATTTAATATAATAACTATTAATTACTTAAAAATAATTTATATATTAAAAGGATTAAAGATCTAATTAAAAAAAAAGATATAATATTTAACTAGTCTATATTAATAAATATTAATAAAATATAACAATTTTTAAATATATAATGTTAGAAGATATTTAAAAAATTATATAAAAGTAATTACTATAATAATTATACTTAATATTATATTAGTATTAGAAGATTAAAATTTAAGAATAAATTATTTAATAAGTTTTATAAAGTAATATATATATAATTAGAATATAAAAAAGTATTAGTATAATTAATATTTATTAATAAAAAATATAACTAAAAGAATAATTATTAATTATAGAATGCTAAATAATAAAATAATAAATAATATAAGATAAAAAAAAAAAAGACCTTTTATAAAGAGTAAAAATTATAATAATCTTTAATATTTAATAAGATTATTATAATTTATAAATAGCTAAAAATAATATTTAAAAAATAATATTTATACATAAAGAATTATCTAAATAAGTAATTATATCTATAAATTTAAAGAACTTATTAATATAATTTATACAATATATAATATATATTTTAGAAAAATATCTAAATAAATTTATTATAATCTATTTTAATAATATTATTATATATTTTATAATCTAGAAAAATTAAATATAACTTAATTAGATATACTAAGATATATATTAAAAATTATTTTGGAATAATTAGATTATAAAAAATTAAAATTTTATTATCTTTTACTTTAGACAATTCATTACTATAAAAAGAACAAAAAACCACTTATAAAAAGTTAGTGAAAAGATAGTTATAAAAAATAATTACTATAATTTAAAATACTTTATAATGATTAAAAAGTTTACTAATAGATAAATTAAATAATTAGAGTATCTATTAAATTTAAATTTTAAATTAAATATATTAAAAGAAAAGAGAATATTATTATTAATATATTAAATAAAAAAATAGATTATATAATTAAGATCTAATAGCTATAAACATAAAGTAATATTAGTAATAATAGTTATAATAAAAAGTAAAAACTTTTATAAAGAAATAATAAAAATTACTAAAACTAATAAAATACTATAAAATTATTATTATAAATAAATTTATAAAATATATTATCTTAAAACTAATATTAAAGGATTTAATAATATAATAATATATAATACTAATATTACAAAAAGTATTTATAATATTTAGATTATTAAAATTATATTTAATTAAAACAAATGATTTATATTTAAATTTTAATAAATAATTATAAAAAACTATAAAATAAAATATACTCCATTAATAGTATATTATTAATAAACTAATAGCTAGACTAAATAAATAATTTAAGTAATTAAATAATATCTAAGATATAATCTTTAATTAATTTTTTTATTCTTAAAAAGTTATTTGTTATATTCTTTTTATTATTTAGTTAATTTTATAATGTTTTTTAATTAATAAATTATAATTTATTTAAATAATTTTTATAATTATTAAAAATAATATTAATATTAATCTTTTTTAAATAGCTAGTCTATTTTTTAAAATTATTTTATTATTATATAATACTATAGTATCTTATCATTTCTAGTAACTTTTATTATTTTTTTATAAAAATCTTTACTTTTTATTATAACAAATTTTATCTTTATTTTCTATTAGTATATTTATTTATAGTTATTATATTCTAATTATGTAATCTACTCTTCTGTTTAATATATTAGTAATAATATTTTCTTTTCCTTTAATATATTTAATTTAAAATTTAAACCTTAATAGGTATTCTGATTATTTAAATCATTTATTAATGTTTTTTAGTTATTATAAAGTATTTTAGATTATAGTAATTATTTTTTATAATTATTTCTTTCTTAATCTTTTATAAATAGTGTCTTTATTACTTAAATATTTTAATTATTATAAGTAAATCTTTATTATAAATATTATAATTTCTTTCTATAGTAATAAATTATCTAAAATAGAAAATAATGTTTTAATTTTAATTATCTTTTAATTATTTCAAAATAATCCTTAATATATATTCTAATATATTTAGTTAAATTATATTTAATTTCTTTAAATTATAAAATATAAGAATTAATAATTTCTTAATTAATTTTTTAACTTTCTTAAATGTTTTATTATTATTCTATTTAATTAAATTCTTAATTTTTTTATAATAATTTTATAATTAATTATAAATAATAATATTTAATATTTTATTTCTTTTTATATAAAATATACTTTAAGTATATATTATTATTAGAGATAAATTTATCTATTTATATTACTAATATATAATATATTTATTTATTATATTTCTTATATTCTTTAATATAGCTTTTTTATTTCAAAGACTTTCAATAAATTATATTAATAAATATATAATTATATATATAATCATATAAATTATGTTTTTAAATCTTTATAATATTTTTTTATATTTTTAATTCTTCTTTCTTAATAAAGTTTTTTATTTATTCTTAATATAGATCCTTATAAATTATTATTATTCTTAATCTATTATCTTATAATATTAATTGTATAAAATAATTTTTTTAAAAGATAATTTTTTCTAATATTTTTTATATTAAATTCTTTTATCTTTTTTTTACTAAGATAATCTTTTATTTTAGATAATTTGTAAATACTGCCTATCTAATTAATTTATTTACTATAATTATAAGATTAATATTTTATTCTTATATTAATATTTATATTTTAATTCTATTTAAATTATTAAATATTCTTTTTAACTATACTAATATATATTTTTTTATTTACTTATTATTTTATCTATTCTATTTAGATTTTTTTATAATTTATTATTTATTTTAATTATTATTTTTTGTTTTTAATTAAATCTTTATTAGAATTAATTTTATTATTAGCTGTTTTATTAGTTTTATTAATATTAACTAAAATTAGTAAAATCATTATTATAATATACTTTTTTAAATCTAAAATAACTAGTTTCTAGTTCTTGTTTAATTTTAGATATTTATCTATAAAATAATTTAGTTTATTATAATTAAAATAAATTTTATCTTCCTCTTCTTTAGATAAAATTATATTTAATTATATAACTATATCTCTATTATAATTTTTTAATAAATTATATTATATTTTTTATTTATTTTAAACTATAATCTTTTATATTTTTTTTATTATTAAAATTCTTATTTTTTCTCTTCAATCTTAAATAGTTTAGTATTAATCTTAATTATTATTTTAATAAAGTTATTAATATTTTTTAATATTATAAGAATTATTAAGAAAAAGATTAAAGAAATTACTCAGCTATATAAAGAATTAGGGTAAAACCTTAGTATGCTATTAGTTATTTAAATATTAGGATAAAAAGCAGATAAATAGAAATAGAAGATAATATTTACTAAAGATATTATATATATTAATAATGAAAATAAAGCACAAAGAAAAAAATATTAAAATAATAATATAAAGAAGCTATAAAATAGTTAAAAGAATCTAAGTAATGAAAAAGAAATAAAAATTAGAAATAATAAAATAAGAGAGATTAAGATAATTTAATAAGTATAAATAATTAATAAAATTATTAAAAAAATATAGAAGATAAAACTAAAACTAAAAGAGTTATATGAAAAGAAACTTATAGAAATTTTAATAAAGCTACTAGAAAAGTACTATGGATTTATTAAATTATTTATAAAGAAAGAATAATAATTACTAATATATAATAAGAAATTTAAAATATGAAATAAACTAAAAAAAGGATTTATATTATTCTTAGTTAAATAATATTATAAGTTAAGGGATAAATTAGAACTTAAAAATAAATTTACTAATAAGTTTTATAAAGCAATATATATATAATTAGAATATAAAAAAGTATTGATATAATTGATATTTATTAATAAAAAAGATATAACTAAGAGAATAATTATTAATTATAAAGTATTAAATAATAGAATAATAAATAATATAAATAAAGTGTCTTATTAGGAATAAAAAAGAGATCTCTTATAGGGAGTAAAGATTATAATAGTCTTTAATATTTAATAAGATTATTATAATCTATAAATGGCTGAAGATGATATTTAGAAAATAGCATTTCTTATAGATAAAGGACTATTTAAATGGCATAATTTGCGTAATATATAATATATATTTTATAGAAATATCTGAACAAGTTTATTGCAGTCTATTTTAATGATATTATTGTATATTTATAGAATCTAGAAGAATATGAAGAGCATGTATAACTAGTTATAATAGTACTTATAAATGAAGGATTGACGCTTACAATTAAAATGTATAAATTTGACACTATAATTATTAAAAGAAAGATATAATACTTGATTGGTCTATCCTAATAAATGTTAATGAAATATAGTAATTCTTAGGTATAATAAAATATGTTAGAAGATATTTAAAGAATTATATAGAAGTAATATAACTAATTATAGAATTATTATGAAAAGATTAAGAATTTGTTTAGATAGAATAATAATAATAAATATTTAAAAAAATTAAAGAGTTAAGAAAGTATTAATTTTTATATTTTATAATTTAGAGAAATCAAATATAATTTAATTAAATATATTAGGATATATATTAAGAATTATTTTAGAACAATTAAAAGATAATAAATAATTATAATTTATTATCTTCTATTCTAAATAATTTACTATCACAGAAAGAAATTATAATATTTATAATAAAAAGCTACTTATAATAGTCAAAACATTTAAATAATAAAGACACTATTTGTAAGAAGTTAAAGAGAAAATAATTATAAAAAGTAATTATTATAATCTAAAATACTTTATAATAATAAAAAAGCTTACTAACAAATAAATTAAATAGTTAAAGTATTTATTAAGGTTCAAGTTTTAAATTAAACATATTAAAGGAAAAAAAAACATTATTACTAATATATTAAGTAGAAGAGTAGATTATATAATTAAAATATAATAACTATAAATAAATATATTAGTAAAAGATAAAGATAGAATTTATTATAATAATAAAATAATACTAGTGACAACAATTACAATAAAAAATAAAGATTTTTATAAAAAAATAATAGAAGTTACTAAAAATAATAAAATACTACAAACAGCACTACACAATAATAAAATAGTAATTAAGAATAGATTAATTATTTAAAGAGAATTAATATTAATATTATTTTTAATAATTATAGAAGTTATTTAAATAAATTATAATTTACTAATTAAAAGATATTATAAAATTAATTAAATAGTAGAAAAGATATAATAAATATATTATTTTTTAAGAATAAAAAAATTAGTTAAAAACTATATTAAAAAATATAATAGTTATAATTATAATAAATTAATTAACTATTAATTATATAGAAGAATGTAGATTTTAGAAATATTAATAAAAATATAATAGAAGATTATAATAAATTTTATATAAGATTTACTAGAGTTAAAAGATTCTATTTTAGAAATTATATATATTAAAGCTATTATTATTATAAATAAACTTATAAAATATAAAATTCTAAAGTTAATATTAAAGAGTTTAATAATATAATAATATATAATACTAATATTATAAGAAATATTTATAATATTTAAATTATTAAATAAAATTATATCTAATTAAGATAAATTATTTATATTTAAATTTTAGTAGATAATTATAAAAAATTATAAAATAGAATATAATTTATTAATAGTATATTATTAATAGACTAATAGTTAGACTAAAAGAATGATTTAAGTAATTAAATAATATCTAAGATATTACTTAGATTAAAATTAAAATAATTAGATAAAATTATTATTATTTATTTAGTTTATAATAAATAATATAATAAATATATTAATAGGATAAATACTGTATTTTATTAATCTAGAAAGAATTCTAAAAATAAATTAAGAAAATATTAAATAAGAAAAAGCATTAAATAAAGTATATATATAACTAATATATAGCAATTTATTAAAAGATATTAAATAGATAAAAATAAGAATAAAAAAATATTATAATAAAAAATATAAGAACACGCTAGCACTTAAAAAGAGAGAGAGAGTTTACTTATTATAATAAATATTAAGATTAAAAAATTTTAATATTAAAAGTATAAGATTAAGTAATAAATTTAATATAATTAAATTTAGATTATTTACTATTAAAGAAAAACTTATAAATAATAATTATAAACTCTAATTACTAATAAGAATGTAAATATATCTATTATTTTATCTTTATTTATTAGATTAATAGTTAATTCTAATAATAAAATATAAAATAATAGATAATAAAGAATATAAAATTAAAAGAATATTATAGTATAAATTAGAAAAAAATATATCTATTATCTTATAAAATAGAAAGAATATAGATCTAAAAAAGATATGGAAAGTAATAGATAATTTTAAATTACTTAATATATAAAAAAAGAGAATTTTTTAAAATAGATTTCTTTAAAGATATAATTAATATAAAACTATAAGATTATACATTACAGAAAATTAGAAATTAAAATTAGTTATTTATATATCTAGAGGATATAAGTTATTTATTAAGCTATTAAGATACTAGCTTTTAGAAGAGAGAATTATTAGAGAATTAGAATGTTATAGCTAATAGATAAGAGAAATTAATATATAATAGAATAAAGAATTATTTATAATTATTAAGGTTAAAATATCATAAAAATAAAAATAGAGGCTATAATCTCTATAATAGCTATAATAAAGGAAAAATTATATAAGAACACTCATTTACCCTATATTTAGTTTTCTTCTAAGATAACTTAAATATACAATCTTCTATCAATCAAGATATTCTATCTTGTTTAAGACTTCATTTATTTCTATAACTTTTGTATACCAGAAGCCTATTAACTTCGCCCGTTAATAGCTATCCTAGCTATACTCAATGGTAATCAAACCGAAGTTTCCGACATAAATTTAGAAATTATTTTATTATTATCTTTAATCTAATATAAAGTTTATATAGATTATTATAATATATTATCTAGTGAACTTTATAATATAAATTTCCTTTAGTAGATAGATAATAATAATAAGAATAATTTTTTATATATTTACTCTATTTATTATAAAAATATATATATATTTTTTTTATATAAAATATACTTATATATTACTATTAAAGATAGATATATTTATTTATATTTTTAATATATATAATATATATAGCTATTTATTATATTTCTTATATTTCTTAATATAGTTTTTTTATTTCTTTTAAGACTCTTCTTAGTAAGTTATATTAGTATATATATAATTATATAAATTATCTCTTTAAGATTTTATAGTATTTTCTTATACATCTAAATCTTAATAAGATTTTCTATTTATTCTTAATATAGATCTTTATAGATTATTATTCTTGATCTATTATTTTATAATATTAAGTATAAAACAACTCTTTTAAAGAGGAATTTTTTTAATACTTTTCATATTAAATTCTCTTACTATCTCTTTTTTACTAGAATGATCTTTTTTTAGATAATTTATAAATATTATTTATCTAATCAGTTTGTTTCTTATAATTATAAAATTAATATTTTATTCTTATATTAATATTTATTTTATTTAATATTTTTTTTAAAATTAAATCTTTTTTATTTTTCTTCTTATATATTTTAATATTATATCTTATTTTTATTTAAATTATTAAGTATTTTCTTTAATTATATTAATATATTTTTTTTATCTGCTTATCTTATTTATTCTATTTAAATTCTTTTATAATTTATTATTTATTTTAATTATTATTCTTCATCTTTAACTAACTATATTAAATCTTTATTAGAATTAATCTTATTGTTAATTATTCTATTAGTTTTATTAGTATTAATCAAAACTAGTAAAATTATAGTTATAATCTACTTTTTTAAATCTAACTATTATTATCTATTATCTTGAATATTTAGATAAAGACTTTATTTTTTATATTAAGAGTCTTGAATTATTGGAAACTTTAATTTAATTACTATTAAATATAATTAAAATAACTATTAATAAATAAAGTTAATAGACTTCTAATATATGAAAGTTATAGAAATAAATAAAATCTTAAAATAAGATAGAATATCCTAATTAATAGAAGATTATATACTCAAGTTATCTTAGTTAAGGGGTGCTTAACATGGTTAATTGAAGATAATAGAAGAAAACTAAATATAGAATAAATGAGCGTTCTTATATAATTTTCCTCCATTATAGCCATTATAAAGAATCCTATGATTCCTATATAATGATTATCATAGCTATTATAGCTGTCGCTCTAATTTCTATAATACCCTAACCCTAGTTTTCCTTATCCATTGGCTGTAACGTTCTGATTCTCTGACAATAAATTATTCCTAGATAATTAATAGTTATAGTATTAAATTTATATTTCTTGATCTTAAGTGTCAATCTTTTATTTATAAGTATTATGACTAATTATATATATTCTTTATATTCTTTTAGATTTTATAAGTATATAATAATATTATTAAAATAGACTGTAATAAACTTATTTAGATATTTCTATAGAATATGAGTTATATATTATATAAATTATGTTGATAGGTTCTTTAAATCTATAAATACAATTATTTATTTAAATAGTCCTTTATCTATAAGAAATACTATTTTTTAAATATTATTTTTAACTATTTATAGATTATAATAACCCTATTAAATATTAAAGACTATTATAATCTTTACTCTCTATAAAAGATCTTTCTTTTATTTCTAATAAGGCATCTTGTTTATATTATTTATTATTTTATTATTTAATACTCTATAATTAATAATTATTTTTTTAATTATATCTTTTTTATTAATAAATATTAATTATACTAATATTTTTCTATATTTTAATTATATATATATTATTTTATAAAATTTATTAATAAATTTATTCTAAAGTTCTAATTTATCTTTTAACTTATAATATTACTTAACTAAAAATAGTATAAATCCTTCTTTTAGTTTAATTTGTACTTTGAATTCTTTATTATATATTAATAATTATTATTTTTTTTATAAATAATTTAATAAACTTATAATATTTCTTTAATAACTTTGCTAACACTTCTATAAATTCCTTTTTATATAATTCTTTTAATTTTATTTTCTATGTTTTCTTAATAATTCTTATTTTATTAATTATTTATGCTTATTAGATTATCTTAATTTTTCTTATTTTATTATTTTTAATTCTTATCTTATTTTTATCACTTAAGTTCTTCTAATTATCTTATAGCTTTTTTATATTATTATTCTAGTATTTCTCTTTTTGTGCTTCATTTCTATTATTAATATATATAATATCTTCAGTAAATGTTATCTTTTATTTCTATTTATTTATTTTTCATCTTAATTCTTTAATGATTAATAATATATTAAGGCTTTATCTTAAATCTTTATATAATATTCAATATAATTATTATAGTATATTATTCTAATGTTATAATAACATTTAGTGTTTATTTCTTATAATTTTAGCTAATTATTTCTCTATTAATTAAGATAATTATTATTTATTTATTTATCTATATAATAAGTATTTTAGCTTTCTTTATAAATTTTTCTTTAATATAGTTATAAGCTGCTTCTAAATCTAATAAAATTCTTATATCTTTTCTATTAATTTTTACTAATATTATAATTATCTAATTAACTACTTTTAGTTCTATAATTATTATAATAAATTCTATTATAATTATATATCTTTCTTAAAATTATTATCTCTATTTAAAAAATTCCTTTATATTAGTTATATACTATTTATATAACCCTTTTACCTAGTATTCTATAGTTATAAGATAATTATAATAAAAATATGCTGGTTCTTTATAAATATATTAATATTCTAATCACTCTTATAAATATTCTAATTTTAATTTTAGGATTATAAATAAGATATTTAGAAATTATTCTAACATTATTTTTAGTCTAGCATGAAATTTATATAAATTATTATAATATATTATCTAGTGAACTTTGTAATATAAATTTTCTTTAATAAATAAATAGTAATAATAAGAATAATTTCTTATATATTTATTTTATCTATTATAAAAGTATATTTCTCTTTTATATAAAATATACTTATATATTGCTACTAAAAATAAATATATTTATTTATACTTTTATTTCTTATATTCTCTAATATAATTCTTTTATTTCTATTAAGACTCTTTCTAATAGATTATATTAATAGATATAATTATATAAATTATCTTTTTAAAACTTTATAGTATTCTTTTATATTTTTAGTTTTTCTTCTTTAATAGGGTTTTTTATTTATTCTTAATATAAGTCTTTATAGATTATTATTTTTAATTTATTATTCTATAATATTAATTAAATATAAAATAATTTTTCTAAAAAGGAATCTTTTTTAATATCTTTTATACTAGATAGATTCTCTTACTATCTTTTTTTTACTAGGATAATCTTCTATTTTAAGTAATTTATAAGTACTGCTTATTTAATTAGTTTATTCTCTATAATTATAAGATTAATATTTTATTCTTATATTAGTATTTATTTATTTTATTTATTTAATACTTTTTCTAAAATTAAATTATTCTTACTTTTCTTCTTATATATTTTAATATTATATTTTATTTTTACTTAAATTATTAAGCATCTTTTTTAATTATATTAGTATATTTTATTTATTTATTTATCTTATTTATTCTATTTAAATTCTTTTATAATTCATTATCCATTCTAGTTATTATTTTTTATTTTTAATTAACTATTTCAAATCTTTATTAGAATTAATTTTATTATTAACTATTCTATTAGCTTTATTAGTATTAACTAAAACTAGTAAAATCATAATTATAATCTATTTTTTTAAACTTAAAATAACTAATTTCTAGTTCTTTTTTAGCTTTTAATATTTATTTATAAAATAATCTAGTTTTTTATAATTAAAATAAGCTTTATTCTTTCTTAGTTTATCTTTTTCTTTTCTAAATAAGATTATATTTAGCTATATAACTATATCTCTATTATAATCTTTTAATAGATTTTATTTTATTTATATTTCTTTCTATATAATCTAGTATTCTAGAAAATTAGTTTTTTATATATAGAATTTATATTTTTCTAGTTTTACTTATAGCTTTATTATCTTTAAATTTTATAATACTATCTTAATATATTTAATATAATTTTTTAAACTATTTAAGAATATTATAATATTATTAAGATAGATAATAATAAAATTATATAAATAGTTCTTAATAATTGAATTAATATATTTTTAAAATATTATTAATATATTAGTTAATTTAAACAGTATAATTAGATATTTATAATATCTATATTTTATTCTAAATATTATTTTCTATTCTTTCTCTTTCTTAATTCTTAAGCGATTATATGTATTAGTAATATTAAATTTAGTAAATTATTTTATTTTATTTTATTTTATATTTTAATAATTAATAATAAAGGGTAAATATTTTTAATTATAATATTATTAAATTATTTATAGTTAATATATAATTATAATTTTATTATTTTTTTTTAGTATAAATAATACTAAATATTCTGTTAGTAATATTAATAATTATATATGTTTTTTTTCTAGTATATTATTAATATATTTTTTTAAAGCTTTATCTTCTAATTTTAATATTTAATAGATTTTTTATAGTTTTAGTTTCTTGTTTTTTATAAGTAAAATAATATAATTTTATTTACTATACTCTAGTAATATTTTATATATTTTATTAAATAAACTTTTAAATTTTTTAAATTTTTTAAATAATTTATCTTCTTTCTAATTAATAATATTCTTAAGATTTTATTTCTCTTCTATAATCTTAATAATAATTTAATATTATATTTTTAATTTATTAGATAATTTATTTTAAAATAAGACTCTTATTTATTTTTTATTTAAAATAATTTTTAATTTTATTAGTTTTTTTTCTAGTTTAATAGCTTTTATAGTCTAGATTTTATAATTATATTTTATTAGATTTAATTAATCTTATTTTTAGTAGATCTTTAGATTATATTTTCTTAACTAAGATATATTAAAGATTATGTTATTTTTTTCTAATTTTATAATATTAAAGTTAATATATTTATGATATATTTTAATACTTATTATAAGCTATCTACTTTCTTTTTTAATAGTATTATTATCTATGAGTTATTTTTCATTAAGTTTTATTAATAATAATAATTTATATTTCTTAATTTTTAGTATTTCTAGTTTATTTATAATTTATAGATTTATATAATTTTTAATTATTTTTTAATTAATTATTACTTAAATATATTATTTTAATATATTAATTTTAATTCTTAGATATTTTCTATATATTATAGCTTTTAATATTTTCTTTTTTTCTAGAGTAATAATAAATAGTTATAATTAATTAGTTTTTTATTTTAATTCTTTATCTTTTAATATTATTTATTTTTTTAAAAACCTATAAAGATTATTATAGAAGTTTAAATCTTTTTTTTTAAGTATAATATATTTATAAGATTTTATTTTATTATTTTATTTATTAATTTTTTCTTTAATTTCTTTTTACTTTCTTTAGTACTTCTTATTTAATATATTTTATTTTTTAAAGATTCTTTTTTCTTTAATTAATTTCTATTAAATTTAACTTAAACTTAATATAGATTTTTAATCTTTCTAATTTTTAGTCTTTATTAATTATTAAAGATTAAAATATATCTTCTTTATCTTATCTCTTGACTTTTTTATAATTAATATTTTTTTTTATTTATTTTCTTTTCTTATTTAATAATAAAACTTTCTAAAGATTTAGTTTTTCTTTTTTTCTTAGAAAATTATACAATATTGATCTTAATATCTTAATATATTAGATAGTTATTATTATAATAGACTATTTATAATAATTCTTAATATCTAGAATGATCCACTTTGCTATATTAGTATTAATAATTATTTATATATTCTAAAGTATTATTTTCCTATTTATTTTTAATATTAATTTTTTTATATAATTCTAGTATCTTATTTTATTAAATATTTTAGATTTTATTTTTATCTTTTTAAATATCTTAATTTCTTTCTAGATTATATGTATATTTAGGATATATTATTTCTTTATATAGCTATCTAGCTTTTTTTATCTTTAAAAAGCTGCTATAAATATTACTATATTTATAAATATTATATTTATTATTAGTTATAACTTCACTATTATATTTCTTATTATATTTTATAATTTTAAATTATCTTTCTTTAGTTACTTTAAATTATTATATTTTAATTATTTTAAATTATTATTTTAACTAACTTCTATATTTTTATTTATAGTGTCTTTTCTTTCTATAATTAAAATATTCTATTTTACTTTTATTAAATTATCTTTTTAATTTCTTATTAATTATTATATTAAGTTTTATTAGTTGTAATTTATAAGAATCTTAATATTTAGATCTTTTATTTATCTAGTTTTAGTATCTAAAGATAGATTTTATTTTATATTTTTATTATTTTTATATTTCTTTTCTCTTTTATCTTATCTTATAAAATTTATTATCAATCTTAATAGCTTATTTAATAAATTTATTAATATTATCCAATTAATCTATTTTAATAAATTTTATTTATATTTCTTCTTTTAATATATTCTTAAATATTATAATAAAAGACTTTATTATTATAATTTACTTAAATTATATTACTAATTATTAATACTTTAATTCTTCTTTTTCTTATTATAATATTCACAAAATACTAGTTTAATCTATTAAAAGATTTCTTCTATTAAGTAAATTATTATAAAGACTATTTTAAATTTTTTTATTTCTAATATTATACTATTAATTATAATATATATATTTATTTATATAAAAAAGTTCTTTAATTCTATTTACTTTTTATTAAAGATTTATAATTTTAGTATCTTAGATTACTTTACTACTATAATTATTTCTAATTCTTTAATATATTTTTGAAATATTTCTTTATTAGTAGGAGTTACTATTAATTTGATATTTAAAGTAATCATATTTTTTATTATCTTAAATTAATTTGTAGATATTTTTTCTTTTTATTTAAACTTTCTTATCTCTTATAATAGTACTTATCCTATATTATTTTTTTAAGATTAAAATAATAGCTCTTTTATTACGTGCTTAAATCTATTATTACTAATTATATTAAGATATAATATAATAATTAAATTATATAAAGGTTTATAAGAATAACTTATTAATAAGATTAGATATAATTCAGACTTATTAGTAACAAAGATTGATTAATTATAATTAAAATAGAAGAAGTATCTTAAAGTATTATAATATTTCAAGTAGATTTATCTTACTAACCCTCTTAGTATATAATTAAATAACTTAAATTAAAAAGCTATAAAAGATTTCTAAATATATAAGAAAGAAATATATTTATATAGATTTATTTTTCTATAATTCTATATACACTCTTAATATATATCTAGTGTATATCTAATAACCATTCTTTCTTTTATATACAATCTTTCTACAATTTAATTGTCACTCAGATTATATACTAGTCACGTGATCCCATATCCCTTGATCCTTCCTTCATAGTAGTATGTAGTAATGACTGATTATAATGTGCGCTGTCCCATCAGAACACCTTTCCGTAATAATCGCTAGTTTGTGCTAGTGTCATGCAGGTTGATTTCTGTCACGCGCCTGGATCCACCCTAGTTGTCACTGGCTGTGTCGAGGTACGATATAATAGTTGAACCACACAGAGATTCATAAGGATTGACTTATTAATAAGATTGGACATACTTTAGACTTATTAATAATAAAGATTAGTTGATTATAACTAAAATAGAAGAGGCGCCTTAAAGTATCATAATACTTTGAGTAGGTTTACCTTGCTAACTCTTTTAGTATATAATTAAATAACTTAGATTAAAGAGCTATACTAAGTAGAAACTAAATACAGAAATGAGCATATTTATATAAATAGTTTATTAGTATATATCTTAGTATATAGTTCTTCTCTATATATATTCTAATGTATACTACAGTATATATTTTAGTATATATTTTAGTATATATTTTAGTATATATTTTAGTATATATTTTAGTATATATTTTAGTATATATTTTAGTATATATTT